>NC_056728.1:1928433762-1928508762 GCF_019279795.1 Protopterus annectens | reverse complement strand
CTGCAAGTGTTGTGCCTCTTTACACCATGAAGGGTCATTAGTTCACTGTAATTATCTCTCTCTCTCTCTCTCTCTCTCTATATATATATATATAGAGAGACAGATCTATATATATATATATATATATATATATATATATAGAGAGAGAGAGAGAGAGATAGCTGATTCATGGAAATGTCAATGTGCTTAATATCGATATACTAACATTGCCAAAAATATGTTCACACTAAACAGTGCATGCTTTGAGATTAATTCTCTGAACACGCAATACAAAATAAAGTGCCACCTTCAGGGGGTAAGCCCCCTGCACCCCCTTAACTCCGAGATCTTGCAAACCCCATGGAAAAACATATCCCCCTACCCTGGAGACTGTCAGTCTCAGACATCTGTCAACCATCTACCAGATATATATCAACCAAAGTGGGTCAACAATACAGAGGTCTACAAAAGTAAAATTCATTATATGACGAGCAACCATTTTTTTTCTATACTGTCATATTTTCATATTGTAAATGTTATCTGAAAAGCGAGAGATATGGATTCTGTAACTGACTGGATTTCATAGGGTTGTAATGTTTTAGCTTTTTCATCTATTTTATGTGTGTGTGTGTGTGTGTGTGTGTGTGTGTGTGTGTGTGTGTGTGTGTGTGTGTGTGTGTGTGTGTTTTGTGTTGTTATATTTAGTATATTTCTCACATTCTCATTTCAGTGTGTGTGTGTTGTCTGCTTTATTTATGTTACAGTGTTGTTTTTTATCTATTCCATACATTGGGGGACTGAGTAACAAATACTGGACTACATTATGTGAAATAGTTAAATGAGCAGTTGGTAGGAGGAGCTGATTCAGTGAGATTTAGTGTAATTGCAATAGGATAAAAATAGCATAAATGAAGCACTTGCAAATGACCACATAATGGCACATGAAGACATGGAAATTAGTATCATTATGCTGATAATAGCTTTAGTCTGTGCAAATGACAAAAGGAAATATGGATACATGACTCTGAAGGGTATAAAGTTTGTGTTATGAGTCTTGGTGATCAGTTTTTTTTTCCATACACCAGCATTTGTTGCTTTCAGGGTTATTATTCATGCAAAAATGCACGATGTAGCATGTACCACAGCCAGTCTGTATCAGCAAAGCTAATGTCTATGATTTTCCTTGCTGCCACCCTTCACATTGCAGAAGGGTCCATCAGTGACTACCATATAATCACCTTCATGATTGGCACATAGATGGCAACTGTTGTGTCAAACGTGATGTCATGCAGGAGCTGGCTGACTGGTCCCATCCTTATTCAGCATTATGGGCTATGGGTCGAATGCCTATCTCCGCTGACATGAAGGTTTGTGCAGTATGAACCATTCACATTTCAGGGAACTTGTAATATCCACCTCTGATGTAGTCTAAGAAGCATCTATCTCATACTAGGTCACTATCCTGCACTTCTGACAGATGACCACAATGCTAACACACCCACACTATAAACTATCTGGGCATCATGGACCTGATGACTACAAAGGCAGCTAGCTACAATACCATGTGTGCACTGTTTGCAAGACATGAAATCATCATATTAGGAATATGTGTGTGCTGCATATGTACCACATTTGTGATCTACAGGAATAGGTTGTCCTTCACTAAACACAAGCTATGCAGGATGTCCATCTTTGGTCTCTGCAATCTCCTCCTTTGTGAATAAGGGAATGTATCCTCCCCTGGTATTAATTATGTTAGTGCTACTATGTCCTAAGACAGTGCCTTCTGCACAATGCTATAATCAACCATTACAGACATGTTGACCTCAGGAATGTGCATATTTGTATGCTGATCCTCTCCCAGGAAAATCTGCATACTGATAACATACCAGTGTGCAGACTGCTAATTGTGTGAGATCCACCACTGTACATCATACAGTCAGATGCATGCCAGGAAAATACATAGCCTATAATCACACATATATATCTGTCTGTACAGGATGTGTACATTGCAGGTCCCTTGTGTCTGAGTTGTAGACATTTAGTATGGTACTGCCTTCTGAAAAGATCTAACTGCTGTGACATTGCACCAGACTGTGTTATGTATGGACATGTGAACCACCAAAATTTCTTTTCTTGTCAGTGGTGAAAGCATAGCATGTACCTATTGCTCTGTAGCTCCAACATCCTCTTCCATGTGGGTATAGTACTCAGCCTCCCAGGACTCTACATGGGTTCTCATTCCCATCAGGTATACAAGCTGTCTTGCCTGTTTCCCTGGGATTTCACAGTTGTACACCCAAAGAACTGCAACCTTTTGTCTGTACAGTGAAAAATGGGTGGATGGTCATCCTAGCAGGAGAACAGCAGTTGTTCTTCCTGTGTCCATGCAAACTGAAGGTTCACCTCAGCCATACACTATGACCACTCTGTTCACTGTGCCCTTACTGTGTTGTTCACCCCCAGTCCCAATACAGTCTATCCTATCCCTGGCAAGGCCATTGCAAAGTTAGTGTATTGAAATCTGTAATGTGTGACAACTGCGGCAGATAGCCTACAGCTGTCCCTGCAAGGTGGTACATATTATCAGTCCTGCTGTCTGATGTCATTTTCTCTATATGTCTGTTTTATATACTAACTCTGCTTTCTAAAGGTATATCAGTCACTGTAGTACAGTCACTGACTATATGGTACCCACTTTGTTTATTACATTAGGAAGAAGCTCATAGCACAATAACCATGCCAATGAGATGATTTACTATAGTTATCTTTGAATGAGACCCACAGTTCTATTCTTTATCTGCGCTATGCCATGCTACAAGGCCCATTCTACATCATAAGCTTGCAGTGGGCCCAGTTAATGTGTCCATAGCTATATAGCCTGGTCATATTGCTAAATGTTGGCATCATGTTAATGGCCCTGATCATTATGCTACACAGCTGTCCCATGTGATTCTGCTTCAGCAAGTAGGTCACATAGGTTGCATAGATCTATGGAGCCTCGACACCCAGCTGTTGCCATCCCTCATGCTAATGACCGCATGCATCATGTTACTCTGCTACCCACTGATAAGCATTGTGTGGTGTGGGCAACATGTGACATTACATGCCAGCTATTATTTCTGCTGCTAAACTTGACCTGCTGATTTGACATTTAGAATCTGTGCATGCAGGGCAACTGTATGGTGCAACAAAGAAAGAAAGAAATATATTTTTGCAGCTGCTGTACAGACAGCACAGAGTGTGCCTGCTGCACACAGCTATGACGTTTTCCTGTATAAAGCTGATGCCTGACATTCGCTTGCCTGGATGTTGAGTGATGTAGTGGGCATAACCCATTCTAGCAAGCAGTGGTGCCAAAAGAATCATTAATCTGAAGATGCACCACCCAGATCTTCCTTGCCAAAGGGAAGAAGAGGTTATGGAGTGAAAGTTTACCTTCTTGCTAAGTCGCTTTGTTCAGTAGGTCTTAAAGTATAAGTAGAGGGGCTGTTGTATGCTCAATATTGTGTATTTTTGTTGTTGTTTTAGTGTGTGTGTGTGTGTGTGTGTGTGTGTGTGTGTGTGTGTGTGTGTGTGTGTGTGTGTGTGTGTGTGTGAGTGTGTGTGTGTGTGTGTGTGTGTGTGTGTGTGTGTGTGTGTGTGTGTGTGTGTGTGTGTGTGTGTGTGTGTGTGTGAGTGACGGGCATTTTTGCCATGGAGGAGGATATTGTATAAAACAGGTTTTCCTACCAGAAGATACAGGCCAGACTCTGCAGGTGGTTGAATATGTGTTTTGTACAGTTATCTGAACTGCATCTTATAGGTTCATAGGTGTGTAGTAGGCTAATGGTCCTGGAGCCTATATAAGCCTAGCCCAAGAAGATTCCCTGGCTATAATGCTGCCCAAAGTTAGTTCCCAGTGCTCCTGTCAAGCAAGGCCACTGAAGTGATCCACGGGGTGAACTTCCTATTGCTCATCCCCTCATCAAGATTTCTCTTAAAGAAGGCCAATGAAGTGTTGTGCTTGACGTGAATGGGAAGTTTGTTCCAGAGTATGGGAAGTCTCTGGGTTAGGACCTTGTCCCTCCAGCATGTTCTGTTTATTGTGGTAATAAGGTCGAGGTCCCTGGTGTGTGTGGCACAGAGGGATTGGGATTTCTTTAGGTGTAGCATATCTAGCAGCTCTGGGTCAGACATGGCTTCGTAGGTCAAGCAGAGTTTGCCTCTAAGTAGGTGATGAGACAGAGAATAGCTGGAGTTTTTTTGAGTCTTTCCATATAGGGCATGTGTCTAAGGCCTAAGAGCCTCTTAGTGAGGTATTTTTGTGGCCTTTCCAGTTGTTGTAGATGTCTAGTGAGGTACATACCAAGTGGGCATTGTATTCTATGACAGGTCTATTGAGGCACGAGTAGAGAGAGATTATGACCTGTTTCTTCCTGGGTGAGAAACCTTTTGTAATGAGATGTGCCATATAGAAGGACTTTCTGACTACAGTGACAATGTGGTTATCAAAGGAGAGGTTGCTGTCAACCAGTGTCCCCAGGTCTCTTATCACACCTTTGGTGTTTAGTGGACTACCGCCAATGTGGTAGTTCATGGGCACTGAATTTTTCCCAAAAGGAATGACAATGCACTTTTTGACACTGAGCTTAAGGCCATGGTTCTGGCACCAGTCACTGGTGTCAATGAGGCCTTTTTGTAGAATGTCTACTGAAGTTGGAGAATCAATAATGGCTCCTAGTTTGCAATCATCTGTGAACTTGGTCAGCCAGAGTCCCTTTGTGTTGGCTTAAACTTCAGAGAAGTAGATGTCAAACAGAAGAGGACCTAGGACTGATACCTGTGGGACACCACTTATAACTGGTCGGTAGTCAGATTTGGAGTCCACTACTTTTACAGTGTGGGTTCTATTATTGAGCCAGTTGGCAACCGATCTTATGACATAGGCGTTTATGCCTAGTTTAGTGAGCCTATCTATGATTCCTGAGTGAGGGATGATGTTGAAGGTCTCAGCAAGATCTAGGTAGGCTGTGTGAACTACCTTGCCCTCATCCGTAGCTCTGGTGACAGACTCAAAAAAGTCTATTAGGGTGAGCAGGCATGATCTACCTTTCACAAACCCAAACTGCATGGGGTCCAGAGTTTGGAGATTCCTTATGTCTTTATTTATTAGGTCCATGATGATGTGCTCCATAGCCTTACATATCAGACTTGTCAGACTAATGGGGCAGTAGTTCCCAGGATCTGTAGTCACTCCCCCTTTGTGGAGTGGGATGACCATAGCAGTGCGCCACTCGGTAGGAACAAATCCTGAAATGAGGCTATGATTGAACAGGGTACTCAGATGTGGTGCCAGTTGACCTTGTAATTCATGTAGAACACAGCCAGGGATATTATCAGGTCCAATGGCAGCTTTATTCTTGGCTTTGAACAGTGCAGTTTTTACCTGTGTAACTGTGATAATAGGGACTTGGCATTCCTCAGATATTGTGATAGGCCCTTTAGGGGCTGAAAGGCAAGTTAAGTTCGCACTGAACCTGTTGGCCAATATGTTGGCAATATCAGTTGGTTCTGTATATGTATTGCCATTGTGCTGTAACTCAGAGCAGATCTGAGCATTGCCATGTAGATTCTATAGAATGTTTTGTGGTTGTCTTTAGAATCTGCAGCAATTTTGTTTTCATAGCTAGCTTTATTGGATTTGATGAGGGATCTCAGTTTTTTGCTGAGGCTAACAAGGGAGTTTTTCCAGTCTTGGGAATTCACCCTTTTCTGCAACAGTTTTTTCCTTCCATTGTAGAGTTTGTTTATGGTGGGGGACCACCAAATAGGCTTCCTTTTTTGGAGGAGAGTGTCTCAGTTCTGTTTGGTATGGCCCATTCCATGCACTTGTGTATGTGATCATACAGTGCATCTGTACTTAGCATACTTATGACAACACTGACCAATTTATCTTTCCATTTTAAGACATCACCATTGCGTAGTTCTTGCTGTTATATGTTTAATGCATTTGTAATGATTTTACTGTCCTTAACTCTACCAGTTACTGCTGAAGTTGCCTTGGTTATGACAACTCTGCTGCAACTCTCTACCATTTTGTATGATTTAATCTGAGCTATGTTAGCAATGAGTGATTGACTTTTGTTAAAATAGTAATGTTATTCCTACTACTACCATGTCCCGTTTCACTTATCTCTGCATTCTGCATTTGCCATACTGCCATTAGTGGCTGTTTTCTTTGATCGGTTTGATTATTTCTTACCTGCTGCATTTTATGTCACAAACACACACATACACACACACACACACACACACACACACACACACACACACACACACACACACACACACACTAACACCTCCATTCATATCCCCTGGTGTTACCACAAGTCTTGTCATAGGTGGTTTTCAGCCATAGATATAACCACTGGTTTGCTGACTATTTTTTTCTCTTCCCAGAGCCTGTCTTAATAAAGTATATTACATAATTCTGACAAATGGTATGTCTGTCCCAGTGTCTCTCTCTGTTATACTATTCCTTTAAATATGTTGCTTTGTTGTTTTATTTTTCTCTATTTATTTTTATTTTTTTTAATCAGTCATAGAACAGACAGTGGTGAAGTAGTGATCACAGTACTCTGCAATGGCAACTACAGTAACTGCTCGCTACCCATAAATCTCCAGTTTAGTGTCTCTTATGGAGGATGAACTGGAAGGCCTGCTGATGACCTTCAGTGCTAATACTCCAGTGGCTAGTTCAGGATTTTTATTGGAAACGGGCAAACACAGGTACTTTTTGGTCACCCAATGACAGGTAGCCAGGACAGAGTTGGAGAAGTGGCTCAATATCCATATTAGCACCAAGAACTACCTCCTTATGTGAATGTTAAGCTGCATAGCGTGTGTATGTGTGTGTGCATGCATGTGTGTGTGTGTGTGTGTGTGTGTGTGTGTGTGTGTGTGTGTGTGTGTGTGTGTGTGTGCGTGTATGTGTGTTTGTGTATGTGTGTGTGTGTGCACATGTGTGTGCGTGTATGCGTGTGTGTGTGTGTGTGTGTGTGTGTGTGTGTGTGTGTGTGTGTGTGTGTGTGTGTGTGTGTGTGCCCCTGCTACCACCCATGTAACATCCTTTCTACCAACATCTATACCATGTTTCATACCTCTCTACCTTTCCTCTAGAAAGCCAAAAAAGAGATCCTTGCCCTTCCAACATACACACACACACACACACACACACACACACACACACACACACACACACACACACACACACACATCAACACATACAAGTACTTTCTTTCCTCTATCCCTCTGTCTATTCATATATTGGATTTTTCACTTTCCATCTGAGTCTTATCAACCTGCTTTCCTTCCATTCACAAAATGAAACCACCTGGAACTTTGGGATCTTAGCCTTGCATAGGCCTTCAGCTATACCCATCTAGGGATATGCTTCACTTTAATTAAATAAGAATGCACTTCATGTTGAGCATGCAGCTTGGGTGTTAAAGGCCACAGGTCACGTGACACATTATGAAGTATTGTGTACGCAATGTTTCTAAGGAGAATGGTGATACTGTTGTCTTGGTTGTGTCTTCAGGGTGCTTAGCGATGCCAGTCCTACTGCCAGTGATGGAGGAGAATGAGCCAGGACAAAATGTGGTGATACAGTCGAGTGTCACAATCTAGAGCCTTTTTGTACTGGAACAGGAGAGTAATGGAAAAGGACTACACTGAGAAATTTGAGAACAGAATCAAACAGGAAGCATATCTGGCTCATGAAGTACCTAGCTTTGAGGATATACTCTGTCCAAAAGCTGCATCAGTGTGGAAAATGTTCATTGAAAAAGAGCAGAATACAGAATGAAGCTGGTGTTAAAGTGACTGTCTTATACAGCAGTGGTTGCAGAAAATGAGAAGAAGCAGATACAAAACAAAGGAGAAGGGATTCAGCAGGACAATGTTAAACAAAGGTCATCATTTAGAAGAAGACAGATGCTAACATTTAAGTAGAAGCATGAAGAAAAATCCATTGACAGGTACCTTATTTTGGCAATACTGTTACATCATTGGGATTTAAACTGAGATATTAGAGCCCTAATATGTTTAGGGAGTAAATATTTTTGACAAAAAAACAGATGCAGGAAAAAAGTCAAAAATAAAATACCACAAAGAGGCAAGGTAATAAACTTGAATGACTCAAGAAATAGCGTACGTTAGTTTATTGTCTGCTTTCATCCGTAGACTTCATCAGAATAAAACATCCATCAGTAATCAAAGCATAAATAGCATCATCAATCAAGAGTTAATTAAACAATTAAAAAACCTAATTAAACTTTAAAGATACAAAGTCAAGTAAAAAAGGAACTGAAATCAACTTGTTTGTTAACTGACAATTCCCTATACTTTAAAAAACATTTAACATTGATAGTATCATTTAGACCAGGATGAACATCAGAATTTAGTCTAATTTGCCAAAGGGTCTCTCGCTGTTCGAGGTGGTTCTTAAAATCACCTCCCCTTAAATCAGAATGAACCACCTCCAAAACAGAAAACAAGAACTTTTTAAATGTAGGGCAAGTGACTGAATGCTTGAATAAAGCATTACTTTCATCTTTATGTTTAATGGCATAAAGATGCTCTCTGATGCGCGTTTTTAAATATCTACTGGTCATACCGATGTAAAATGATGGACAACTAGAACAAATACCAACATAGACTACACCTTTCGTATTGCAATTTACAAAACAAGGCACACTAATAGTTTTCTCACAAGTATTAAGACTAATATATGGACCCTCATAAATGTACCTACACATGCTGCACTGATGGCAACAATGCATACCTCTTTTGTCAGCAATGGTTGTAAATAAATTGGTACCTTATAAGACTACATGTAAAATTTTGCTATTTCTTAACATTGGAAAACTAATTTGTTACTCAAAGAAATAAACAAACAAATATGGACCCTAATAAATAGTCCTCCACAACTTTAACTGAATCCAACAATACCTCATTCTTTATACTCCAATGGTCAACACAAATTGAATTGTGATAAACCAAATTGTGATCATGGTACTAAAACTAACTAGGGAAACAAAAACTGTTTGTTACCCACAACTTTTCACATTCAAAACAACGTTTAATAATCCTCCACATACTTATAATTGATCACGACTATTTTATTAAATATCCAATGGGGCTTCTATTATGTGAAAAATGTTATTGTTGATATCCAAATTCAAAGCACTAGGTCAATCATTTATAATCCTCACGAAACATTCTTTAAAATCAACTGAGGGGAACCTATTGGTGATGTGTCTAGTTTGATTTTTAAAGATTGGTGAACTCCTCCTTTAACTCTTGATGCTGTGAAATATGAAATCTTTTATCATAAATCACCCACTGCAGAACAGTTTATCTTTAATAATCTGAACTGTAAAGCAACTTAAAGTTAAAGAATAATAACTAGAAAATTAAAAGATTTCAATCCAAAGAACTTGGTATTAAGATAATCTAAAAATCATGCTGTGAAAAAAAATAACACAAATGAATAAAAGCAAAATAAAATCCAAAGTAAAATTGGCAATCCCAAACAATCCAAAAAAAATTTCAAATACAAGCAGCAGGTATTAATTTCAAAAGAAAATGATCCAAAATGCTTATAAAAGAAGAAAAAAAAAATAACAAATCAAACAAAAAATGACAACAAGAATATACTATTTCTTTAAAAAGGGAAAAATCAACAAAATTTTCAAAAAAAAACCAAATTGTCAAAAACCCAAACACAATCACAATGAGGTATATAAAGATATAAAGATCTTACAAAAAGAAAAAACGTTATCTAAACAAAAATCCAAGAACCCACACCGAGCAAAAATTCTAAAAAATGCCAAAAATCTATTTTTCTTAGCTAAACCCAAGAATCTTTAACCAAACAAACATCCATAATGGCATAAATAACAATAAAGATATCACATCGAAAGGAAAAAAAATATACCTTTTAGCATCAAAAAAACATCTTTTGTGGAATTGGGGAACAAACGAAATAGAATAACATCTGAACCTCAATTAGAAACAATCCTCATAAACATAATACCTATAATGACATAACAAAAATGCATAAAATAAAATATAACGTGTAACCTACTTAATGTACATCATAAAAATATGAGTGTATTCATCGCTGTCATCTGAATGACTTAATCATACTAATTTTTTCATATTCAAATCTTGTTGTACAATGATCTAACATTTTCCTTTTATAAAGCCTTCATGTTATCACCTTAATGTTAATACCTTTGTCTTTATATTAAGTTTTGTTTTCATAGTTTATTTTATTTGATTTGATGATATTTTTTTTTTTGAGGACAAGGAGTTGGTTTTGCTGAGGATCTCATATTTTGTTTTTCAGTCTTTTTTTTTTTTTCTTGATGTTGGTTAGTTTTTTTGCAACAGTTTTAGGCTTCCTTTGTAGAGTTGGAATTCATATTTAAGAATATTTGTTTTTTTAGCTTTGAATTAGTTTTTTTTTATGTTTGACCAGCAAAAGAAAGCTTCCTTATACTTTATTTAATGATGCATAACTTGTTAGGTTCCTTGTCTTGCTTTCGTACGGTGTTTTCTGTTCAAAACTCTTGTTTTTCCTTTGAAATGTTTCTTTTGCTGTTAGTTCAACTTTCAAGGTTCTTTTTCTTTTTGAAACAGTTTGTTTGCTGTTCTGGCCTCTTTTGTTGAAAAGAACTGTTTGAAACAGTTTTAGAATTAACATCAACTTTCTTTGACATTGGCTGTCAGATTGCCAACATCAACTGCAGGAAAATTTTCACCTGCTTGTGCATTATCAAGGTTTGCTGCAGCATCAAAATCGTGGGTAACAGTCACGCAGTCATTGTTATCGGCAACTGGAGCACAAAAATTCTGCCGATCAGTAGAAGTATTATTGCCCGAAATAAAACTACCAACTGAACAAGGTTTAGAGACCACACTACTAAAAGTCTTCCTGTTGTCACTGTTCAGTTGGTACCCTTTGTTACTATTACCACGAAAATTGTTAGTATTATAACCCTTGTGCAAAAAATTATCATAAGCAGTTTTATTATTGTAAGCATTAATGTCCCGACCAAGTTTAGATTGCTTTCTTCCTATAATCTCAGCAGAATGCTGTTCTAATTCTTCCCATATAGAACCTAAAAACTCGTTAGAAATGTCATCTGAGATCATACCTTTTAAACTAGTTTCGACGTTAATAATTTCTTTTTTTAACGCACTCATTTTGGTCATGTTGTTATCAACAAGTAGTTGTAACAACCGCAAGCCAGCGTCATTGAAGAAAGTGATTAAAACATTAAACAGTGGATCTTCTGCATAAACGCCATTAGGGCATTTAAAAAATCTAAGCCCCTTAGGGACTATGCTTAATTCAATACAGCGCAAAAAGTAACTGTTCTCTAGATCCAGAGAATGGTAACTATTCAAAAGCCTTACCAGTTGGTCACGTTTTTTATTCATGTCAACGCTGCTCACATTCTTGTGGTAACCCCCCAAGGAACCGAAAGGGTTGTCCAAATTCTCAAACAGCTGTTTGACTGAATTAAAGAATACACCATTGTTGTTAGAATTACATCGTCCAGTGCGCGGTTTGGCTAGGCGCTGTTGTTTGACGTCATCCGGATTCTCAACGTTAATGATAGTATCCATCTCATCGTAAATCTCAATTGGACTGGAGGCATTCGCCGCAGTATGTCCTTCATGTGACAAAACATCCCGTTGATGGCCAACATCACACTCGGTCGCTCTAGTGACTAAAAACTTCAAAGAATTTTGTATATCAGTCAAGGTGTTCACCAACAAGTTGCTGATGTTAACAGCACTAATCCCTTCTGTAGTTGGTGTAGAGTGAATCGACAAACCAAATAGAAGCATGAAGAAAAATCCATACATATATATCTATATATATATATCTATATATATATATCTATATATATATATATATATATATATATATATATATATATATATATATATATTTACATATACTCCTACACACCTACATCTACTTGTTGCAATAGATTCTATGTACTGTTCACTGACTGTGATGGTCAATATGTTTGTGAATACGTCAGAGATATGTATCTGTGGCATAGCTTACTGGGAAACTGTTTAGGTTATGATATTCTGGGTCCTTGCTTTGATCCTAGCAAAAGCTGTGCATTCTGATGCTAGGCAGAACAAGTACTATTGCATACAGTGTGATTAAGTCCCTTGGTTTTAACTAGGGTGTGTCATTGGAGGCTAAAGCACTACATCTATGATTATCCATTGGTATTGATGTTGAATGCAAATCCTGTGTGTACTGTAGTACTACTTGAAGCTCTGGGCCTGTACAGCAAAGTATGGTGTATGTCCACATTGCTTGCATCCACTGTTTTGTGTGGTCCCTGTATTCATCACAGATTACATTTCTCAAGATTAAGGTTCTGTAAGTACTGACACACAGTACTGTATAGTACACACTGAACGCTTATCTGGGTTGTCATACCTTTGTGTTTTGTAATTATGTCTGATGTGTGTGTGGGTATGTCTGTAACATGTCCTTTGACATATGTTTGGTAAAACATATAACTGCGTATCTAGCAGCATTCATAGTGTACTACAGCAGTATGTGACCTATATTCCCAATTGTGCACATATTTTGGCCACGGGTTTGGCATTAACAAGTTGTGTGGTATAATAGTAATACATTTACTGGACCTTACACTGATTGTGATGGATGATATATTTCTTTACACATCAGCTTGATGTATATCTGCTGTGGCTAGGTGGTGCATCGTGTTGCATACAGTGTGGCAGGTACTCTTGTATAGTCTTATATAGTGATTTCATTTTGTTGCTGTGCAGAACATGGTTCATTAGATAAAGAGTGAGCAAGGCACTTTCAAGCAGTTGTGAGGTGAGCAGTGATAAGTGGCAGTTGCAGTGTTTCACTCTCAGCTAGCTTATAGATTGCTATATATGGCAGTTCAGTGATATCTGTACTGTATAATGTTAAATGTACCATATGACTTGCTCAGACATATTTTTGTATTTATGTCTTCCAGGGATCATGGCCCATCGCAGGAACTCGAGTTATAGTAGTGCTGAAGATGATATCATTACTAGCAGTATGATTCAGCACTACTGTCTCATGTTCTCACGAACCAGCCAGGACCAGCAGGAGTGTACTGCAATGTGGCAAGATGTTGTCTGCAGGGTCAATGAGGTAGGCCTGCATAACCGGACATATCAGCAGGTATGCCACCACTGTAGTGATCTTCTCAGACATGTCCGTCAGCATGTCGCTGATGTGCATAGACAACAGCTTGCAACAGGATGTGGTGTTAATATCCACCCCCCCTCACCAGAGTGTAGGAGCTGCTCATGAGCCTGGTGGCACCTGCCCAACTACAACAGCAGCAGACATACACCATGATGAAGGTTGGAGCCACCCAGCAAGAACAATTGAGCATGCAGGTAACATGGCATATCTGTAGACTACTGTTATCTATATTGGTAGATCATGCATATGTGAGATGTCGAATGTGTTGTTCAAAGATGTGGAGCCTGTTGTTGTGCAATACTGATAATTTGGAACAAAATATGTAGCCCTGTGAATGTAAATTGCTGTAGTACTGTAAGATTGCAAACACACAGTAGCAATGCCACAGTTGTGGCCACTGACAAACTGTCTCATTTCTATGTAGGTCCCTCTGGGGTGACATCAAGGCAGCGGACAGATGCTGGTGAGTGTGTTCTACATTTATTATTGTAAATAAAAAGTGCATGTCATAGTTAAAGTGTAGGCCATGTACACATGTAACACACCTTCCCATAATGCATGCTGTGCATATTTGGTGTAAGAGCACGCACATCTCACTAATGTGATTAGCTGCCTCAAACACATGCAATACCCAGACCATCTTAAACAAATGTGGCTAGACTGTAGTGACCAATGGATAGGCACAGTTGATCCTCAACATGCACATAACATACACATCTATGTCATACACAGAGAATTTTAACATGCTACACATAAAGGATTCCCAAACCCTCTGTAAAGACACACTCCAGTATCCAAAATCTCATCCACACATTACACATAATATACCTGAGGGGTAGAGGCCTATCCTGGGACATTTACACACTCTGGAACACACTACACATTCATGCCAGGGAATGCTCTTTATTGGCCTCCTTACAAACTCATGTAACAACTTGTTGTGAAATGTTGAATTTAGCCAAGGGAGTACAGTTCCAGCACAGCATGATTAGTGCTGGTTTGTGAAACATTTGTAGCCTTGAGTGACCACCTGATGCTTCATGATGATGGCCTATGGTACTATACCCCATCCAGTTATTGTAACCACAGTACTACACATAGCTGTCATTGCTACACACCATAATGATGCATGTGTGCACACATATGCACATCTAAACATTATGCATACCAATCATCATTTGCACAACTGACACATATATGTCTTGTGATGCTATTGAGTGGCTAGGTCATATGACACATATTGGGTATGTGTAGTGTTTAAATATGCAGTTGTGTTTTAGCATGCCATGTCATGGATGAGACTGGCACGTCCACAATATGATCTACACTCACCATAAGTACCATACATTAGATATGTGGCCGAATGGTATTCCCTCAATTATCCAAGCACCACTGATGATGTTGTGTGAATACTCATCATGCATGTGCTAAAAATGTGTCTACAATTATTTGCTAAAGACACAGAGGCTGTAATCAGCATCGGATACCTATCTGACACACAGATACACATCCAGCAATGGTATGCACACCTGTGAGTTATGGTGCACAGTACATTACAGGGTTATGAATACCTGCACAACATTGTTGTGTCCTTGTATGCATTGTGTTCCAGGGGGAGGGCCATCACCTAATAACAAAACACATGCATCAAAGCCATGTATACTATTAGTAACAAGTACTGACTACACTTACACTGCATGCTGTTGAGCAACACATGTCCTGTATGCTGATGTGTGATATGACTGTTTTGCTTGTGATACTGTACCCCACCATCACCTGCTATTGTGTATGTTATGTGATTGATAGTGTTGTGTGTGTCTACTTTAGGGAGGAGTGTAGTTTTGTGTGTGTGCATGTGTGCTTGTGTGCATTTGCACATGTGTGCACGTGTGCATGTGGTCTGAAGTCATGTTCAGGTCATAAAGTGTGTTTGCTGTTTTCCTCTCACAGGTGCCAAGGTGGGGCTGGTTCAGTGCAGCAGGGAACCTGATGTCACTGAGACAGACAGTGATGATGAGGATAGGTGTGTTGAGGCAGAGGCAGGTTTGTTAGGGTCTGTTGTTGGGCCACCAATTGACAGTACACAGGTCTCCACTCCATCCATGCACACAGTCATACTTCCTGTACATCCATCATCACCATTGCCCTTAGCTGAAGGACAGGATACGGTTGGCACTGGCAAGGACAGTTTGGTATCTATGGCACATGTATCAGGACACAGCAGCCATAGCCAGATGTCTGGAATAGTACCACATAGGCAGATGCCCAGTGGTTCTCATCAGAGCACAGCTGGTCATCATATCCCTGGCAGACGTGCCACACCACTTTCTACCACACGCATGTTCCAGTCTGTCATGGAGGCAGAGACATGAATGGAGCGGTACACCAGACAGGCGCTAAGGGCACAGAGGGCTCATTACACCTCTGTAAATGACAGTATCCATGACCTAGCAGGTGCCATACGTAACTACACTGAGGTCACTGATAGACATTGGGGTGAGACATTGGATGTCCTCCACAAAGTCATGTCCATGTGTCAGGACAGTGCGGGATGGTTGAGACGATGTGGACGTATGTCAGAAACATCAGTAGCTGGAGGTCACCGTGGACGTCCAGCAAGTCACAGCCGCTCCCATAGTGCCAGTACCAGCCCCAGCAATGCTGGGGGGGATTGTCCATAGACCGTCCTAGCAGACCACATGCAAGTGGCTCTGGCCAGTCCCAGCAGGGACCTGGATCCAGTGGACATATGTCAACCTCTTCGGATAGTACCCAGTCTGGATTAGTACCTGATACTGTCTGTAGCACCCCTGCCAGGCACAGGTTCTGTATCCATATCCAGAGATGGTGATCTGTAAAGCCTGCCAGGTACAGTCTGTAGCTGTCTCATAAATCCCCGTATATGGCAGCCACATGGTGGAACTGTGTGCATGCAGACACACACACATAAACCAGAAACCTAGGGCAAACACATACCCACACACATGACATCAACATTTGCCCAAAACAGTACTCATGGCCCTCACACACACACTTACACACACATGTCGATTGTATGGCTCAGTGTAGGCCTCTGACAAACCAACAACACACCCTGTGCATATGATGAAACCTGTGCCACCTCCTGTAATCTGTAACATTGATGCAGGAGCAGGCTAACATGGTGCTGATGCACAGGGTGACTTTAATAAAGTATAGCAATGGGTGGATGTATAGCATGTTGTCAGCAGTAAAGTGTAATGATATCCTTGAAGGTGTAGCTGAGCAGGCATGATGTATTAAAGCTGTAATTAGCAATAGTGTATTGTTTTCACCAGTGTTTATTCCAATTTTGTTTTGTTTGCCTATGTGCCACTTGGCTGATGTGTGTAGTTGTGTCAGCATGTGTTACACAGTGGACAGTAAGTGTAGGGTGTGTGCAACACAGGTTTGCAGTTGTCCATTTATGAACATGGTGGAGGTGCACTGTCTGCATGTACATGTATATTGGACACATGGACAGGGTGACATGCCCTGTATTGGCTAGTGTTAACACTCCATAGTTTATATTGGTGGCCAGTATGCATTGTACTACACACATTTTGGAACTTGAGTACGCATGTGTGTGTATGACACGGGTTGACACTGTGCTGTGGGTGATGCTGTTGTTGCTATCTGTCATTGGTTTGCATTACTAAGGTTAACACTGTCCCAGCTGCATAATCCTTTAGTAATGCACACTGTTCACCTGCAGGGTTGCATGGACCGTGCTATCACAAACACAAGAAATTCCCACTTATACAGTAAAAGTGCATTAGTCTCATGGACCCCTGCCATAAACTAAATATATAAGAGAAGGTGTGAAGTTGTAGCAAAAAAGAGTTACATACCAAGAAGGGATAACCTATCTGGTCAGTATCATTGGGAAAATACAATCCCTCAATAAACATACAAGGCAAGCTTCAAAATACAAAATGGCAAGGATTCCAAAGACAACACTAAAGCTTTCTTTAGTGTTGTGTATAATCTACAGGGGAAATCTCAGATTGGGTCACAGTTAATGTAAATGGTTACAAAGTACACTTATCTGACTGACATTACCAATTTCTTGTCAGACAGTTTGAATGCGGATTTCACCACCCTGTTGTTACACAAGGGCCACATTTCCAGACCTGAAGAATGTAAAACCTGATGATTCACAAACACTCTAGTTAAAACATCTCTTTACCAAAGTCCAAATCACAGTGGCAATGGTACTGAGCAGTGTCCCTGGCTATGTCATACATAAGCTGACATATGAAGTCACCACTCACCTAAACACTCTGTCCAGATGCTGCCTCTATACAGTTTACATTGTGGAATGATGCATGGTAATGGTGTTCACAGTTCACAAAGGTTGAGCTACAATGTCTTCTTCTCCTTTTGGATGCTCCCATTAGGGGTCGCCACAGTAGATCATATGTTTCCATTTCTTCCTGCCCTCTGCATCTTGCACTGTCACACCATCCACCTGCATGTCCTCTCTCACCACAGCCATAAACCTCATCTTAGGCATTCCTCTTTTCCTGTTACCTGACGGCTTCATCCTTAGCATCTATTTCACAATATACTCTGCATCCCTCCTCAGCACATGTACAAACCAACTCAATCCTGCCTATCTGGCTTGGTCTACTAACCTTCAAACCTGGGCTGACCCTCTAATATACTTATTCCTAAACCTGTCCACCCTCGTCACACCCACTGCAAATGTTAACATAAATTGATTAAGAGTAGAACTACAACAGATCCTTGAAACTCTCACCCTATAAGCCAGACAAATGTTATCAGGAAGGGTATGGAGCACAGCATTATGGAACTCATTAACAGAGACATTATGAACCTGCAAACTCTGCACCATACCCACTTAGGTTCTCTAAAGGCAAGATCATGGCTCCTACACCTAGTAGACTTCAAGCCAGTTAACAAGGCTATAGGTGAGGGAGGGGAGGTCCACACAGCCAGCTATAGCTCACCAGCAAGTCATACCAATCCCACATTCTGGTATTATACATAACCTCAACAGACTGACCATAAACGATTGTTAGATGATGGATTGAAAACTGACGCACAGATGTAGGACACAAAGTAACATTTGCAGCCTCCATGTACAATTCTATGCCAATAAGAAGTGGTATTCACCTGCACTCAGTCCTGAGACCACTCCTGTTTGGCATATAGCTTTCTTAGGTACAAGCAAACATAGTAGGGATATGTCTGCCCACGTTTGATGAAAATGCATACTGTGGGCTATATTTTATTCTCCAGATGACACACACATCCTCCAAAAGGGTATCATAGAGAAAGATACCAGGTGGCAAACTCATTCTGTAAAGCTATAAGCCAAAGAAAGCGTAGTTATCCACTTTTGGAAAACAAACTATCCCCAGAGTACAACATAGGCAGTAGCCCCCAAAATGTGGAAGAGGTACTAATGTATACATAGATCCATGTGTTTAGTCATCTCTCCTTTGATAATCACATTACCAAAGGGTTTTGGAAATCCCTCTGTGGAGCACATAAGCAATAAAGGGTTTGCATGCAGATCCACAGAGGTTGTTGCACACCTATAATGATTAGTCATCTTTACCAGACTTTGCTTGCTTTCGAACAGGATTCAAATATACCTCAAGCATAAACCCTCACTCACACTCTTCAATAGAAACCGTGAAGAGTGGATGTGAAACAGAAGACGTTGCCCAGAGATCACTGCAGTGGCTAAGCTTGTCACTGGCATACAGAAGTGACCTAAGGCCTGGAAAGCGCCAGAACGCTTTGGCAAAGATAACAGATGCATTCATGGAGAAAGCAGAGTACCCACCTATGAAATAATAGAGGTCACATGTATGTATATGGTTTTGCCCCACAGCTACCTTACATGTGTAATGCACATACAGTTGTAATTTTGATAGGTCCTACACTAGAAAAATCAAAATCCAATCCACATTGACCAATGGTGTCACACACTCTCACACACCCAGCAAGTAGAAGATTCAAACTCCTTCCTAAGTACATTATGATATTACAAAAGTATGCATTTACATGAGACGCTATACACATTACTGGTATTTCACCTTTCCACAGGTATATTTGTAGGATGGTGACATCGTCAGACTTGTCAAAGATGAGTATACCACTTTTAAGGGGTGTGAATATTCTCCAAAAAGGTTGTTTCTCCCCAGGGAAACACACACACAGTTGGCAAGTGCAGGTTTCAAACCCCTACCTAATTACATTTTGATACTACACCAGTTCACATTTACATGACATGCTGTACACATTACTGGGACTTGTTCTTTCCACGGGTATATTTGTAGAATGGTGACATCATCAGACTTGACAAAGATGAGTATACCACTTTTAAGGGGTGTGAGTATTCCCAAAAAGGTTGCTTTTTCCCAGGGAGAGGCACACACACACACAGTTGGCAAGTGCAGGATTCAAACCCCTGCATAGCTACATTATGATACTACAACAGTAGCCATTTACACAACACGCTATACACATTGCTGGGATTTCACTTTCCCACAGGTATATTTGTAGGATGGTGACATCATCAGATGACAAAGATGAGTATACCAGTTTTAAGGGGTGTGAGTATTCTCCAAAACATTTGCTTTTCCCCAAGGAGACACACACACTTGGCAAGTGCAGGATTCAAACCCCCTACCTAACTACATTTTGATACTACAGCAGTACGCATTTACACAACGCACTTCACACATTACTGGGATTTCGTTTTTCCACAGGTATATTTGCAGGATGGTGACATCATCAGACTTGACAATGATGAGTATACCACTTTTAAGGGGTGTGAGTAGTCTCCAAAAAGGTTGCTCTCTCCCCAGGAAGAGACACACACACACACACACACACACACACACACACACACACACACACACACACAGTTGGCAAGTGCTGGGTTCTTAATCCAAACTAAGTACGTCTTTACACTTCAGCAAGTAATATGGAGTTACAGGGTGCAATACAGACATTACTTGTTGATAGTTTGCCCAAAGGTTTTTTTCACATTTGCTAACCTCAGCAGGCTTATCATACTAGGTGTATTGTGAGTGTATTGTATGCATAGGCTACGACCATGTCATATATGGGTTGATGCACCACATGCTGGCACACACAGGGTCAAACCGGTGGCTAAGCTCTGTCAACCCAATACTGGACAATACAGTCAAAAGAGGTAGGGTCATACAAGCACAATACCAACAGTCTCACATAGACCTACAATATAAGCACCAGCAAAACACGCACATAAATACACGTTACCATACTTGGAGAATACAAATATTAATCTGAAAAAGAGAGAGTGTCCTCCTAAGCAGACAAGCAAGCAACATGCACCTCCAAGCACACACCAGAAAACACATAATACACCAAAGCAGTGTGCCTTACAACAGGCCCTAAGGCAAAACAACATACCCAACACACTAGTAATGTGTGACTACATAGCCAGTGTCAAAGGAAAAAACAACTTCAAAAAGATCAATACACGGCAGGTTCAGGTTAAGGCACTTTAATCTTGCAGCAAGGAGACAAAAACGTGCTAATACAGAGTTTGTCTAACTAGAATCAGGAAGTGAAGCCATTCTTATACATTTCTTACAAGACATTGCCTACCAAGCTGACATAACATATCACAAGTTCTTACAATATTATTTCATAGCAGCTGTTTGTTCATGATTTTCCGCTGACACTGAAAAAACTTCCTAAGAAAAACAACATGGCCTTGATGACCACTGGTCAGATACAACTTCTCACTATACAATGTTACCATTCAAGGTACTATGGCTAATTCAAGCACAAAGCAAGTACAGATTATAGTTCATTTCTTCAAGCAGTCTTTGTTTAACTGTATCTACTTTTCTGCAGCTGTGCATGTTCTCATAACATGAACAGAGCTGATTGTTCAAGTTCAGTAACATTATAGAAAACAGTATTGTTCTATTCATTAATTTCCTGACCTAGCAGATAATCACCTGCTTCTCAGTATATTTCCAAAAGGCATAAACATGAATTTGGCTGTGCTAGCAAATACTAGGTCAGAGAGCATCTTGCAGTTTCAGAAAGCATATTGTCATTTTAGAAAAGCATCTTGTAGTTTCATACAAAACTAAGCTGTACATAAAATAGAATGAAATGTGTTAACCCTTTTAGCTTCTAATAAGCACTAAACACATACATTAATACATATTTTTCTGACATTTCCCCCCTGTTAGTACTTTTTATTCTATTTTCAAAAGCATAAACAGTTTGCTTCCTCTCCTAACCTCTTCTGTTCAAGATTTGCAGTTAAGAGAGTCATTCAGTTTAAACTTATGAAAGTGTTCCACTTTTCAACAATTCTTCAATTTCAGTATTTTGATACAAAGTCTCAGAAACTGACATGTCTATAAAATCTTTGATTAATCTTTTCATGCTGATTTGATTAATCTTTTCATTCTGCTGATTTGATTAATCTTTTCATTCTGCTGTTTGTTATTTGCTAGTAATTACAGGTGTGGGGGTAGCCACATTATTTGATTTCCTGTCCTTGCCTATTTAAGTGGTACAGTGTGACATATTTTCTGCTTAAAAACCTCAGCTTTGGCCGGCTAAGAACTTTGTTATATTCAACTGGACATATAAGAGACTTTAAATACCTTTATCTGCACTTTTTTTAAAAAAAAAATACAGTATTTAATTTGATTTAAACTGTGTTGAAGGAATATTTAACTGAACTGGCAGTTTTAACTCTGCTGTTTGTTATTTGCTAGTAATTACAGGTGTGGGGGTAGCCACATTCTTTGATTTCCTGTCCTTGCCTATTTAAGTGGTACAGTGTGTCATATTTTCTGCTTAAAAACCTCAGCTTTGGCCGGCTAAGAACTTGGTTATATTCAACTGGACGTATAAGAGAATTTAAGTACCTTTATCTGCACTTTTTAAAAAAAAAAAATACAGTATTTAATTTGATTTAAACTGTGTTGAAGGAATATTTAACTGAACTGGCAGTTTTAACTCTGCTCTTCAGTTATTCCCACCCACCCTCCGTGTTTTTGCTTTGGTGTTAATCTTAGTGGCCTTGAAACTGCCCACCCCTCAGCCTGCCTCTGGGCCCATCTCATTTGCTCACTCAACTGAGTGCAGTGAGATTATATTCTGACTTCAGGCACTCCTACTGTGTACAAAGAGAGCATCTGGGAAACAGACAAAAAAATAAATAAATAAATAAATAAATAAATAAAGCTTATTTCCTGCCTTTCCTGTTAAGTGGTATAGACTATTTGTAGACTTCTGAGCCCCCAAGCCCTTCTGTGTTTGAGGGAAGCCTTCTAGCTTGTTTTTTTTTTCTTATAACTAGCCAGTTTTCTAGTTTCAGCACTCAAATCTGTTTCTTTGATCTCAGCATTTGTTCAGATTAAAAAAAAAAAATAATAATAATAATAATTTCATCTGCTCTTACTGTACTTGTGTTTCTACCTACTTCATTTTACTTTTGCATCATCTTAAAAATACTCAGTTGTATTTATTACTGCTTGGTGTAACTCATTCTAAGCCTTTTGGTTTAAACACTTTGGCTTCGGACCAGTTGTTTTGCACTGAGAGGGTTTGTGGTCTGCACTGTTGTGGCAGAACAGGTAGCTTACATCCTTCTAGGTTGGGAACTGCTGATTGAGGGCTCAGTGTCTGTTATTCTAAAAGTGTATTAATTCTGGTTTAAGCACTTGGGCTTTCAGGCCAGTTATTTTACATTAAGAGGGTTCGTGGTCTGCACTCTTGTGGGAGGAGAGGCTGGACTCTGCCCTTCTGAGCTGGGAATTACTGGTTAAAGGCTTATAGTGCATGCATATCTGAACTGCTTCTTACTGAAGTTGGTGCGCCTTGTTTGCTGTGGCATAGACTGGATTCGGGCCTGCTGGATCTAGCTTTGTTTGTGTAACTTGAGCACTAATCCAGACATTCTCTAAAGTATTCAATTGTATTTATTACTACTTGGTTGTAACTTGATTAAAGTGTAGCTATCATTCTAAGTCTTTTGGATTAAGCACTTGGGCTTCAGACCAGTTGTTTTACATTAGGAAGGTTTGTGGCAAGCACTGTGGTGGCAGGACAGGTAGCTTTCATCCTTCTAAGTTGGGAACTGCTGATTGAGAGCCCAGTGTCCAAGTGTATTAGTTCTGGTTTAAGCACTTGGGCTTCAGGCCAGTTATTTTACATTAAGAAGGCTCGTGGTCTGCACTCTTGTGGGAGAAGAGGCTGGACTCTGCCCTTCTGAGCTGGGAATTTCTGGTTAAAGGTTTATAGTGCCTGAATATTTGAACTGTATCTTACTGAAATTGGTACACCTTGTTTGCTGTAGCATAGACTAGATCCAGGCCTGCTGAATCTAGCTTTGTTTATATGCTTGTTGTTTGTTTGCTTGTTATTTCCCTGGAACGCTAATTCCACCTAATACGCGGCTTCTCAGCACTTCTGTGGATCCCTAGTGATATCTGCATTGCTTACTGTACTTATTTCCTTGTTTCACTTGAAAGAAAGTTACTGTTTGTTGTTTTTGCATTTAGTTACTTGTAACACATTGCACTCAAGTTACCTGGCACTTGCTCACTAAAGCAATTATATAAGTCAGCACTAAAAATTAAAAGCACTACACCCTCACTCCCCACTGGCCCTTGTTTTCAATTATTAAGGAATTCCCAATATTATTCTAGCATGTCCAAAGGTCAGGTGTCAATCTCCTCTCCGGTCCAGCTGGTGAATCTGGGAATCTTGAGGCAATGTTATAACTGCCTCATGTACACAGACAACCCTCTCCTCCTCCCACATAACACAAATACTTGTGAGAGATGCAGCTATTTAGCCAAACTGGAGGCTGAGCTCTCTCAACTCAGGACTGGCAAGACCAGACAGGAGGAGAAGACAACTACACACACCACAAAACCAGCCTCACATAATGCTACCACACCACTGAATCAAACACATAAACACACAAAGACATACTGGAGGCTCTGAGTAAAATTTACCTAAACAGCAGAGGCCTCCAAAGCAGACACCCAAACAACTGCTACCTCAAGAC
Organism: Protopterus annectens; assembly: GCF_019279795.1. NCBI lineage: Eukaryota > Metazoa > Chordata > Ceratodontiformes > Protopteridae > Protopterus > Protopterus annectens. The sequence goes on along the minus strand of NC_056728.1, from coordinate 1,928,484,394 downwards.
ACCCCACAAGCAACACATAAACCACAAAATCAGTGTGCAAAGCAGTCACAGCCCTCAAGGCCAAATACAACACCAAACATACTTGTCATAGGTGACTCCATAGTCAGACACACTGATGTCCCACTCACCAGGCTGAACAAGGAGGGGGTCACAGTAAGCTGCCTATCGGGCGCTAGAATCCGCCACATAACACAAGCACTCGGGTCACTCCACGGCAAGTACAAATATGACACAGTCATTGTCCATGCTGGTGTGAATGACCTGAGATGTAACTCCCTGGACTACATGAAAAGAGACATAGAGGAGCTCTCTGATTATGTAGCCCAGGCAGGTATGACCCTGACCCTGAGCAGTATCCTTCCTTCACCAAGAATGATGCCACAATATAGAGACAAGTTGATCAGCTTTAACAATTGGCTTAATGTCTGGTGTCATTCAAAGTGGATCCAGTGTCTGTCTGCCTGGGATGACATGCTTGACAAGCCACGCTGCTTCACAAGGGATGGCTTGCACCTGTCACCCCTGGGATTCTGGATATTGGCTAAGGCTCTTGCCACCCCCATAGTGCCTTTTTTAGGCAAGGCTCAAATTCTAAACCTACCACTCTAGAAAACAAAAATGGGAAGAAACTGAGGGTAATGCTGCTCAATGCCAGAAGTCTAAATCTCAAAATGCACGCACTCGAGGCCCTTCTCAGTATGGAGAACATCGATGTCTGTGCTGTAACTGAAACCTGGTTCAAGGCTCCTGAGAGCACCCCGGCACTATTAGGTTTTACCTCATATCATGCGTTCCGGCCCCAAAACCCGGACCACAACACAAAAGGAGGGGGTGTATCCATATTCATAAAGGGTACCCACACCTCCAGGTTGGTGGCAACGCACGAAGCTTCGGAAACCATACAACTAACCATAGGCAAAACTGCTCTACAAATTGTAGCATGCTACAGGCCACCCTCTCAAACTCAGGAACCCCACACAGCCTTCCTGAAGACACTGGAGGGTATAAATGTATCTCCAAACACCATCATATTGGGTGACTTCAACTACCTGAATATAGACTGGGAACATTACTCAAGCCATAACTTTCTAGCTCAACGGTTCCTGGAATTCATAAATTCAAATGCCATGGAACAGCTAGTCACTGTTCCCACGAGAGGAGAAAATATACTAGATCTCATTATCACAAACATGGGGACAAAATGCTCCACACCGGAAGTATATCCCTCATTGGTGAGATCTGATCATAAACTAATCTCACTGGAAATCCACATCCCGCCCCCACCCCAAACAAAAAAGACCACAGTGAAGAACTTCTAAAGCAAACTTCACACTACTCAAGACTGGTGTGGTATCCTTCAAGGCCCCTGAGCCAGTGGAAACCACAACCCAAGCTGGAAGCCCTTACAAATGCCTTCTATGAACACCTCCAGGACTGCATGGATCAGGCAATCCCAAATAAAACCAAGACTCTTTCCACAAAGGGCAAACGTCCAGTCTGGTGGACCCCAGCCATTAACAAACTTTACAATAAGAGGAGAAAGCTATTACATGATAGAACAAAATCCATAAAAGGGAAGTCACCCCTGATCATTATTAGTAAAAAATACGAGCACTCATAAAATCAACTAAGGCCAATTTTGAGAGAAAAATTGCCATGGATTCAAATGACAATCATAAGGCCTTTTTCAGCTATGTTAGGAACCTGGGTGGAAACTCCCAAATATGCTCAGAATTAGTCCAAAATGATACAAAAATCACTGAACCCACAGACATTGCCAACATACTGGCAGACAGGTTCAGTGCAAACTTCACCCTCTCCCTAAAGGAGAGATAACTATCCCAGCGGAGTGTAGCCTCCCAGACATCTCAAATGCGCAGGTGAAAGCTGCTCTCTCTAAAGCTAAAAACACAGCATCAATGGGACTGGATGGTGTCCCCGGCTGTGTGCTACACGAGCTAAATGAGGAATTAAACCCGCACATAAGGCAGCTGTTTAATCTCAGCCTTACCACAGGATACGTGCCCAAGGAGTGGCGTACGGAAACTGTGGTCCCACTCCACAAAGGCGGTGCCTCTAAGGACCCTGGTAATTACCGCCCCATAAGCTTAACAAGTCTAGTCTGCAAAGCTATGGAGAGGATCATAATGGAGCTCATAAACAAAGATATAGGGGACTTGCAGACGTTGGACCCGACCCAGTTTGGCTTCGTCAAGGGAAGATCATGCCTTTTGAACTTGGTCGACTTCTTTGAAACAGTCACCAAGGCCATTGATGGGGGAAAGGTAGACCATACAGCCTACCTTGACCTTGCAAATGCTTTCGACACAATACCCCACTCGGGTATTGTAGAAAAACTTACCAGCTTAAATGTAAACCCATATGTCACAAGATGGGTTGCAAACTGGCTTAAAGACAGAACCCACAGGGTTAGAGTTGCTGGCGTTATGTCAGACTCCAAGCCGGTAACAAGTGGTGTCCCACAGGGCTCGGTCCTTGGCCCCCTATTGTTCGGCATCTACTTCTCAGAAGTACAGGCCAACATGGGAGGACTTTGGCTGACAAAGTTTGCAGACGACTGCAAACTGGGCGCCATAGTGGAAAGTGCATCGGACATGGATATCCTTCAGAAGGGACTCATGGAAACAGATAGCTGGTGCCAGAGCCATGGCCTGAAGTTAAACGCCAAAAAATGTATAGTCATACCCTTCGGGAAAAACCAGGTAACCCCAAGCTACCATATAGGTGACAATCCACTAAGCACAGAATAGGTTATCAGGGACCTGGGGACCCAGGTTGACAGTGGCCTTTCTTTTGACACTCACGTTGCTAAAGTGGTTAGAAAGACCTTCTACAATGCCCACCTGATCATGTAGGGATTCACATCCAGATCTAGTGAGGTCATTGTTCCCCTGTACTCTTCACTTATCAGACCAATGATCAAGTACAATGCCCCATTCGGGATGTATCTCACCCGACATCTGCAGCAATTGGAGAGACCCCAAAAGTTCTTCACCAAAAGGATAAAGGGACTCCAAAATCTGTCATATGCTGCCAGATTGAAGAAACTCCAGCTCTATTCAGTCGCATACCGTCTGCTCAGAGGTGACATGTGCCTGACATACAAGGCCATGTCCAACCCGAATTAATGGACATGCTCCACCTCAAAAAATCCAAATCCACCAAAACCACTAGAGCAAGCGACTTAAACCTTAGCACGGATATAAATAGGACGTGCTGTAGGGATAGATTTATCACTCAGAGACTCCCTATGCTGTGGAATAAAATCCTGGTCCATGTGAGGCAGAGCACCTCGCTGGCTCTGTTCAAGAGAAATCTTGACCTGTGGATGGGAGATCGTAGGTTTACCCCGGGAATCATCTCTGTGTCACTGCTGGACAGAGGCACAACAAACTAATGGGTACAGTATTTTTTCATATAAGGGGTGGCGTAAGCCACAAAACTTTGGGCTAGGCTTATAAATGTCTTAGGGCAGATAGCCTAGTATAAACCTATGAACCTATGAACCTATGCAGGGAATACCACAACAAACAAACACTCCTAATCGGAGTAATCCCACACAAATGGCAATCAGGATGTTCATTAGGATTCTACCCCACCCCCCAAACAAATTCTGGAAAAAGTCTGTCAGTGGGTTTGGGCCTGGTTTGGTCATGGCCGACACTTGCTGAATCACCTCAAGATGGTCGTTTATCTCATGCTGGTTGCCAGGAATATACGAACAGCACTCCTCTTTTATTAAAGTGCATGTACCACCTTTTGCTGCTAGGGTGAAGTCGAGAGCCATGCGGTTTTGAAGCACCACAGTTTTCATAGCGTTGAGTTCATCAGTCACTAATTCGAGAGCAGAAAAAGTTGCATTACTCATTACTTTGAGAAGTTTGGACAGTTTTGTTCAGCTCCCAAATCGATTTCACTGCGCCATATGCAGGGGCTATACCTGCCCACGATATAATAGTGTCACTCAAGTCCATGTGTGTCAGTTTATCTTCATTTTTCACAGAATTATGGTTTCTCCAGCCTGCTTAGATTCGTCCCACTGGATTTTCAGGTCTCTTGATTGGATTTCCGGTTTTCTTGGTGACCTTTCTGACATTTCAAATTCTTCCCTGAGGCAAAACTGCAGTGTGTCGTATGGCCAGAACCAGATAACCCAAAAAACAACTGCCGGACCAATTCTGAGGTAACCATTTGTATGCTTTTTTCCCACAAACAAAATAACAATTCTCTACTTTAGTATTAATATACACTTGCCCTGCATGAAACATTCTCTTATCAATAATAGATAGTTGTTTAAAAAGAACAGGATTATGTTGTATTTCATCAACTGTTTTGTGCATTGATTCAAGATATGAGTCATAGTTTGTATCACAAATATAACCTGCATTATTAGCTTTGGTATAACATTTGTAAGGAACAGTCACATTACAATTACTCCAACCTACCTGAAAAGTATCATTTTTGTAAAAACACACAATTCCCTTTTGTGTAACAGGCAGGTACAATGCTATTTTGTCTTCTGATTTTACAGTTGTAGTATCAAAAATCAAATTTTCCCAGGTCTCATTGACCCCTAGGGGGACAGCAGTCATTAATAATCCCTCATATGCTGTTGGTATAGCTGTGCAAATCCAGCAATTCTAAACATTAAAAGTTTCAGCATACACATATTTAATTGCCTGGTAAGTGTTAAAGTTTGGATGCCAGTCTATGAGCAATGCATCACGTTTCTTTGGTTCAGCTCGTGTGGCTGGAAAAAGGAAAGGCCACAGCAAAAAGATCATTGTTATCAGTATAGTTAACAGGATGATCATGCAATACTTCTGGGGTTGTTCTGCATTCCTGCTTTCTCTATATCTGGTCATTTTGTTCTTGTTGTGTAACAGTAACCAGGGTTTTTTCCAGTTCAAAGTTCTTAACCAGTTTACAGTGTGTCAAATGAATCCAGGATGCTTGCTCTGTGATCTTGACTGCAGTGGGTGTTGACAGTAGCACTTGGTATGGCCCTTCCCACTTCGGTGATGTCCAATTTTTTCTCTTGATGACTTTCACCCAGACCCACGTGCCTGGGACTACTGCTGCTTCCGATGGTCTGGTTTGTTCTTTATCTGAAACAGAATTTAACTGCAAAAGTTGTTTATTACTTAAAAGTCATCTCATGTATTCTGCAAGTGAACTGTCAGCCTCCTGGTCTGCAGGCATGAGAGGTTTCCCCTGAGGTGTATAATATGCCCTCCCAAACAGTATTTCAAAAGGAGTTAACCCTTTTGCATTTGGAAGAGTTCTCATGCTCAACAGTGCCAGAGGCAGGCAGTGCACCCAGTTCTTTTGTATTTCACTCATTAATTTCCTAAGCTTATTTTTCAAAATTCCATTATGCCTATCTACTAATCCTGCAGATTGTGGGTGGTATGCACAATGGTTTTTCAAGGAAATTCCGAAATATCGACTCAACTCTTGTATAGTTTGATTTACAAAGTGTGTGCCATTGTCACTATAGATCTTTTCTGGTATGCCAAATCTAGGAATAATTTATTTAACAAGAATTTTCGCAACAGTAGCTGCATCCGGATTTTTAGTTGGAAAAGCTTCCACCCATTTGGAAAACATATCTATAATGACAAGACAATACTTCTTATTTTCACATTTCTTTAGTTCTATGAAATCCATACAAATAGTATGGAATGGGTATGGTGGTGTAGGGAAACTCCCTTGCTTAGGCTTTAACGCCCCTTGTGCATGATGTTTATTATAAACATGACATGCTGCACAACAATTTTTAGTGTAGTTTATAAATCCATATGCTGTAAACACTCGATTCACTAACTGTACCATCCCCCCTGTTGAGACATGGCACTGCCCATGGCTCAACAAAGCTGCATATCTAAACAAGTTAGATGGCAATATCAGTTTTCCTTCTTTGGAGATGTACACCCCTTTCTCAAGAATTGCTCCTCGTTTTATCCATTTCTGTTTTACCATCCCCCCTGTTGAGACATGGCACTGCCCATGGCTCAACAAAGCTGCATATCTAAACAAGTTAGATGGCAATATCAGTTTTCCTTCTTTGGAGATGTACACCCCTTTCTCAAGAATTGCTCCTCGTTTTATCCATTTCTGTTTTTCTACTTTTGCAGTGTGTCTGCATTTTTTTCAACATTTCTAAATCTAAAATCTCAGAAGGTTGTAATTCCTCACTCAAAAAGAAATACTTCTGAAGCTGAAGCTGCCTGCTTTGCAGCTGTATCAGCTCTCGCATTACCTTTTGAAATCCTATCCTGTTGCTTGGTATGAGCTACACATTTACAAATAGCTACTTTCTGAGGTAACTGAATATATTCTAACAAATCCAAAATAAACTGTGCATGATTAATCGGTTTGCCAGTAGATGTTATCATTCCTCTATTCTTCCACTGTTGTGCAAAAACATGTACAGTAGAAAAAGCGTACTGGCTATCAGTAAAAATATTTACACATTTACCCTTTGCTAAGGTACATGCCCATGTCAAGGCAATCAATTCTGCTGCTTGTGCAGATAAGTTGTGTGGTAAAGATTTTGCTTCTAAAATCTCAGTATCAGAAACTACTGCATATCCTACTAGATTCTGTCCTGTGGGATTCCTTTTGCATGAGCCATCCACGTAATATGTCACCTCGGCATCATCCAAGGGAACATCCCTAAGATCTTTTCTAGGTAGTGTTTTTTGCTCAATCTCCTGCAGGCAGCTGTGTGGTGTGCCATCCGCAGGGGTTGGGAGCAAGGTAGATGAATTCAAAGTTGTACACCATTCAATTGTCATATGAGGTTGGCTCAACAGTATAGTCATACAGGAAAGATGTCTAGCAGGAGAAAGATATGCTACTTTTTCTTGCAGTAAAATAATCGTGACTGCATGAGGCACTCTCAATGTGAGAGGGTGAAACAACACTACTGAGGCCGAAGCCTGTACTGCCATTGGAGCTGTGACTACTGCTTGTACACAGTGGGGCAGAGATCACACCACTGGGTCCAGCTGTGATGAATAGTAAGCTATGGGGCATTGCTTTTCCCCATGTTGCTGTATTAACACTGATGTCATATAACCTTGCTTACAATCTACGGTTTGGAAAAAACGTTTATGACAGTTTGGTAATCCTAAAACTAATGAGGACACTATCAATTGCTTTAATTTACAGAAAGCTGATTCTGCTTCTGGTGTCCATTGTAATAAATCTTGTGCTGCCATAGGCTTATTGTATATCAAGTCAGGCAGTGGAGCAGATTCCAAAGCATAGCTCGGAATCCAACTCCGACAGAAATTAGTTGTACCCAGGAAGGACATCATTTCCTTCTTGGTAGTCGGTTTGGGTGCTTGTAAAATTGCTATTTTTCTCTCTTCATCTAATATTCTGCCTTCTTTGAATATCACATATCCCAGGTATTTAACCTGCTTTTTCCAAAGCTGCAATTTGTTTTTGTTTACTTTATGTCCTTGAGTGGCTAGAAATTGTAGTAATGCTATGGTATCTTCTCTGCATTCTTGCTGGGTGGGGGCTGCCAGCAGGATGTCATCTGCATAAAGTAAAATCTGGCTGCCTCTTGGTGGGATAAATCCCATCAAGTTACTTGCTATTTCTTGTGCAAATATTGTCGGGCTTTCACAATACCCCTGTGGTAGTCTCGTATAAGTGTACCTTTTCCCCTGAAATGTAAATGCAAACCAGTGTTGGCTGTCAGAGTGTATCGGCATTGAAAATAATGCATTGCCAATATCTACCACAGAAAAATACTTCTGTTGAGGGTTTAAATCATTCAACAGGGTGTGTGGATCTGGCACCATAGGTGCTCTAGGTATTACTGCGTCATTTACAGCTTGTAAACCTTGAACCATACGTCATTCTCCATTTGCTTTCCTGACAGGAAATAAGGGTGTGTTACATGGTGAATCGGGAGATTCTATCAGTACTCCTTCCTTAAGCAAAGCTGCTATTATAGGTTTGAGTCCTACTTCTGCATCTTTTCTTAAGGGATATTGTCTCTTCTGTGGTATAAATGCTGATTTTGGCGTGATAGTAACTGGTCCTGCTGTATGAATAAGTCCTACATCTGATTTTCCTGTTGACCAGAGAGTTTCTGGTATGCCTCGTAAGGCGTTTTCTTCCTCTTCTAGTAAGAGTGCTACTCAGCTGTCCTCGCTTGACTGCAAGTGTACAGCTGGGTGTGTCTGCATTATCCAGCTTAACTTCTGCTTTTGTACTCCCTGTTCTGACAGTTCTAACTCTGTCTGTTTTTCCCACTTTGTGACTTTTTCTCCTAAGTCTGTCCATTTTACATTCTTGTCTTTAGTTAAACTAACATGTGGTAATCGATTAGATTTATAAAGTGCAAAGAATTCCTGGGGCAATGAACAGCTAACTACACTGTTCCCTTCTGTGTCCCAGTAAAGATTACGTAATACTGATCTGTTTGCATGGTTTCTAAACAGTTCTTGCTCATATTCCTTATCAGGTGCTGGTGTGCTACAGTAATATAGAGTACAGTGCAACAAATGTTGTTTATCAGTGTCAAGGGAGGGGGACTTACTGATGGCTACGTTCATCAGTTCTTCGGTTACTACCCCTGGACCAGTCGTGACCAAGTTCTGGCTGTACCAATAAAATGTTTCACCCTCCGGTCGCACTACAAAAGTATCCATTTGTCGCTGTGCTTCCATACCCTGCATAGTCGGAACTACTGCTATGCCAAATATCTGCATAAGGTCCCAAAAGGTTTACTGGGCATTTTGCAGAAATGACAATTTTGCTTTTCTGGGTCATTCCTGAAACTGGGTCAGTTATTGTTATGTTATGGGAGAGTGACTCTTGATACAGCTGTCCATTAGCTGCTTTCACTAATATGTAATCAAACGATTCTGAATTTTCTGGTAGTTTGGAAGGATGTATCAGGGTTCGTGATGCCCCTGAGTCACACAGAAATTTAACTTCCCTCCCCTCTACCAGAAGTGCAACTTCCAGTTTCATGCCTGCTAAATAGAGCTCTAGGCTCAATAATGCTAAATCTAAAATTTCACTTTCTTCACTATCTGTGATTTCCCACACTTCCTCTATTTCTTCTGTCACATTCTCTATTCCTTCTATCACATTTGCATTTATCTTTTCTTGGTTATTCCTTTCTAGTGATTCTTGACTATCATATAGTCAGTCCACACCCTTCTTATCTTCCATGGCTACCTTCTTGTTTTGCTTGCAATCCCTTGCCAAATGTCCCTTTTTTCCACACTTAAAACATTCACCCCTTTTCTTTCTTTCTTCAAACTCTTCTGAACATTTATCAGATTGTTTGTTTCCCTGGGCATTTTTCTTGCCCTTTTTCCCAGACTGTACTACAAAAACTTCTGCTCCATCGTCTAAAGCAAATACTTGGGTTTTCTTTTTCTTTTTGTTATTAAAATGCCTTTCGGCATGTCTCGCATATTCAAGTAATGACTGTAATCTATTTGTACGGTGATCTACCATGTGCTTTGTAATAAAGCTGCTAATGGGTGCAATACTGCCTTTCAAAAATGCATTCTTTAGCTGCTGTTCATATGGAGAATCATGTGTTTGGTCTTCAGGTACCTGCATTCCACAATGGTTATTAAAACATTCTAATAATCTAGCATAATATCTATCAACAGTTTCACCTTCCTGTTGGATGCATTGATTAATGCAAGTCCAGTCTGCCCTAGGCTTCCATTTCTCAGAGATTCGGTCTTTCAGACCCTTCACTCTGTTATCCAGCTCTATGTTGCTATGTGGGAGTGGCTTGTGTTCTGCGTCACGGGAATTCCAGTTGCCACTGATCATGTGCCAATCTGGACCTACGATTTGTCTGACTACTTTTTCTACTTCTTCTCCATTTAAATAATAACTTAACCTCATGCCCTGTAAGTCTTCTAAGAATTTTCTAAAATTAACTTTTAGATGGGGAATTCCCTCTGTGGCTTTCCAGATATCTTCCGGTGTCCACAGTCTATATACCAGGAGAGATGGGTCCTGCCCTTCCTGTCCTGCCTGAGGATTTGGTACTTCTATGAGCAGACATATCTCTTCTTCACTCATAGTTCATGAATTTTTATTTATTTGATATTCAATATCCCCTCTTAAGTTACGTGTTCGAGACCTAGTCTCGATGGGATCTCTGACAAACGGTTTTGGCTTTGCGCGGACAGCCAGATATAGCAGAGGTTGACCAACTTGTCCACCCGCTTCATATTCTGGTAAGGGAAGCGGAGGAGGCGGAAGGGCTGATGCTATTACCAAGTTATTATCCACTTTATCTAGAAACATTGCTTTTGAATTATTACTCTTTTGTTCCCTACGGTTCGCTTCCTCAATCCACCTGTGTGCCTGAGGAATGTCTAATTGACGTTGCTTTTTTACATGACCTTTTGGTCAGTTTTAAGCTGTTTGACAAGTTTAATAAGTGAGTATTTTTCTAACTTGCCATCAAATTCATATTTATTAACCCATTTTGTATAGTACTTAACATTGTCGGCACTTTGTAATTGCATATATTTTGCATCTTCAGTTAATGGCGGACTTTGGGATCTTTTTGTGCATTTATTTCCCATTTTATTTTAACCTTTGAGCTGTTACGTAACCCATCTTATTTTACATGGTACCACGATTTTCTCTTTTTTACAGTTTATCTAGAATAATTGTCTACCTATTCTGTTTCCCTGATCTATGACAAGATAGCAATCTTTCTGTCCCTGACTTGTACAAAACAAATCCCCTGACAGGTGACACAAATCAAGTCCCTGATCTAAAACAGAAAAAAAGGTAAAGCTCACCTTACCTGAGCCTCCGTGATTGACCATCTCTGGTTCCCATGATAACTCATCCTCCAGTCGCAGATCAGAACAGTGGCTGGCCTCTTTTGAATGACAATTCAGTCGGAGGTCTTTTAGCACAGAAGAACCAATGTGGTTTCTTCCCTGTACAGTTTAATGCCACCTGGCCCATCTGACCTGAGGCGAAGTGAGACTTTCCGGTCCGAAGGACCAATCTGTCAAAGGAAAAAACAACTTCAAAAAGATCAATACATGGCAGATTCAGGTTAAGGCACTTTAATCTTGCAGCAAGGAGACAAAAACGTGCTAATACAGAGTTTGTCTAACTAGAATCAGGAAGTGAAGCCATTCTTATACATTTCTTACAAGACATTGCCTACCAAGCTGACATAACATATCACAAGTTCTTACAATATTATTTCATAGCAGCTGTTTGTTCATGATTTTCCGCTGACACTGAAAAAACTTCCTAAGAAAAACAACGTGGCCTTGATGACCACCGGTCAGATACAACTTCTCACTATGCAATGTTACCATTCAAGGTACTATGGTTAATTCGAGCACAAAGCAAGTACAGATTATAATTCATTTCTTCAAGCAGTCTTTGTTTAACTGTATCTACTTTTCTGCAGCTGTGCATGTTCTCATAACACGAACAGAGCTGATTGTTCAAGTTCAGTAACATTATAGAAAACAGTATTGTTCTATTCATTAATTTCCTGACCTAGCAGATAATCACCTGCTTCTCAGTATATTTCCAAAAGGCATAAACATGAATTTTGCTGCGCTAGCAAATACTAGGTCAGAGAGCATCTTGCAGTTTCAGAAAGCATATTGTCATTTTAGAAAAGCATCTTGTAGTTTCATACAAAACTAAGCTGTACATAAATTAGAATGAAATGCGTTAACCATTTTAGCTTCTAATAAGCACTAAACACATACATTAATACATATTTTTCTGACAGTCAGGCACACAGAGGTTCCATTCACTCGGCTGGACAAGGGGAAAGTTACTGTCAGTTGTCTGTCAGGTGCTATGATCCGCCACATAACACAAGCACTTACATCACTCCAGAACAGGTACATATATGACGTATTCTTTGTACATGTCAGTGTGAATGATCTGAGACATACCTCCCAGGACAACATGACAAGAGATATATAGTAGCTCTATGATCATGTAGCCCAGGCTGGTATGACCCTGATTTGAGTAGCATCTTACCTTCAACTACATGATACTGCAATATAATAGAAACATGATAAACTTCAACAATTGGCTGAGCTTCTGGTGTAATTCAATGGGATCCAGTCTCTGTCTGCCTGTGATGACATGACAGACAAGCCTCGTTACTTTGCTACAGATGATTTGCACCTGTCGCCCCTATGCTTCTGAATACTGACCAAAGCTCTTGCTGTCCCCATATTACCTTTTTTATGCAAGGCTCAAAGGTTCATAGGTTCATAGGTTCATAGCTAGGTACTAGGCTATTGGCCATGGGCCTATACAAGCCCAGCCAAAAAGGTACCTTGGCTTTTGCCACCCAAAAAATTTATTTTCCTGTGCCACTGTCGAGCAGAGACACAGAAGTGATCCCCAGGGTGAATTTCCTATTTCCTATCCAATCATCAAGATTTTTCTTGAAGAGTGCTAATGAGGAGCTTTGTTTGATATAGATAGGTAGTTTATTCTGGAGTATGGGAAGTCTCTGGGACAGGAAACTATCCCTCCAGGATGTTCTGTTTATTGTGGTGACAAGGTTTAGGTTTCTAGAGTGTGTAGCTCGGAGGGATTGGGATTTCTTTAAGTGGAGCATGTCCAACAGCTCTGGGTTTGACATAGCTGTGTATGTTAGGCAGAGATAGCCTCTGAGTAGGTGATATGCGACAGAGTAAAGCTGGAGTGTTTTGGGACAGTCTGTGTAGGGCATGTGTTTGAGGCTGGTAATCCGCTTTGTGAGGTATTTCTGTGGCCTTTTCAGTTGTTGTAGATGTCTTGTGAGGTACATACCAAAAGGGGTGTTGTACTCTATAATGGGTCTAATGAGTGATGAGTAGAGGGGAACAATGACCTCTTTTTTTCTGCATGAAAAACCTTTTCGGAGGTGGTGTGCCATGTTGAAGGATTTCCTGACTACTGTGGTGATGTGATTATCAAAGGAGAGACTACTGTCCACCTGTGTCCCAAGGTCTTTTATCACACTTTTGGTGTCAAGTATACTACCACTTATGTTGTAGTTCATGGGTACAGAGTTTTTACCAAAGGGGATGACAATGCACTTTTTGGCATTGAGCTTGAGGCAATGGCTTTGACACCAGGCATCTGTCTCAGTGAGGCCCTATTGTAGGATGTCCACATCATTAGTAGTTTCGAATATGTCTCCTAGTTTGCAGTCATATATGAACTTCATTAGCCAAAGACCTTCTGTGTTAGCCTGTACTTCAGGGAAGTAGATGCCAAACAGGACAGGACACAGGACTGAACCCTGTGGTACTCCACTTGTCACTGGTCTGAAGTCGGATTTGGAGTCTGCTACTTTCACAGTGTGGGATCTGTCAGTGACCCAGTTGGCAACCCATCTTGTGACATAGGGATTTATACCTAGTTTAGTGAGTTTATCTATAATTCTAGAGTGGGGGATGGTGTCAAAAGCCTTGGCAAGATCTAGATAGGCTGTGTGAACCATCTTACCCTTTTCTACAGCTTTGGTGAGTGCTTCAAAGAAGTGTATCAGGTTTAGAAGACATGATCTGCCTTTAGAAACCTGAACTGGTTGGGGTCCAGAGTTTGGAGATTACCAATGTCTTTGTTTATAAGTTTCATGATGATACATTCCATGGCCTTGCAGTCCAGGATCATCAGGCTAATGGGGTGCTAGTTCCCAGGGTCCATGGTGGCTGGCTCCTTGTGTAGTGGGATAACCGTCGCTGTGCACCATTCAGAAGGCACAAAGCCTGAAGTGAGGCTATGATTGAACATGGTACTTAGGTATGGTGCCAGTTCATTCTGTTTTTCATGTAGAACGTAGCTTGGGATGTTGTTTGGTCTCATGGATGCTGTGTTCCTGGCTTTGGAGAGTGTGGTTTTAACCTGTGCAGCATGGTGATTCCTTTTGGGCCTTATGGAGAGTGTTGCAGTTTACCCTTTGCTAAAGGTACATGCCCATGTCAAGGCAATCAATTCTGCTGCTTGTGCAGATAAGTTGTGTGGTAAAGATTTTGCTTCTAAAATCTCAGTATCAGAAACTACTGCATATCCTACTAGATTCTGTCCTGTAGGATTCCTTTTGCATGAGCCATCCACGTAATATGTCACCTCGGCATCATCCAAGGGAACATCCTAAGATCTTTTCTAGGTAGTGTTTTTTGCTCAATCTCCTGCAGGCAGCTGTGTGGTGTGCCATCCGCAGGGGTTGGGAGCAAGGTAGATGAATTCAAAGTTGTACACCATTCAATTGTCATATGAGGTTGGCTCAACAGTATAGTCATACAGGAAAGATGTCTAGCAGGAGAAAGATATGCTACTTTTTCTTGCAGTAAAATAATCGTGACTGCATGAGGCACTCTCAATGTGAGAGGGTGAAACAACACTACTGAGGCGAAGCCTGTACTGCCATTGGAGCTGTGACTACTGCTTGTACACAGTGGGGCAGAGATCACACCACTGGGTCCAGCTGTGATGAATAGTAAGCTATGGGGCATTGCTTTTCCCCATGTTGCTGTATTAACACTGATGTCATATAACCTTGCTTACAATCACGGTTTGGAAAAAACGTTTATGACACTTTGGTAATCCTAAAACTAATGAGGACACTATCAATTGCTTTAATTTACAGAAAGCTGATTCTGCTTCTGGTGTCCATTGTAATAAATCTTGTGCTGCCATAGGCTTATTGTATATCAAGTCAGGCAGTGGAGCAGATTCAAAGCATGGCTGGAATCCAACTCCGACAGAAATTAGTTGTACCCAGGAAGGACATCATTTCCTTCTTGGTAGTGGTTTGGTGCTTGTAAAATTGCTATTTTCTCTCTTCATCTAATATTCTGCCTTCTTTGAATATCACATATCCCAGGTATTTAACCTGCTTTTCCAAAGCTGCAATTTGTTTTGTTTACTTTATGTCCTTGAGTGGCTAGAAATTGTAGTAATGCTATGGTATCTTCTCTGCATTCTTGCTGGGTGGGGCTGCCAGCAGGATGTCATCTGCATAAAGTAAAATCTGGCTGCCTCTTGGTGGGATAAATCCCATCAAGTTACTTGCTATTTCTTGTGCAAATATTGCCGGGCTTTCACAATACCCTGTGGTAGTCTAGGTATAAGTGTACCTTTTCCCCTGAAATGTAAATGCAAACCAGTGTTGGCTGTCAGAGTGTATCGGCATTGAAAATAATGCATTGCCAATATCTACCACAGAAAAATACTTCTGTTGAGGTTTTAAATCATTCAACAGGGTGTGTGGATCTGGCACCATAGGTGCTCTAGGTATTACTCGTCATTTACAGCTTGTAAACCTTGAACCATACGTCATTCTCCATTTGCTTTCCTGACAGGAAATAAGGGTGTGTTACATGGTGAATAGGGAGATTCTATCAGTACTCCTTCCTTAAGCAAAGCTGCTATTATAGGTTTGAGTCCTACTTCTGCATCTTTTCTTAGGGATATTGTCTCTTCTGTGGTATAAATGCTGATTTTGGCGTGATAGTAACTGGTCCTGCTGTATGAATAAGTCCTACATCTGATTTTCCTGTTGACCAGAGAGTTTCTGGTATGCCTCGTAAGGCGTTTCTTCCTCTTCTAGTAGGTGCTACTCAGCTGTCCTCGCTTGACTGCAAGTGTACAGCTGGGTGTGTCTGCATTATCAGCTTAACTTCTGCTTTTGTACTCCCTGTTCTGACAGTTCTAACTCTGTCTGTTTTCCCACTTTGTGACTTTTTCTCCTAAGTCTGTCCATTTTACATTCTTGTCTTTAGTTAAACTAACATGTGGTATCGATTAGATTTATAAAAGTGCAAAAGAATTCTGGGGCAATGAACAGCTAACTACACTGTTCCTTCTGTGTCCCAGTAAAGATTCGTAATACTAATCTGTTTGCACGGTTTCTAAACAGTTCTTGCTCATATTCCTTATCAGGTCCTGGTGTGCTACAGTAATATAGAGTACAGTGCAACAAATGTTGTTTATCAGTGTCAAGGGAGGGACTTACTGATGGCTCGTTCATCAGTTCTTGATTCTACCCCTGGACCAGTCGTGAGCAAGTTCTGGCTGTACCAATAAAATGTTTCACCCTCCGGTCGCACTACAAAAGTATCCATTTGTCGCTGTGCTTCCATACCCTGCATAGTCGGAACTACTGCTATGCCAAATATCTGCATAAGGTCCCAAAAGGTTTACTGGGCATTTTGCAGAAATGACAATTTTGCTTTTCTGGGTCATTCCTGAAACAGGGTCAGTTATTGCTATGTTATGGGAGAGTGGCTCTTGATACAGCTGTCCATTAGCTGCTTTCACTAATATGTAATCAAACGATTCTGAATATTCTGGTAGTTTGGAAGGATGTATCAGGGTTCGTGCTGCCCCTGAGTCACACAGAAATTTAACTTCCCTCCCGTCTACCAGAAGTGTAACTTCCAGTTTCGTGTCTGCTAAATAGAGCTCTAGGCTCAATAATGCTAAATCTAAAATTTCACTTTCTTCACTATCTGTGATTTCCCACACTTCCTCTATTTCTTCTGTCACATTCTCTATTCCTTCTATCACATTTGCATTTATCTTTTCTTGGTTATTCCTTTCTAGTGATTCTTGACTATCATATAGTCAGTCCACACCCTTCTTATCTTCCATGGCTACCTTCTTGTTTTGCTTGCAATCCCTTGCCAAATGTCCCTTTTTTCCACACTTAAAACATTCACCCCTTTTCTTTCTTTCTTCAAACTCTTCTGAACATTTATCAGATTGTTTGTTTCCCTGGGCATTTTCTTGCCCTTTTCCCAGACTGTACTACAAAACTTCTGCTCCATCGTCTAAAGCAAATACTTGGGTTTCTTTTCTTTTTGTTATTAAATGCCTTTCGGCATGTCTCGCATATTCAAGTAATGACTGTAATCTACTTGTACGGTGATCTACCATGTGCCTTGTAATAAAGCTGCTAATGGGTGCAATACTGCCTTTCAAAATGCATTCTTTAGCTGCTGTTCATATGGAGAATCATGTGTTTGGTCTTCAGGTACCTGCATTCCACAATGGTTATTAAAACATTCTAATAATCTAGCATAATATCTATCAACAGTTTCACCTTCCTGTTGGATGCATTGATTAATGCAAGTCCAGTCTGCCCTAGGCTTCCATTTCTCAGAGATTCGGTCTTTCAGACCCTTCACTCTGTTATCCAGCTCTATGTTGCTATGTGGGAGTGGCTTGTGTTCTGCGTCACGGGAATTCCAGTTGCCACTGATCATGTGCCAATCTGGACCTCGATTTGTCTGACTACTTTTCTACTTCTTCTCCATTTAAATAATAACTTAACCTCATGCCCTGTAAGTCTTCTAAGAATTTTCTAAAATTAACTTTTAGATGGGGAATTCCCTCTGTGGCTTTCCAGATATCTTCCGGTGTCCACAGTCTATATACCAGGAGAGATGGGTCCTGCCCTTCCTGTCCTGCCTGAGGATTTGGTACTTCTATGAGCAGACATATCTCTTCTTCACTCATAGTTCATGAATTTTTATTTATTTGATATTCAATATCCCCTCTTAAGTTACGTGTTCGAGACCTAGTCTCGATGGGATCTCTGACAAACGGTTTTGGCTTTGCGCGGACAGCCAGATATAGCAGAGGTTGACCAACTTGTCCACCCGCTTCATATTCTGGTAAGGGAAGCGGAGGAGGCGGAAGGGCTGATGCTATTACCAAGTTATTATCCACTTTATCTAGAAACATTGCTTTTGAATTATTACTCTTTTGTTCCCTACGGTTCGCTTCCTCAATCCACCTGTGTGCCTGAGGAATGTCTAATTGACGTTGCTTTTTTACATGACCTTTTGGTCAGTTTTTAAACTGTTTGACAAGTTTAATAAGTGAGGATTTTTCTAACTTGCCATCAAATTCATATTTATTAACCCATTTTGTATAGTACCTGACATTGTCGGCACTTTGTAATTGCATATATTTTGCATCTTCAGTTTATGGCGGACTTTGGGATCTTTTTGTGCACTTATTTCCCATTTTATTTTAACCTTTGAGCTGTTACGTAACCCATCTTATTTTACGTGGTACCACGATTTTCTCTTTTTTTACAGTTTGTCTAGAATAATTGTCTACCTATTCTGTTTCCCTGATCTATGACAAGATAGCAATCTTTCTGTCCCTGACTTGTACAAAACAAATCCCCTGACAGGTGACACAAATCAAGTCCCTGATCTAAAACAGAAAAAAAGGTAAAGCTCACCTTACCTGAGCCTCCGTGATTGACCATCTCTGGTTCCCATGATAACTCATCCTCCAGTCGCAGATCAGAACAGTGGCTGGCCTCTTTTGAATGACAATTCAGTCGGAGGTCTTTTAGCACAGAAGAACCAATGTGGTTTCTTCCCTGTACAGTTTAATGCCACCTGGCCCATCTGACCTGAGGCGAAGTGAGACTTTCCGGTCCGAAGGACCAATCTGTCAAAGGAAAAAACAACTTCAAAAAGATCAATACATGGCAGATTCAGGTTAAGGCACTTTAATCTTGCAGCAAGGAGACAAAAACGTGCTAATACAGAGTTTGTCTAACTAGAATCAGGAAGTGAAGCCATTCTTATACATTTCTTACAAGACATTGCCTACCAAGCTGACATAACATATCACAAGTTCTTACAATATTATTTCATAGCAGCTGTTTGTTCATGATTTTCCGCTGACACTGAAAAAACTTCCTAAGAAAAATAACGTGGCCTTGATGACCACCGGTCAGATACAACTTCTCACTATGCAATGTTACCATTCAAGGTACTATGGTTAATTTGAGCACAAAGCAAGTACAGATTATAATTCATTTCTTCAAGCAGTCTTTGTTTAACTGTATCTAGTTCTTCTGCAGCTGTGCATGTTCTCATAACACGAACAGAGCTGATTGTTCAATTTCAGTAACATTATAGAAAACAGTATTGTTCTATTTATTAATTTCCTGACCTAGCAGATAATCACCTACTTCTCAGTATATTTCCAAAAGGCATAAACATGAATTTTGCTGCGCTAGCAAATACTAGGTCAGAGAGCATCTTGCAGTTTCAGAAAGCATATTGTCATTTTAGAAAAGCATCTTGTAGTTTCATACAAAACTAAGCTGTACATAAATTAGAATGAAATGCGTTAACCATTTTAGCTTCTAATAAGCACTAAACACATACATTAATACATATTTTTCTGACAGTCAGGCACACAGAGGTTCCATTCACTCGGCTGGACAAGGGGAAAGTTACTGTCAGTTGTCTGTCAGGTGCTATGATCCATACATAACACAAGCACTTACATCACTCCAGAACAGGTACATATATGACGTATTCTTTGTACATGTCAGTGTGAATGATCTGAGACATACCTCCCAGGACAACATGACAAGAGATATATAGTAGCTCTATGATCATGTAGCCCAGGCTGGTATGACCCTGATTTGAGTAGCATCTTACCTTCAACTACATGATACTGCAATATAATAGAAACATGATAAACTTCAACAATTGGCTGAGCTTCTGGTGTAATTCAATGGGATCCAGTCTCTGTCTGCCTGTGATGACATGACAGACAAGCCTCGTTACTTTGCTACAGATGATTTGCACCTGTAGCCTACTAGCTGAATACTGACCAAAGCTCTTGCTGTCCCCATATTACCTTTTTTATGCAAGGCTCAAAGGTTCATAGGTTCATAGGTTCATAGCTAGGTACTAGGCTATTGGCCATGGGCTATACAAGCCAACCAAAAGGTACCTTGCTTTTGCCACCCAAAAATTTATTTTCCTGTGCCACTGTCGAGCAGAGAGACAGAAGTGATCCCAGGGTGAATTTCCTATTTCCTATCCAATCATCAAGATTTTTCTTGAAGAGTGCTAATGAGGAGCTTTGTTTGATATAGATAGGTAGTTTATTCTGGAGTATGGGAAGTCTCTGGGACAGGAAACTATCCCTCCAGGATGTTCTGTTTATTGTGGTGACAAGGTTTAGGTTTCTAGAGTGTGTAGCTCGGAGGATTGGGATTTCTTTAAGTGGAGCATGTCCAACAGCTCTGGGTTTGACATAGCTGTGTATGTTAGGCAGAGATAGCCTCTGAGTAGGCGATATCACGACAGAGTAAAGCTGGAGTTTTTTGGGACAGTCTGTGTAGGGCATGTGTTTGAGGCTGGTAATCCGCTTTGTGAGGTATTTCTGTGGCCTTTTCAGTTGTTGTAGATGTCTTGTGAGGTACATACCAAAAGGGTGTTGTACTCTATAATGGGTCTAATGAGTGATGAGTGGGGAACAATGACCTCTTTTTTTCTGCATGAAAAACCTTTTCGGAGGTGGTGTGCCATGTTGAAGGATTTCCTGACTACTGTGGTGATGTGATTATCAAAGGAGAGACTACTGTCCACCTGTGTCCCAAGGTCTTTTATCACACTTTTGGTGTCAAGTATACTACCACTTATGTTGTAGTTCATGGGTACAGAGTTTTTACCAAAGGGGATGACAATGCACTTTTTGGCATTGAGCTTGAGGCAATGGCTTTGACACCAGGCATCTGTCTCAGTGAGGCCCTATTGTAGGATGTCCACATCATTAGTAGTTTCGAATATGTCTCCTAGTTTGCAGTCATATATGAACTTCATTAGCCAAAGACCTTCTGTGTTAGCCTGTACTTCAGGGAAGTAGATGCCAAACAGGACAGGACACAGGACTGAACCCTGTGGTACTCCACTTGTCACTGGTCTGAAGTCGGATTTGGAGTCTGCTACTTTCACAGTGTGGGATCTGTCAGTGACCCAGTTGGCAACCCATCTTGTGACATAGGGATTTATACCTAGTTTAGTGAGTTTATCTATAATTCTAGAGTGGGGGATGGTGTCAAAAGCCTTGGCAAGATCTAGATAGGCTGTGTGAACCATCTTACCCTTTTCTACAGCTTTGGTGAGTGCTTCAAAGAAGTGTATCAGGTTTAGAAGACATGATCTGCCTTTTAGAAACCTGAACTGGTTGGGGTCCAGAGTTTGGAGATTACCAATGTCTTTGTTTATAAGTTTCATGATGATACATTCCATGGCCTTGCAGTCCAGGATCATCAGGCTAATGGGGTGCTAGTTCCCAGGGTCCATGGTGGCTGGCTCCTTGTGTAGTGGGATAACCGTCGCTGTGCACCATTCAGAAGGCACAAAGCCTGAAGTGAGGCTATGATTGAACATGGTACTTAGGTATGGTGCCAGTTCATTCTGTTTTTCATGTAGAACGTAGCTTGGGATGTTGTTTGGTCTCATGGATGCTGTGTTCCTGGCTTTGGAGAGTGTGGTTTTAACCTGTGCAGCCGTGATGACAGGAACTTTGCATTCTTCCAGTATAAAGATGGGCTCTTTCATGAGTGAGAGGGAGGTAAAGTTAGCAATGAACCTATCTGCCAGGATATTGGCAATATCAGTTGGGTCTGTATATTTATTTAGTGCCATTGTGCTGTAACTCAGAGCAGATCTGAGTGTTTCCATTGAGATTCTTGACATAGCTATACAATGCTTTGTGGTTGTCTTTAGAATCAGTGGCAATTTTGTTTTTGTAACTAGCTTTGGAAGATTTTATCAGGGATTGCAGCTTCTTACTGAGGCTGACCAGGGAGCTCTTCCACTCATGGGAATTTACCCTCTTTTGTAACAGTTTCTTCCTTCTGTTGTACAGTTTGTTTATGGAAGGGAACCACCAAATTGGCTTCCTTTTCTTGGAGGATAGTGTCTTGGTTCTGTTTGAGATAGCACAATCCATGCACTCATGTAAGTGCTTATAAAGTGCAATTGTGTATGATTCAGTAGTCATAACTTTATTGTTCATCTGCATGGGTGTCATTTTATTATTTATTTATTTATTTGCAGTTGGTTTACCAGGATAGTCCATTGGGCCTAAAAGAACCCGTTTTCAATGGAGTCCTGGGGAGAAAAGCTCCAAAAAAGAACAGACAAACAGAATAAGTACATACATTTAAAAAGCTCTTAATGCAAACTAACAGACAAGTTGAAAACAACATAGCTAGGCTACTTATACAATGTAAAAAAGAGTACAGTCATAACTTTTGCATTTGATGTACATTCGAAAATGTGAATTATTGAAAAAGTACAAATAATGAGAGGTAAGTTATGGCATTAAAGAGGTAGGATTATATTGTTATATGGTGTGGTTAGAATTCGAGAAAGTAATAAGTATACAGGCTTTGTTGAGTAGGAAGAGAATGAATGGAGGATGAAGGATGAAGGATGAAGGGTTCCATATTTTTATGATGGATGGGAACAAGAGCATTCCCATTGGGATGTAAGATGAGTATGAAGAGATTTTTTGAATTAATAGAGATTAGAGATGGTACGAATAGATGGTGGGAGTGAGTTCCAAAGACGAGCTATGTTAAAGGATAGTAGGTTTTGCCTGGGCGCTTTGGTTTAAGTATTTCTAATAGGTTTTGATTGTTTGACCTTAAGATTCTATCAGGTAAGTGAAACTTAAAAGCAGAAGACAGGGAGGGACAAAGAGAGTTGTTAATGAGTTTGTGGGCTAGGGTAAGCTGAATGTAATTGAGCTGATGTGGAAGTTCAAGCCAATGTAGTTTTTGGAGAGAGGAACAGTGATGGGTGTATGACCTGTGTCCGTTGGCGAACTTAGCGATTTTGTTGTAGCAAGAGGAAAGTTGTTTTTAAGAGGACTGAATATTAGTTAGGAGAGGTGAACCATAGAAGGGAGGAATAAGAAAGGAAGAAGACAAGTGATTTTTGAGGTCTTTGTGAGATATTGATTTTGTGATAAAGCATACCCAGCTTTTGGTGGGTTTTAATGTTTAGGTGTATGTGGGAATTGAAATTAAGTTGGTTTATCAATTTGAACACCAAGTAACTTGGTTTCAGATACGAGTTCTAGGGTTGAATTGTTTTGACTAGTGATCAGGAATGTGTTTGTATCAAAGGGAGTAGTTTTAGTGGGAGTAAATACCATGAGTTTAGTTTTGGAGGCATTGAGAGCAAGGTGGTTTATTTCCATCCAATGCTCAGTAATTGAAAGCTGCTTGTGTGAGCTTTAGAAGCTCAGGAGTAGATGAGGCAGAGCAGATAATGGTGGAATCGTCAGCATATTGGATGATGTTAGAAAGGAATAGATTTATGAAAGTCGTTTATAAAAATGTTAAAGAGAAAGAAGACCAAGTATGGAGCCTTGGGAACCCGGTGGGGGTACTAAGAAAGAGGAAGTGGCCTTTTTCCATTTTACAGCTTGGTGTCTGTTAGATAGGTAGCTGGAGAACCAGTTCACAGAGGAGGAAGAAAGGTTAAGTTTGGAAAGTTTAGTTAATAGCAGGCTGTGTGAAATGGTATCAAAAGCCTTAGAAAGGTCAAGTAGTAGGGTAGAGACAATATGGCGGAATCACAAGCTTTATTTACAGTTTCTAGATAGGAGGAGGGCTGTCATGGTGCTATGATTTGGCCTAAAGCCATGTTGTGTAGGTGTGAGAAGGTTATTGTCTAAAAGATGTGGTAGTAGTTGAAGTTGAACACATTTTTCAAGTAGTTTAGAGATGGGACAAGATAGCAATGGGGGCGGAAGTTGTTAACACTGCAGTTATTACCGCCTTTATGAAGGGGATGATAAAGGCTTGTTTCAGAGTTTGGGCACTGTACATTCTAGGATTGAGCGGTTGATGAGGATGCTTATGGGATAGGCAATTGCATCAGCAGCAACGCTTAGGAAATATGAGGATATCATCAGGTGCATTTGTGCGGGCTTCAGTTTATGAAGTAGTTTTTATTGTAGAAATGGGTATAGGTTTAATGAGAATGGAGTTGTGTGAAGGCAAAGTATTTGATGTTGGTGAGGATGTTAGAGAGGGAGAAGAGTTATGGGATGTGGTTAGAGAAGATGGGAATGAGGAAGGAAGAGTGCAGGGTGGGCTTTTGGCAGGAGAGGGTGAGGGAGTATTGGATGGTATGGTAGAAGTAGGAAAAGGAAGTTAGTTTGCTAATAGAATCAATGAAGAAGGAGTTGAATTCAGTAGCCAGGTCTAGATCTGGGGCATTTGGGTCGGGGAAGGGTGTGTGGTCTGCTGGGATTAAGGAGGGTGGAGATACCTTTCCAGAATTTCTGTGGATTTGTTTTATTATTGTTTTGGAGGGTAAAGTAATTTTGTCTGTCAGAGATAATAAGCTTTTGACTTTATTTGGAGGTTCGGTATTCAATGTGGGAATCAGGGGACTTTCTTTTCTGATAAAGTGCCCAGGCTTTGTCTCTAAAGCATGCTTGCTAATGTATCTCTAGTAAGCCATGGAGCAGAATTATTTTTTATTCGTTTTGTCCTTTGGGGGGCTTGGGAATCTAGTATTGTTAAGAATGTAGAGTTAAAGTGAGAAACAGCGTCTTCTAAGGGTAGTGTCCTAAGAGTGTTCCAGTTGATTGCTTTTAAAGAATCTGAGAATGTTGTTGGGTTGAAATTTTTGTGGTTGCGTGTGATAATATAATTGTGGGGGTGGAGAGAGATACAAGGGAGTCGGTATGTGAAGATGGGCATATGATCACTTAGAGCATCGGGGAAGAGTACCACTGTCAGAGTAATAGTGTGGGTGTGACACAAGGATCCAGTCTAGTATACTGCCACAGGAAAGGTTTTTAGAAGGACGTGTTACTTTGTTGATTAGTTGGGAAAAGTTATATAGGTTGATGTTAAGGGGTTGGATGGAATTGAATGGAGGTCCAGTTAATATTTACATCACCTAGGATTATGGTTTCATTACTAATGTTACTGGAGAGCCAGGAGAGAATGTCTTCTAATGTAGAGATATTGTCACCTGGGGGAATATAGAGGGATGCAAGACATATATGTTTATGCTTGTTGACTTGAAGGAGAGTGATGAGTAGTTCAGCATTGTTGAAGTGTGGAATATGTTTATTGAAGGGAGTAATTGACAAGGAAGTAGAAAATAGAAGAGCTACACCGCCACCTTTTTTATGGGACCTGTCTTTTCTAATGATAGAGTAGTTAGGTGGGATTATTTCAGAGCTTTTTATATGGGGTTTTAGCCATGTTTCTGAAATAGATAGGATGTCAGGTTTATTATATGTGATCCAGGCATGGAGGGTTGTTAATTTGTTGACTATGCTTTGGGAGTTTAGTGAAGTAAGTAATAGAGGTTTATGTATAGTAGTGGAGGTTGAGGGGCCTGGGTTAGGATGGATATCACCTGATAAGAGACTGGTGACTAGATGAAGGATATGGTTAGAAAAGTAATTAAGTAGTTTAATAAATGGGTTGGGTGATGTTGTACTGAAGAAGGGGTTACTGGTAGTTAAGAGGATGGGGAGTCTATGAGAAGTAAGTACTTTGTAAGAGAAGGATAGGAGGTGTTTTATAGGATATAGATGTGGAGAGATAGGTGAGTGTGAATGTGAGTAGGGAGTTTAGATGGTTGGTAGTATGATAGAGTTGTGGATGGTGGCAGGTACTGGGTTGGGTGAGGTAGTAAAGAAAGGTAAGTTTTAGAAGTAGTAGTAGTAAAGAGAGATGGATGAAGGTTTTAAAAGCATGTTATTAATGATTACTTTGTGTATAGAATCTAATTAGTATTAAGTTTGTTTTAAAGATAATTATAGGAGGATGTGATGTAGTTGTCCTAGATTGTAGTGGGAGTGTGGTGTAAGGAAGGAGGTTGCAGAAGAGGTAGAGGTAAGTAGAAGGTAAAGATAGGGCTGAGTGTCAGAGTTGAAGTTTGGACTTGGAGTTTGTGGTGTAGCTAAGTAGAGGGTGTGGTAACTATGGGTGATTAGAAAATGGGTGTGTGCAGGGTGTTGGTGTTTGATTGGAGTAGGGAGGAAGTGGGTGTGGTAATAAGAGGAATATAGCTGGGAGTACTGGGGCGGGTGGGGTGGGGGCAGGGTGGGGAGGCGGGAGGCGAGAGAAGGAGGCTGACAGAGCACCTAGGAGAAGGAGAAGAGCCAATCAGTGGAGCATGGAATGCAGGAAGTAAGCTGTAACAGAGTGAGTAAGGATCTGGATAATCTAGGCAGAATGGGCTGAGAGTTTGGAGAAAGGTAAAAATAAGGTAAAGCTAGTAAAAATATGCAAGGAGTAAGAAGGAATATCAGTGTGGGGGTGCCCTCTAGTGGTTAAATGTAGAAGTACACTGGGCCACTGAGGCAGTGTAAGGGCTAAAGAGGACTGAATGTAAGGAGCATGTAGGGAGTAGAAATTAGATAGGGATGGGAGTAGAGAGGCAAGGATGAAGGGGATGTAGGCGCTGGCTGTACTGGCAGGAGATAGCATATACAGGTTCAACAAGGGTATAATTACAGAAGCATAGAGCAGCAAATACACATACTTCTTCAGTGTCCTTTGGGGGAGACTTGGTTCAACCTTCCCAGCAGGGGTTAAGGCAGCAGAGAGGTAGTATTGCGGGACCACAAAACAAGGTTGAGTCTGGTGACCTAGTTAGGTGGAAGTATCCACTAGGCGAGGTCCCAATGGGAATATGCAGGGTAAAAACAATTCTTCAGTGTCCTTTGGGGGAGACTTGGTTCAACCTTCCCAGCAGGGGTTAAGGCAGCAGAGAGGTAGTATTGCAGGACCACAAAACAAGGTTGAGTCTGGTGACCTAGTTAGGTGGAAGTATCCACCAGGCGAGGTCCCAATGGGAATATGCAGGGTAAAACAATTCTTCAGTGTCCTTTGGGTAGACTTGGTTCAACCTTCGCAGCAGGGGTTAAGGCAGCAGAGAGGTAGTATTGGGACCACAAAACAAGGTTGAGTCTGGTGACCTAGTTAGGTGGAAGTATCCACTAGGCGAGGTCCCAATGGGAATATGCAGGGTAAAAACAATTCTTCAGTGTCCTTTGGGGGAGACTTGGTTCAACCTTCCCAGCAGGGGTTAAGGCAGCAGAGAGGTAGTATTGCGGGACCACAAAACAAGGTTGAGTCTGGTGACCTAGTTAGGTGGAAGTATCCACTAGGCGAGGTCCCAATGGGAATATGCAGGGTAAAACAATTCTTCAGTGTCCTTTGGGGAGACTTGGTTCAACCTTCCCAGCAGGGGTTAAGGCAGCAGAGAGAGGTAGTATTGGGACCACAAAACAAGGTTGAGTCTGGTGACCTAGTTAGGTGGAAGTATCCACTAGGCGAGGTCCCAATGGGAATATGCAGGGTAAAAACAATATTAGAGCGCTCTCCCAGCCAGGTGCATACAGCAGCCGAGGATGAGTGGGATTTAAAGAAGTTGACTTTGCAGAAATTTTTTAACATGCTTTCCTTAATGGGGTGTGGGGGCAGAATGTGGGTATGTAGGGTAATTAGCTTATGGTCGGATTGGACCAATGAGGCGTTGACTTCAGGTGTGGAACACCGGTCACTCAGGACAAACCAAAACCGGTATCCATCACAAATAACGACAAAGTGAGCTAAATGCTACTCATTGCCAGAAGTCTCAACCTCCAAATGCACACACTCGAGGCACTTATCAGTATGGAGAATATTGATATCTGTGCAGTAACAGAAACCTAGTTCAAGGCATCAGAGAGCACACCAGCACTACCAGGATACTACTCATTCCATACCTTCCTGCATCAGAACCTGGATCATGGCACATAGGGTGGGGATGTATCCATATTCATCAAGGATACCTACACCTCTCTCTACATCCTCTCTACAGGATATGTACCCATAGAATGTTGCACAGCAACGTTCTTCCCACTCCACAGGGGTGGGGCCACAAAAGACCCTTGGCATTCATGCTCTATGAGCCTGATGAGTCTGATCTGCAAGGCAATGGAGCCAATCATAATGGAAGTCAACAATAAAGACATTGGGAACCTTCACACAGTTGAGCACACCCAGTTTG
Organism: Protopterus annectens; assembly: GCF_019279795.1. NCBI lineage: Eukaryota > Metazoa > Chordata > Ceratodontiformes > Protopteridae > Protopterus > Protopterus annectens. Next base: position 1,928,456,498 of record NC_056728.1, on the reverse strand, counting down.
GCTTCGTCAAATGCAGATCACGCCTCCTGAACTGGGTGGATTTCTTTGAGACAGTTACTCAGGCTACAGATGATTGAAAGGAGCTCCACACAGCCTTCCTATACCTCTCTAAAGCCTTTGACACCATTCCCCAGTCAGGTATCATAGATGAACTCACCGACTTGGGCATGAATCCATACATCACAAGATGGATTGCAAACTGGCTCACAGATAGATCCCACAAATTAAGAGTTGCTGGCTACATGTCAGACTCTACACCAGTAACAACTGGTGTCCCCCAGGGTTCAGTCATGGGGTCCCTCCTGTTTGGTATAAACTTCTCAAAAGTACATGCCAACACAGGAGGATTGTGGTTGACTAATTCTGCTGGGAACTGTAAAGTGTTTGTCATAATAGATTCCCCGGATGACACAAATATTCTCCAGAAGGGACTCTGTGAGACAGATGGGTGGTGTCAGAATCATGACCTCAAGCTCAGTGTGAAAGAATGCATGGTAATCCCCTTTGGGGAAAACAAAGTAGCCACAAACTACCACATAGGTGTTACCCCCTAAAAACTGACAAGGTAATAAGGGATCTGGGGACACAAGTAGATAGTCATCTTTCCTTTGACAACCATGTTGCCAAAGTGATTAGGAAATCCTGTGTGGCTCACGTTATCAACAAAAGGTTTGCATCAGGATCAAAAGAGGTAGTGGTGGCCCTCTACTCTTAAGTCATCAGACCCATCATTGAGTACAATGTACCATTTTGGATGTACTCGACTAAGCATATCCAGCAGCTGGAGAGACCACAGAGGTACCTCACCAAGAGAATTACTGGCCTCAAACAGTTGTGTTATGCAACACAACTGTTAAAACTAAATCTGTTCTCCGTTGCATACTGCCTACTCAGAGGCACACTCTGCCTAACATACAGAGCCATGTCCAACACATAACTGTTGAACATGCTCCATCTACGGATAACAAAATTGAGTTGCACTATACACTCCAGGGATATGAACCTCACCACAACAATGAATACAACATGCTGGTGTGATAGAGTACCATCCCAGACACTTGCCTTACTGTGGAACAGAGTCCCAATGTACATCAGACAGAGCCCCCCGCTGACACTCTTCAATAGGAACCTTGATGAGTGGATGGGAAACAGACAATTCATGCCAGGCATCACATCAGCAGCCCCACTAGAAAGAGGCTTAGGGTACTGACTATTAGAACTAGGGCTTAGGAGACTACCCAATGGGGTGGTGAAAGCTGCACTACTTGCCTAGGCTAATATATGCCTCCGTGAAGATAGTCTACTACATACCTATGAACCTATGTGACAGGTACATGTCTACAGATAGTAGATGTGTACTTCATTGTGCAGTCATGTTGTACAGCAGGCACGTGCACCACATACACTGTAATGCTTACAGACACTGGTGGCTATTATGTACAGTGGGTGAGATGTGCACCTCATGTCTTTTGTGCCATTGGGATGTGTGCTGGGTGGGACAGTCCTGGATGGCTCCCTGTCATGGTAACCCTCTTACACACATCTCTGCCCATCCATCTTTGGCTTATTATACTCTGTCCCCCCTACATATATATAGGTACATAGGTAGGTAATAGGCTATCTGCCTGAAGGCATATATTACTATGGCCAGAGTGTGCAGCTATCACCACACATGGGGTTAGTTCCCTAGGTCTCTGTGTAGTAGAGCTGATGAAGTGATCCATGGTGTGACAGTTCAGTTTCACATACACTCATCAAAGCTCCTCTGGAAGAGTGTCAGTGAGGGACTCAGCTTAATGTAGGTTGGGAGCCTGTTCCAAAGCAAGGGAAGTCTGTGAGTTAGTAATGTATCCCTCCAACATGTTCTATTTATTGTTGTGATGATGATATCCATAGAGCATGTGGCACAGTGATCTTGGATTTGCTTCAGATAGAGCATGTACATCAGTTCTGCATTGGACATGGACCTGTCTGTTGGGCAGAGATTGTCTGAGTAGACAGTATGCAACAGAGCACAGATTGAGTTAACTTCAGTCTTGTTACATGGGACAACTTTTTGAGGCCAGTAATCCTCTTGTTGAGGTACTTCAGTGTCTTTCAAGCTGCTGACAGTGCTTAGTCATATTCATCGCAAGTGTGCCATGATACTCTCTGATGGGTCTGATGACTGATGAGTAGAGGGAACCTCCTTTGACCTACATGCAAAGACCTTGACAATTTGTGGGAACACATAGCATGATTTTCTAACCACTTTGTGAATGTGTTTCTAGAAGTAGAGATGACTATCCACATGTGTCCATAGATCCCTTATTATTACCTTCATATTTAGAGTGTTGGCACCTATGTGGTAGTCGTACGACTGTAGCTCAAGGCCATAATTTTGACACCACATCTCTCTGACTGAGACCCTTTTAAAGGATGTCTCTGTTGTCCCAAACATCAGTTATGACAACCTTGTTGCAGTCATCCACAAACTTTGCTAACCATGGCCCTCATGTGTTTCACTGTATTTCTGAAAAGTATACACCAGACAGGAGGGGGCCCAGGACTGAGCCATGGGGGACAGCAGTTGTTACCAGCTTACAGTCCAACAGGGAGACAACAATTCTTACCTTGTGGGATCTATCTGTGCCTCAGTTGGCAATCCATCAGATGATGTAGGTTCATAGGTTCATACTAGGCTATCTTCCCTGGGGCATTTATAAGCCTAGCCTGATTGTATTTGGCTTATGCCACCCCTTGATTTGAGTATACTGTGCCCTTTTTAAAGTTTAGTTTACTGTGCCTCTGTCTAATAGTGACACGGAAGTAATCCCCGGGACAAACCTATGATCCCCCATCCACTCATCAAGATTCTTCTTGAAGAGAGTCAGTGAGGTGCTCTGCCTAACATGAATTGGAATTCTATTCCAGAACAAAGGGAGCCTCGGGGTTATGAATCTGTCCTTCCAGCATGTTCTATTTATTTCTGTGCTGAGGTTCAAGTCCCTCGAGCACGTGGCTCTAAGGGATTTAGATTTACTGAGGTGGAGCATGTCCACTAATTCTGGGTTGGACATAGCTTTATATGTCAGGCATAGATTGCCTCAAAGTAGGCGGTATGCAACTGAGTAGAGCTGGAGTTTTTTTAACTGTTTGAGTCCTTTGATCCTCCTGGTGAGGTACTTTTGGGGTCTTTCTAATTGCTGCAGGTGTCGGGTAAGGTACATCCCAAAGGGGGCATTGTATTCTATGATGGGCCTGATGAGGGATGAATAAAGGGGCACGATTACCTCTCTTGATCTAGATGTAAATCCTTTCCTGATGAGGTGGGCTATGTAGAAGGTCTTTCTAACCACTTTGGTAATGTGGTTGTCAAAGGAGAGATTGCTATCAACTTGGATCCCCAGATCCCTAATTACTTTCTCTGTACTTAATGGGTTACCACCTATGTGGTAATTTGTGGGCACATTGTTTTTGCCAAAGGGTATGACTATAAACTTTTTGGCATTTAGCTTTAGACCATGGCTTTGGCACCAGTTATCCATCTCTGCGAGACCTTTTTGAAGGATGTTTGTGTCAGCTGGAGAGTCAATTATGGCGCCCAGTTTGCAGTCATCTGAGAACTTGGTGAGCCATAGTCCTCCCACATTGTCCTGTACCTCAGAAAAGTAAATACCGAACAAGAGAGGTCCCAGGACAGAACCTTGTGGGACACCACTTGTGACCAGTTTTGAGTCTGACATGGCTCCAGCAACTCTGACTCTGTGGGTTCTGTCTTTGAGCCACTTTGCGACCCATCTTGTGACACAGAGGTTTATATTTAGGCTGGATAGCTTATCTATGATGCCTGAGTGGGGTATTGTGTCAAATGCCTTTGCGAGGTCAAGATAGGCTGTGTGGACTACCTTCCCTTCATCTATGGCCTTGGTGACTGTTTCGAAGAAGTCGCCCCGGTTCAAAAGGCAGGATCTGTCCTTGACAAAGCCAAATTGGGTAGGATCTAGTGTCTGAAGGTCCCCAATGTCTTTGTTTATGAGTTCCATGATGATCCTCTCCATAGCCTTGCATACTAGGCTAGTCAGGCTTATGGGGTGATAGTTTCCAGGGTCTACAGAAGCGCCACCTTTGTGGAGTGGGACCACTGTTGCTGTACGCCATTCTTTGGGCACATATCGTTTAGTGAGGCTGAGATTGTACAGCAGTTTTACTTGAGGGATTAGTTCTTTTTGGAGTTCATGTAGGACACAGCCCAGGACACCATCTGGTCCCATGGAAGCAGTGTTTTTTGCTTTGGAGAGGGTAGCCTTCACCTGAGCATCAGAGATGCTTGGGAGACTGCACTCTGTCAGGACAGATACTTGCTCTTTTGGGGGGGGGTGGAGAAGTTTGAACTGAACCTGTCTGCCAGGATATTGGCGATGTCTGTGGGTTCAGTGTATTTTTTGTCGTTTAGAATAAACTCAGAACAAGTTTGGGAGTTGCATCCCAGGTTCCTAACATAACTGAAAAAAGCCTTATGATTGTCTTTAGTGTCCTGTGCAATTTTTCTCTCGAAGCTGGCCTTGGAGGATTTTATGAGGGATCGTATTTTTTTGCTAATATTGATCAGAGATGCCTTCCCTTTTAGGGATTTTGCTCTATCATGTAGTAGCTTCCTCCTTCTGTTGTACAGTTTATTTATGGCTGGGGCCCACCAGACTGGATGCCTGCCTTTGGATGATTGGGTCTTGATTTTGTTTGGGATAGCATGATCCATGCATTCCTGGAGATGTCCGTAGAAGGCATTTATATAGGATTCTGCAGTTTGGGCTGTAGTTTCCACTGGCTCTGGGGCCTTGAAGGATTCCACTTCAGTTTTGAGAAGTGTGAAGTTTTCTTTTGAGAAGTTTTTCACTGTGGTTTTCTGGGCTGGGGATGGGGTCGGGATGTGGATATCCAGTGAAATTAATTTATGGTCTGATCTTACCAATGAGGGATATACTTCTGGTATGGAGCATAGAGTCCCCATGTTGGTAATTATCAGGTCTAGTATGTTTTCCCCTCTTGTGGGAGTGGTGACTAGTTGTTCCATAGCATTTGAGTTTATAAATTCCAGGAACCTTTGGGCTAAGGTGCTGGGGCTTGAGTAATACTCCCAGTCTATGTTTGGGTAATTGAAGTCGCCCAATATAATGGTGTTCGGAGAGATCTCCATGTTCTCCAATGTTTTCAGGAAAGCCGAGTGGGATTCCTGACTTTGAGAGGGTGGTCTGTAGGATGCTATAAACTGAAAAGCAGTCTTGCCCACTGTCAGTTGCACATGGATGGTCTCCGATACTTTGTGCAATGCCACTAACCTGGAGGTGTTGATATCCTTGATAAATATGGAAACTCCCCCTCCTTTTGTGGTTCAGTCCAGGTTTTGGGGTCGAAAAGCATGATATGAGGTATAACCTGGTAGTGCTGGGGTGCTCTCTGGAGCCTTGAACCAGGTTTCTGTCACTGCACAGATATCGATGTTCTCCATACTGAGGAGAGCTTCGAGTGCATGCATCTTGAGGTTAAGACTTCTGGTGTTTAGCAGCATTACCCTTAGTTTCTTGTTCCTTGTGCTGTCTACGGAGGTGGGTTTGACTTTTGAGCCTTGCCTAAAAAAGGCACTATGGGGGTGGCAAGAGCCTTTGCCAATATCCGAAAGCCCAAGGGTGATGGGTGCAAGCCGTCCCTAGCGAAGCAGCGTGGCTTGTCAAGCATGTCATCCCAGGTGGACAGACACTGGATCCCCTTTGAATGACACCAAAATTTTAGCCAATTGTTAAAATCGATCATTTTGTCTTTATACTGTGGCATCATTCTAGGTGAGGGTAAGATGCTGCTCAAGGTCAGGGTCATACCGGCCTGGGCTACATGATCAGAGAGCTCCTCTATGTCTCTTTTCATGTAGTCGAGGGAGGTACGTCTCAGGTCATTCACGCCAGCATGTACAATGACTGAGTCATATTTGTATTTGCTTTGGAGTGACCTGAGTGCTTGCGTTATGTGGTGGATCCTAGCACCGACAGGCAGCTCACTGTGACCTTCTCTTTATTCAGCCTGGTGGCGGGACATCAGTGTGTCTGACAATAGAGTCACCTATTACAAGAGTATCAGGTATGTTATTCAGCCTTAAGGGCTGTGACTGTAGCACACTGACTTTGTGTGCTATGTGTTGTACTTTTTGTTTTGGGGTAGCGTTTGCTTGGATGTCTGCTTTGGAGGTCTCTGTTGCTTAGGTAGATTTATATTTAGAGCCTCGAGTATGTTTTGTGTTTTATGTGTTTGGTTCGCTGTTGTGGTGGGACTATGTGATACTGGAATTGTGTTGTGTGAGGTTACCTTCTCCTCCTGACTGGTTACACCAGTTTTGAGATGAGAGAGCTCAGCCTCCAGTTTGGCAATATGGTTGCATCTCTCACATATATTGGAACCTGTTTGGAGGAAGAGAGGGTTGTCCGTGTACATGAGACAGTTGTAATATTGCCTCAAAATTCCCAGATTCACCAGCTGGACTGGAGAGGAAACCACTGACTTGACCTTTGGACATGCTAGAGTAATATAGGGAACTGAATTAAAACAGGCCAATAGGGGACAAGGTAATCGTAGAGAGTATAAGAGTAAGTAGTACATACGTGTTTATGCACAGGTTGTTGATTTTGTGGCTACGACATGTGTGTGGGATGTTGTAAAAGGGCTTTTCAAGGTCTATGTAGGCCATGTGTAACTCATTTCATTGATGTATGTCCTAGGTAACTGCCTTGAAAACTGTCTAGCAGGTTTAGGGACCATGATCTGCCCCTGGCCAAACCAAAATGGGTAGGGTTGGGTGTTTGTAGGCTCCCAATAGGTCTGTTTATGTTCCATAATGATGGACTCCATGGCCTAGCAGATCAGGCTTATTAGGCTTATAAGACAATAGTTCCCATGGTCTGTTGTGCACCAACACTTATAGAGTGTGTCAAACGTTGCTGTAACCCATTCAACAGTTTCATATCCTGTACAGAGGGTGAGTCTCAAAAGACTGTTCAGGTGCAGGGTCTGTTTGTTTTGGAGTTTACATATGACACAGCCAGGGACACCATGTCATCCCATAGACACCATGTTTTTAGGTTTGGATAGAGCTGTTTAACCATTGTATAAGTGATTTCTGGCTTTTCACAATCTCCAGGTATGGTAATGGACCCTTTTGTCAGTGAAAGGGGGGTAAATATGTATGAAACTGTCTGACAAGATTTGGCAATGTCAGTCATGTACATGTATTCATTTACACTTTGCACTGACTCAGAACATATATGAGTTTACATTGATATTTATGACATAGCTAAAGAAAGCTTCATGGTTCTCTATGGACTATTTGGCAATATTTTTGCCAGAACATGGCTTGGATAATGTTAGGAGATCTCATTGTTTCTTGATGATAGTGATTGGAGATTTATTGATCTTTTGATTTGCACTTTCTTTGAACAACTTAAGTACTTGTAGTACATAGTTTGATTATGATAGGGGTCCAATATATTATATGGGTCTGTTTTCCTATCACTGTGTGCGCAAGGCAGGATTGGTGAATAGTGACAAGTGTCTGGAGTAAGAACTGCAACTGCCAGATATGTGTGGCCCACTGCTGTACTCAGACATGGCCTAAGTGTGTGAGCATGCCCAGTATGACCTTTCAGTATGTTGCTGACTGAAATTTGCTAAATTTGTTTAAGTGTGTGAGCATGCCCACTATGGGCATATATACTATATGTGTGTGAAAAATCAAGTTGGTTTTTACTTCAGGGCTCACCTTTGAGTTGTACATCAACAGGAAGTATGCTGTGCCTGCAGGGCTTCCATGAGTCAATTTGCATAGACTTATCAACATCTCTACATACGGGGGGACAGCTATTATTTGTACATTTCTACCCAGGGGCACACCTGATTGTTACTGTGGGTGTACATAGGATGAGGGGTACACCTGACACTTATACACATTTGCTAGGCCTGCACTGCTATGTCAAGTACTCCATTTCAGTCTGTACTGTTGCCTATCATACTGGCTTGAGGCATACCACTGTACTACAGACCTTAGCTTCCAATTACATGCATATTAGTTTGTGACTTCATAGCCTACCCAACCCACACCACACTGCCTGGCCTGCTGTTATCTGTCTGCATAGGCCTGGGAGGAGGTTACTCATATGCCTCTTCATAGGGCATGATACAGCATTTGTTTGTGTTTGTGTTTGTCTACAATTGTCCTGCTGGCTGGGACTGTTAGGTATGTGACCCCCCCAACTGGTATGTGTGAGTGACTTAAGTTGTGTCTGTGCCAGTGAAATGCTGTCATGGCTTATTGGTTCAGTACTGTAACTATAGTGCACAGAATCCTGAATTTGTGCCCTGTCACTGCTTTCCATTTTCCTGCTGGGCAGACCTGACTGGTTAAGGAACAGTAAAGCAGGTGTGAGCGTGTTTACCCGACTTTGCTCATCTTTGCCTGACTTTGCCCGACTTTGCCCAACATTGCCCAACATTGCCCAATGTTGCCCGATGTTGCGCTGGTTAGCGTGGTGCACAGCTATGCACAATTGTATTTAAATATGCTCAATACTGGTAAAATGTGCTTAGCAGTGCTTTATATTGCTTAAAACAGGGTACTCATGCCTCAGATGGTGCTGCAGGGCTGCCTATGTTGGATGCACATAGTACACTCCCTATACATGTTTGAAAACAGGTAGTGTCAAGTTAGGCATCCCTTTTACTGTATACGCGAGTCAGAGAGAGGTGTCATTTCTAGGGTTCCTACTGAGTCAGTGTATGTGCTATGCGTTGCCTCTTTGCCAGGGCCAGGGCATACTGGGCATGCATCCTTCTGCCTACTGGGGCAGGCTCAGGTTGTTTCTCCTCTGAGTCACGCTGTGCCTGTGCAAGCCTTGGCAATGGTAGGGGGCTGTTTGGCCCTGCTCCATGCTGTTCCTGATGCAGCTGTTTCTGCAGGATCATATTGTGTAGCATGGCATATACCATAACAATTTGGGTACATGTAGTTGGTGAGTACTGCAAGGCTCCACCAGATGTGTCCAGGCACCAAAACCGTGACTTAAGCATCCCAAACGCATGCTCAGTTATGTTTCTTGTTTCTGCGTGTGCCTCGTTATGGAGTTCTTGTTCAGGTGTGTGTGCATTTCTGATGGATGTCATCAGCCATGACTCCAGTGCGTATCCAGCATCCCCCACTAGGTGACCATCAGGGATGTCCCCACTGGCAAATCTCTGGTACAGCTGTGTCAGATGCCAGATGTGGAAATTGTGATAGCTTCGAGGGCAGCCAGCACACACATTCATTATTATGCTCTGGGCATCGCACACGACCTGGCAGTTGATGGAGGGGAAGCCCTTGCAGTTGATGTAGACTCTACCCTGCTCACCAGGTGGTGCTTTGACGCATATGTGTGTGCAGTCTATTGCACCCACTACCTCGGTGTATTCTGCTATTTGGTGGAAAAGATGCATATTGCTGGCCAATGCCTCACGGGAATTGGGGAAATATACGTGGTCACCGACATGTGCTGACATGTCATCCAGGACTTGGTGGAGTACCCTGGATGCTGATGCCTGTGAAATCTCCATCATATCCCCTGTTGGTCTTTGGAAGGTACCTGTAGCTAGTATTCTTATGCCAACACATACCTTGATATCCACTGGGATGTGTTCCCCTCTGTTGGTTCTGTGTGTAAGGTATGGCCAGCACAGTTCAACAATTTGCTGAAAGAGGTCTCTTTCCACCCTATAGCACTCCACTATCTCCAGCTCATGTAACCCCTGGTAGGTTACCCTGGGTCTGCACACTCTTCTCTGTCTCCTCACTGTGGGTTGCTCAGCAGCATTCACAACATCACTACCCTCAGCACCTTGCACATGTTGGTTTATGATAGCAAGAGCAGCCCCTAAAATTTTGTCTGACTTAAGCTTTTTAAGCTTTCCTTCTTTGTATACTACAGTGTGGCAGAGTTCTTGAGAAAAAACAGGGGGGAATGGTGTTTGCAGAGTTTAAAGTGCTGGGCTGGGCTGGGCTAGTCTGCTGCCTGTGTAATTGGCTGATTCTGATATATTTCACCTGGCAGCTCTGCTAGTCCTCCTTGGTTAACTTCCTACTACTTCTTTTCCTTCCTTTTGTCTTTCTGTTTCCACCCGTGGGGAAGCGCTGCTCAAACAAGCGCAAATGCGCGCACACTCACGCACACGCTGTGTGCATGTTTGCAAGGAGTTTCCTATCTTTTAACATTGTGCACCTTTGGTTTGAGCTTTTCAAATAGGACAACTGTAGGCACGCCTCTTGCAATCCTGAGCAACTCAAAGCAAACATAAGCCACTGTGCTCCAATTAGCTTACAGCCTGTCTGACACACCCCCTCATGATGTCACCTATATTCTACTCTACTACTCACCTACTCCTACTCTTACACTCTTGGGACATGGCTCACATGCTGGGGAAAATTGGGATTCACTATCCTTATCCTCATTGCATAGGATTACCTAATAATGCATGGTTACATCTCTGACACTGAGCTTGCCCCCCTTAGCAACCACTAGTCAGTGGCTGTGTTGTCTTCAGCCTGCCATTCACCTACATGGCAGAATAAGCCTTTTAGTGAAAATGCCTATTTTTGGCTTTTTTTTAATTATTTTCTTGTTTTTATAAGCGCCACTGTGCTATGCTTAAACATCTGAGATCAGGGGAAAAAAAGTTAGATTTTTATATTTTTAAACATTTATAAATGCCAATGGCCATATATTTAGCCATTGTCATGCTTCCTCAAATGTATGCATCCTTTATTTGGAGCTGTCTTAGCTCCGTTAAGCTATTTGCAGAACGGTACTCCGTTACCAACGGAGTACATTTCTGTGGATAACACTAATCTTCCACGGACAGGTTAGTGTTTCCTGGATTGCAAATTTACCTAATTTGCATAGCTTTCAGCAGCAAATGAGGTAATTTGCATACCATGAGCTTTAGCAGCTCTCGTGCATGCCCCTGCCAGCTGTTCCTGGATCACACGGCAGACATATTGCCTGTTTGATGTCTTACACTACTCTACAACTCCATGCAAGCTTTTGTAAATCTGGCCCACAGTAAATACAGTAACTATTACAATTGTAATATTTTGTAAACAACTTACAATATCTCAGCAACCATTCATGTTACACACATACTGTCAGCAGCACTTTATTCACCTAGCTGAGAGCATTCATATGATGCTAAGGAGTTCTGTCTGCATTACTTAGTTGTTGAAATATTTAAAAAAAATTAGAACATTGTAGCATTATAAATTATTGTCATAAAAACAACAGTTAATATATATTTACCTGCACTAGACAGAGGTCAAATTGTAATGCAGTTGAGTTTACCATTATGTAAGCTTTAAGATGAAATATTTAAAACTTTGTACATAACATGTTTTTGGAATTACTGATGCAAATATGAACAAACAATATTTCATGCCTAGAGGCATCACTAGGAGTTAACTGCAGATGCACCTGGAGGGGTCACTTAGATGTAATGAATTAATTAAACAACAAATAAAAAATGAAGAAATCTTATCTTATGGATATAACACATTTAGACTTGATAGAATCCAAAGAAAAGCTGGTGTGGTGGCTATCTACAAGAATACTTTCAACCTCTCTAGGTGTCATGTAATTCCACCCCCATTACTTGATAGCTGATTCCAAGGCAGGTATTTCTTGAAAAGGGGAGTAAAATATTTCCTTTGCTTCTTTAAGAGATGTAGCAGAGTATTTTATTTCCCAATAAGAGAACATTAAGGTGTTCAGGAATTTCATTTGAAACTTAATTTTCCTGTTAATTAGGAAGCAGCAAATTGGAGAGTGGATTTGTTTTGCCTGCCTATTCTGAATCTGTGCTATGGAGATCCGATGACCATTCCAGCTTACCTTCCACAAGTGACAAGCTCAGGAACTGACCGATTATCCAGGTTCACCGGAGACATCAGGAATGGTTTGGTGTGTATATCCCAATTGTAGCAAAGGAAACTTTCTTGTTTGTCCAGTTCCACATCACTATGTCATAACCAGTAGGTGAATCACCATGCTCATCAAAATATACTGTAGTTCCATGAAGCTGAAAGTGAATATGCTTTACTTTTTCCAGAAGTTGTGAATAAATACAGACTGGCTTGTAACCCTCCTTCCAGGGCAAACATCCCCAGATACTGTGCCCCTCGGGCTGGTCAAGACCTACAGAAATAACAGACTTCATAATCAAACTCTGCTACCTCATCCCAGCTCAGAAAAAGGATCACTGTCATCCCTGTGCTGTACTGGCCTAGGAAGCAGGAACTGTAGTTAAAAAGCATGTGTAACCTGCTCCTTATCTCCTACAAATGCAACTAATTCCTGTTTTTATTGGTTTAAGGGAGCGGTCCCTATCGGGAGTACCAGCAGCCATAGTCTCCCGCTCACTATCCTCTATACCATCCATTAATTTAACCTCTAACTCTCTCCCTGGCTTTCTATTGTTTCCTCTCCTTTCCCTACAGCTCTCTCAATCTCCCCCTGTGATTACAAGGAATAACCACTAGAGGGCAGTATAACATCACGACCTACCAGTTACTTTGTTCTTACAAAACAAGTCCTCAAACCTAAATTGTTTTATTCCTGCCTCTGGTACCACCTTTACTCACCCTTGTCTCTCTGAATTTATTCTTATCATTCTTCCCTTCTCACCACTTGTAAGCCCCTGACCTCCTCGTATACCTTACTTTGAACTTACCTTCCAAATCTCTGATTGTTTTCCTCACTACCTGCCTTCTTACTTTTGGCTCTACCCACTCCGTTCGCCCTGCGGGCTCACTCCGCTCCACTACCCTACCCCCAAATTCCACCCACCCCCACATCAACTACACTTATACATGTCCAGTCCCTCCCACAATTAACTTACATCCAATCAACATCCTTCCCAATCTCTGCATTTCCTGTTACCAATCACACCCTTACTACCCTCATATATTTAATTACATCACTCCAATTCATTCCTGTCAATTAACCAAGGCCAATTACTATGAATATCTTCCTCCAGCAAATGGCCCTGCTACTCCTCCTAGCATTTACCTACCACATCACTTGTTACAACTACTCAATACAAAACAACTCTTCCTTCACCCATAAAGCCACATCAATTATCTCTCCCATTCCTTCTACATACTCCCTAATGATAAGCCCCACCCTATTCAACACCACTGCCACTACTTATATCCTTCTTAAACCCATCAACACCTACCCCAAATCTGTTATTACCCACAAATACATAATAATACTGCAAAATATAGTGAAAATACTATAAAAAACAATGTGAACTATTAAATGATGGAGATATCCACCCTAGCCCAGGTCCTTATGATACACATCCTCCTACTAATACACAAATTCCCAAACTAACCCAAATCAATACCAGACCAGCAAATAGTCTACTCCTTCTAAATCTAAATATCAGGAGCATCAATAAAAAGATACATGAGCTTCATACTCTAATCTCACAATATCTCCCAGATATAATCAGTTTAACAGAAACATGGCTAAAACCAATTACCAAGGATACAGAGATCCTACCACCTGGATACAGTATCCTTCGACAAGATAGACTAAAGAAGAATGGTGGAGGCATTGCTCTACTTTATAAAAATACACTATCCATAACTAAAACTGAGTTGACTTTACCCCCCTTGGACAAGGCAGAAATACTCTTAACTAAGCTCAAAATAGGTAACAACAAAACTATCAACTTATTAACAGGTTATATCCCCCAGGCAATAATATCCCCATCATGGAAAATTTACTACAATGGCTATCACAAACCTTGCCACAAGAAACTATTCTATTAGGGGATTTTAATATTGACTGGCTCACATGCTCTTCCCACGCACCCACTAATCATATCAACCTACTTACCTTCTCTCAACTAATCAAAGAATCCACTAGAGTCGACAAAAATGTTAAAAGAGAAACACTTTTAGACTGGATTTTACTAAACAAAATACCTTGCTCATATTAGCAAGTACCCTTCCTGACTCATTTAGTGACCATCAAACTACCTTCCTACTGAAATATACTCCCACCACCTCCAAACCCCCATACTCCAAACAATAAGAAACAAAAAACACATCAACTTACCAAACTTCTTACAAGATCTGAAGCTCTACAACTGGTCGCAGCTGTATTATCTACCCCTAGACAAAGCTATCAAACACTTTAACTCTACCTTCCTAGAGATAATAAATAGGCATGCCCCTGCAAGAACTACCAGAGTTAAATCCAAAACAGTTCCATGGTTAACAAGGGGAAACAAGGCAAAAAATAAAAGAAAGGAATAGAGCCTGGAGAGCCTGGAGGTCCAACAAAAACCCAGGAACACAGCAATCATACCGACAGATAAGAAACTGAACTAAGAAACTAGCAATGCAAGATAAAATAAATTACTTTATAACCCATCAAACCCAACACTTGAACAATCCAAAAAAAATCTGGGCATGCTTAAACAGGTTACTGTACCCTTGAAAAAAACACTATCCCACCCCCAACAACAGGCTTAACAAAAGAAAACATAGCTGAATCAATTAACTCATTATTTACTGAGACTATACTTGCCCTTGCCCAAAACTAAACCTGCACAAATACTACCAGTGCCCCCCACGAACCTAACAACAGCCCCACATTTAAGCTACAACCCACCCCAACCTCCTATATAAGAAAACTACTATCCCAAATAAAACCAACAACACTAGGAGCAGATTCCCTCCCCAATGAATTCTTAAAACTAGCAGCAAATGAAATAGCTAAACCAGTCTCAATCCTAATAAACAGATCCATCTCAGAAGGTTTAGTACCCTTGATCTGGAAAACTGCCTATATCATACCCCTACACAAAGGAGGTAATTCTTATGACATATCTAACTACAGACCAATAGCAATATTATCCCCACTTGCTAAAATATTAGAAAAATGTATTCACCATCAATTAATGACACATCTTATTGATCAAGAGCTCATATCTCATACACAGCATGGGTTTTGGCCAGGACATAGCACAATCACAGCCCTGCTAGCATTCATAGATACCATTAACCACAACAGGAATAATGATAAGCTTTCTTCAGCCCTCTTCCTAGACCTATCAAAGGCCAGGACATAGCACAACCACAGCCCTGCTAGCATTCATAAATACCATTAACCACAACAGGAATAATGGTAAGCTTTCTTCAGCCCTCTTCCTAGACC
Organism: Protopterus annectens; assembly: GCF_019279795.1. Taxonomy (NCBI): domain Eukaryota; kingdom Metazoa; phylum Chordata; order Ceratodontiformes; family Protopteridae; genus Protopterus; species Protopterus annectens. The sequence continues at coordinate 1,928,441,226 of NC_056728.1, read as the reverse complement.
TATCAAAGGCATTTAATATGGTCAACCATGAAAAACTAATCTCCCATCTTGTAAACCTAGGATTAGATAACTTATCAGTCTCCTGGTTTAAAAACTACCTCTACAACTGACAACAGGCAGTACTATGGAATAATAACTTGTCTCCACTCCTACCGGTAACACTCAGAGTACCTCAGGGATCTATACTAGGCCCCTTGCTGTTCTCAATCTTTACAAATAATCTTCACTCAGTCACAAAAGGTTCAAGCCTTATTCAATATGCAGATGATTCAACTATAATATGTAACGCCCCTACTTTACCAGACCTCCATAAAAAGACCCAGGATAACTTTCACTCAGTGGAAACATGGCTCACTGAGAATGGCTTGATACTCAACCTCCCAAAAAAAACAAGCTCCTGCTATTTCATCCCTCAACTATAACTGCCCCCACCTGCACCTTTACTATCCACTCAAATAAAGGTACCCCCATATCACCTCTATATCACCTGAAGCCCAGACAAAACTACTAGGTATTACTACTGACAACAAGCTCAGATTTGATGTACACAATCTGGCCATTAAAAATACTAACAAAAGGCTAGGTAGCCTCTACAAACATAAAACATTCCTGACCCATAATGCTAGAACTACAATTGCATGTTCACACCTTCTCTCAATACTACTGTATGCCTCACCCATCTTGATTAACTTATCCAAAACAGAAATAAATAAAATGACAACCTGCTATAATCAGATAGCCAAATTTGCCAACAACAGCTCCTACAGAACACATCACTGCCTAAACCTAAAGCAATTGGGCTGGCTTGAACTACCAAACATACTTATTCATAGTCAGCTGGTTACTACTCACAAGCTATTCTAGCAACAAAATATATCACCTTTACTGGCAAACATTGTCCAACAATATTCCTGTCCTAGGCAACTCCGCTCAACTGACAAATTACAGCTAGCTGTTACTAGATCCAACAACCATGCTGGTGACTCCCTTTACTCTTCTTATGTGGCCAAAATCTGGAACTCCCTGCCTACATCGATATCCTTGATAACCTCCCTACCTACATTTTAAAAAGCTATCTACAACTACCTCAGCAGCAAATGGCTATGTCCCTGTTCAACTCCAGACTAATACCTGATCCACTCCAGTACTGTTGTAACTATTGTCCTAAATTAGAGTCCTATCTGTTACCTGCATATAAATGTATACCACATCAGAGGTATGATGACATACATGCAACAGTGTTAGTATGAACAATGTAAAACTGTTTATTGACTATTGTAAACTGTATCTTTCTGTAGTTTATACCTATAAGTGTCAATAACTAGATACCCTAATGGATCTAGATGAAATATGTACCCAAGTTTGTCTGTATGTTCTGTAAAATTGTCTCTTTGGAGCTTTTCTCCCCGGACCTCCACTGAAAATGGACAAGTATCCAGCTGGACTATCCCGGTTAACAAATGTAAAATAAATAAATAAAATAAAATTACTCAATTCCAAAATAATTATAGCATCCTTGCAAATTATTGCTCACAGAAGCATTTGCATTACAGGAGCTTACTTTCCACCAATAAATAAATTGTTACTGCTAAAGAATTTCTCTCTTGGGCATTAATCAACATCTCACTGAAGGTGATCATTTTAGGACACCTGACTATAGTTTGGTAAACTACTGACAGTAACAGTCCTTCTAGTGTCAATACTCTATATGGTTTTTATTAACTTATTTCAAAACTCTGGTAGAGCTTCTTCTACCTTAGAATGGATTCTTAGTAATACTCCAATAAAAGGGTCTATATCAGAAAGACGAACGTTTACTTACCCGAATGCCTAAAAGTCGACCCATCTTCATTGAACTGGTAAAACATCGATCGTCCAGAAGCACGAAAGCAGAAATGTCGAATCGTCATGGTTGGCCCTTCTGCAGTACAGCTCCGTAAGGTAAGTGTGCGATAGTTGTGGACCTTAAGGTTAGGGTGGGGGTTAAGGTAAGTGCATAGATGGTAATGTATGTTAGGTTTAGTATAGGGTTAGAAGTAGGATTTTGTTAAGTGTATGTGTATGGATTATTTAGCTTGTTTGGGTTTAGCCTTTTAAGGTAAGTGTGCGATAGTTATGGACCTTAGGGTTAGGGTGCGGGTTAAGTGCATACATGGTGGTATATGTAAGATTTAGTGTAGAGTTAGAAGTAGGGTTTAGTTTAGGGTTAGAAGTTCTGTTTTGGTTAGTGTATGTATGTGGTTTATTTAGTTTTTTTGTGTGGGTAGTATGCAGCGGGCGGTGTGGTGGGACAAGTATGATAGTTCGACTTTTTGAATTTCGCTGTTTAGGGCGTTCTGTGTATATGCGGTTCACGGAATATGTGTCGACGTTTAGGTATTCAGGTAAGTAATCTTTTGCCTTTATAATATAGACCCCCAATAAAAATCTTTGCAGCAGGTTCTTTACCTGATATCTTAAGCAATTACCTGCCCATCATGACAATAAGGCATTGTAAGCCTAATCAAAAGCAGCAGTGGTATGACCAATTGCTTGTAGCCATTCCTCCTTTAATAACTACCAATTCATTGCCACACTAAAACCTGTCAACTGGTAGACTCTTCAAACTCTTCCACCTGATGAAGCTGTAACCCTCTTTTTTTATGTTCCTTAGCATACTAAATGTAATAGTCCCAATAAGAACCAGAAGGATTAAACCACATCAAGCACCCTGGCTTTCAACAAGTACTAAATGACTTAGGAAGTAGAGAAACATAGCCTGGAAAAAGATGAAAGTAAATTAAAACCATAGCTACCCATCAGTACTATAAACACATCAGAAACTCCACTAAAAAAAAAAATCAAACCTAATTAAAAAAACTGCTATATTAATATACAGGCACCATTTTGGACCACAATCAACTAACTGTTAAAACCTGATACACCAATACAGTTTATTCTTACTTTAACTAACCATACTTCATCCAAACAATAGCTTCTCCTATTAAATCTTCAGCACAGGTGGAAACAATCTCATCTTCTCCCTTGTTAGGCCCCACTAACACTCAATTCAGTCTCAATTTCCACAACCAAAAAAACTATTGCTAACCTTAAAACCTACTATTCTTGCCCGTGAAAGCATACCATCTAAGTCTATATAGACTGATGATAATGTCCCAGCTTTTCCCATCACAATCCTAATAATTTGGTCTATCACTGAAAGCTATGTCCCAATTCTGTGGAAATGTGGACATTCTTACTCTCCATAAAGGTGTACACTGAAATGAGCTTTCAAATTACAGGCCTATAGCCAGTCTGTGCCCACTATCAAAAATTCTGGAGAAGTGTATCCAGACACAACTCCTCAGCTTTCTCACTGAAAATGCCTCCTTTTACCTTCACAGCATAATTTTTGTCCTTTTCATAGTACACATACATCTGTCCTGTTTTCATAACATCTTTAACCAATATCAGAACTCTGGGAACTTAGTCTCAGCACTTTTTCCTAGATTTATCCAAAGCTTTCAATATGGTATTCCACCAGAAATTGTTTCAAAAAGTAGTGAGCCTACGAATGCATTAAACTTCACTATCTCAGTTCACCAGCTACCTCTCAAATAGGGAAAAGGCAGCAAAATGCAAAACAACATTTCATCTTTACTTTCCATTACAGAGGGTGTCCCTTAAAAGCCCTGTTATTAAAGATATTTATTAATTATCACCATCTACCTTTTAAACAAGCTACTATCATACAGTATGCAGATGACATAAAAATCATTGCTTCTGCTAGAAGCAAAAATAAATGAAAACAGCTCACCCAAGAGTCTTTTTTCACCATAGAGGCCTGGCTGTCTGATACACAGTTGTTCCTTAAGCCTAAAAGAAAAATGTATCCTATGTACTTCAAGCATTTAACTGGCAACAAAAATAATTTCAATATACATTCCTTTAACAACATTAACATAGAACTAGTAAATCAAACTAGCTTTTGGGATTCACAACTGATGAAAGTTTATAATTTGATCACCACATAAAACAAGTAGTAAAAACACTCAGCAAAAGCTAGGTGTTTTCTATAGAGTCAAACAATCTGTTACAAATAATGCCAGAAAAAGCATTGCTCAAGCCTTTCTCATCCTTACATTACTTTACACTGCTCCTATCCTGATTAACTTACAATCCACTCAACTATAAGACCTGGAACAGCACTTTAATAAGGTGACAAAATGTGTCACCAATCATTATTATAGGACACATCATTGTCTGGCATTAAAAAAAGATTTCAGTGTTAGAGCCAATGTGTTACTTTACACTTTCTCAGCTAGTAGCTTCCAATAAACTCATCTATTAATCAAACAAATGCTCCAGTTTGAAACATATTCTGCATCTTTATAACCCAAGTAGACAGCTGAGATCCACTGGCAAAATGTTATTAAATGTTACAAATCTAACAACTCAACTGGTGACTCTGTGCTCTTTTCTGGCCAAAATGTGGAACTCCCTTCCTCTCACTCTAAGAAACACAGCAAACAGCTCTTTTAAGGCATAAAACAAGATAATACCTAAAAGAAACCTGGATTTGTACATGTATAATTTCTGGATGATAAATGTCTTGACACTTACTTTGTCCTTTTCTTTCCAATCACAATACCCTTGGGTATTTGTCCAAAATATGCTACTTGTCCTCTTCCTCTCCCTAGTCTCTCTTCTACCTATCCTAAAACATTTATCACCTCTTCATACTAATCCTCCATTTTCCTCCTTTTCTCTATTTCTAAGTTCATTTCCATATATGTTTCAGAGCTCCTTATATGATACTGCTATGCAATAAATAATATTCTGTTCAAATGTTATATACTTGCTGATTACTTGTATAGCCAAGCCAATTGCTGTTCCAAAGGTGAGAATCAAACCTTGTACTTTGTGTTTATAAGGCAAGCACCTTACCCATTACACCAGCCCCATTTTTTATTCAGGGGAAGAGGAAAAAGACTAAAGAATGAAAGAAAAACTAAGGAAAAAAAGTGATGCTTAAACTAGTTAGTTCTCTGCTACTGTTTCAGGGACATATTATTATGCCTTGTAGAAAATTTCAAGTAAAGTGAAAGTAAGGCCCTTTAACAGAAGCAGATACAACAGTCTACTCCACGGTCACCCTGTATTCACTCAGAATTACTCTACTATTGAAAAGATGATATGCCATGGTAAACCTGCTTAATATATTTTTGAAGCATATGAATTACATAGGATCATGTCTAATTCAACTTTTACAGATGACAGGACTTTATCTAGAAACTCTTTGAAAGTTTAAATTAAAGGAGATATTTAAAATAGCAAACATAGAGCATTCTTTTACATTAGCAAGCATTATGTAGCCAACGATACTTATGTATGACATAATATCTACCAAGTTACTATACCTTTATGAGGTTCACATAAGTAGGCCCTAAAAAGTAATTACATTAGCCAGCATTCAAAGCCAAAACGAGAGTTAAAAGGTAAATTATTTATTTATTAGTTTTGATAACTGGGCTAGAGTACTGAACCAAATGGACCTATTTCAGTCACATTCAGGACAAATATAAATGATAGTAGCCAAGCAAGTTAACAATAAATATTATAAATACAAATAAAATGTTGTGTGACGATAACAATGAATCAATAACAGTAATAATAGCAAAGTAAAAGTATAAGGGACAATAGGAAGGGAAGGAGTAAGGAGGGGATGAGAAGAAGAAGAAAGTGAAATAGTGAAGGGATAGAGCACCAAGTGTTAAAGATAGCAAAAGTAAGGTAAGGGCACACAGAAACTAACAATATACAATATATACAATGTACAAGGGATGTCCCATATTAGTGTAAGAAATAATGTAAGTCAGAGGTGCCTGACCGGTAAAGGCGAGAGTGGGAGATTAGGTGATGTCTTCAAAGGGAAAGCATTTGCAAATCAACTCAAACTCTGACTAAAAGACTACTCTAAATGATGGTTCACTGGCAGGCACTAGATGGACTAGACTGATCTGACAGAATGTCTGCATATGCTAAAACTTCAAGATAAATTAGAAGGAAATATATTCTAAATGTAACACTTCTTTGAATTAATTGTTGTATATGTGTAGCTATTTTGAGTTTTGAAGTCTAACCCTGCTAAGTAAATCAGCAGATATTGTAATCTGAAAAGGAAGATAATTCACAGTTATTTTCTTTCTGGCTGCCAGGAATATCTGAAATGACTGACATACAAGATCCAAGATCCAAGGTGAAGCCCTTTGAGGAGGGGTGGAGGTTAAGATGAAGTTTATCTGTGGCCTGCAAAAGACATTGTTTTTATTTATTTATTTTTTTAAGTTTTTAATTGCATGCTGCAAGGTTGTTTCTCTACATATGTGTAGTAATGTGTGGATGTTGATTTCCACAGGGGGTCAGAGTGTCAATCATCTAGAGCCAAGATTTATACCACCAGGTGGCTAGCTCTGATGCAGTAGTTCATCTTCACCACACACTTATATCTATTGCCATTTTAGAGTATCCAATCCACCTACTGCATGTCTTAGGTTCTTTTTGAAAATGCCATTAGTATGAATTAAAATTATTGATCTGCCAACATGTCTTTTCTCCACTGTATTGCAGTCCTGGAATCGGTATATAAAATTAGGAAGGTGTGTGGGGGGGGCAGCAGAGGTGCTTGCCCCTTCAAAAATAATTGTGTGTTTTTTTTATCTTTTGTGGATTGATGTTTTTTTTTTTTTTTACTTTAGGTGTCGATCATTGCTGAATCAATATTTACAGATTTTGATGGAAGGTTAGATTTTGATGGAAGGTTATGCTTATCCATCTGTTTATCTATCTATCTTGAAATTTACCTCTCTTTATCATATGAGTGAGATTGTGACAATTCTAATCTGTAGCGAATGCTAACTTAATCCCACAGCTATTCTTCTAAGTAAATTAATCTGTTTTCTAGTTCTCTTTTTAAAATTTTATCTGATATTTAGAATTATTCTGGCTTAAATGGAACAACACATTATTCTACCCTCACTGAAACTTTATGTTTCATTGTTCTGTTTACTTTTCAGATCTGATACCATGTACTGCATATATTAAGGACAGATAAATGTTATACACCAGATATTTAATATGGACTGAATAAATTGTCCTATACTTTTCTCTAAGTTACCTCGTTTGTTATAACATGTAAGTTTCATTTGTTTTTCTTTTTTTGACATTTTTCAAAATGTAAATAACTGAATGAACACCTGAATATACAGAATAACGTATTAATGGAATTATTAAAGGACTGATTGTATCTAACATACTAGCAAAGAAGATAAAGAATATTAATTATTTGTAAGTCACTGCCTAATTTAAAAACAGGACACACAGTCAGAAATAAGTTATGATGAATGAACTATCTTAGACAGGCTTGAAGTTATTTAACTCTTAAAAATCAATTCCTTCTTATACTGAAATAATTTTACAGAAATA
>NC_056728.1:1928366262-1928428762 GCF_019279795.1 Protopterus annectens | reverse complement strand
TCGATATTTCAGTATATCGAGACTATAAAGTAAATATATATATATATATATATATATATATATATATATATATCTAAACACACAATTTACCCCACCAAAACAACCAAAACACACAACACCGACAAACACCAACAACTCAAATAACACTTACCTCATCGCCCCATCCCTAAATCCTAAACTATCCAATACTAACGCATAATACACTTACTCATCACACGCTGCCAATGTCATTTTCGGTTTCGGCTGTTGGAATATCACCTTTTCGATCACCTACCTGTTCGGTTGTTCCGTCTCGATCTTCTGGGTGTCGGTGAAGTGGCGGTTCGGTTATTCAAAGTAGACCCATATATATATATAAGTCTATTTATTTTATTTCACATTTGTTAACCGGGAAAGTCTGACTGGACACAAGTCCTTTTTCTGCAGATGCCCAGGGAGAAAAGCTTCAGTTACAGCACATATAAAAATTACATACATTTACATTAGAATAGGATTAACAAAATTAAGCTAAGATTGTTCAGTGAGCTGTACATCAGTAGAGATATATTTACATAAGAATAAAGCATAAATGATTAAGCTAAAGTTATTGAGTGAGCTGTACATCAGTAGAAATATCCAGAATGATGTGATATTATAGAGTATACTTAATTATCATTATTTGGAGGAGGGAGAGAAGAGTTGAAAGAGTGGTGAAGCTAGAGAAGTGGGACTAAGAAGAATAAGAGAAATCTAATGAATGAAAATGAGGGAAGAGATTTAACTAAGAGATTTATCTAGGGGTGAGCCAGAGTAATATAGAGTAGAATTAGGCTGGGGTGTCACAATGGCAAACCCGGTTAGTTTGTAGGTGTGTTTTTAGAGATTTCTTGAACTGAGATAAGGATGTTGTGGCTGTTATGTTAGTGGGCAGAGAGTTCCATTTTGTAGAGATATAGTTAGAATAGAAGGAGACACCTGCAGAGTTATTGGACTTAGTGACCTGAAGAAGCGGTTTGTTGTTGGAACGTAGAACCCTAGTATTGGTATGATGGTGTATTAGGTTTTGTAATGCAGGGTTTTTTTGGGATGGTACAGTATCTTATAGGTTAGTATGAGCTGGTTATAGAGAAGGAGATTGGGGAGTCCAAGACAGTTTAGTTGTTTCAGGGCTTTGCAATGGTGAGTTTTGTAGGGGCTGTTGTTGGTGAATCGTGCAATTTTGTTAAAGCAGGAGTCAAGTTTGGATAATTCTGACTTTTTGAGGTTGGTGAGGATGGGAGAGGCATATAGAAGTGTGGAGGTGAGATGGGTTTTTGCTATTTTTGCCCTGGTACTATTTGTGAGGAATGTTTTGTTTCTATAAAGTCCCCCTAATTTTTTGTGTACTTTATGGTAAGTGAGATATGAGTATCGGATTTCATGTTGCAGTCAATTTCTACACCTAGGAGTTTGATGTGCGTGACTGGAGAGATGGCAGTTTTATTCTTAGAAATGATAGTAAAAGAGGGTGGAGGGGGAGAAGAGTAATTTGTACGGCGGAAGATGAGAAGATTGGTTTTATTTTGGTTAAGTATTAGTTGGGAGCTGGTAAGCCATTTTTCCATGGAGAGGAAGGAGGCTTGTGTTTGGACTTGCAGTTCTTGCAGATTAGTGTTGAGTCATCTGCATATCGGATTGGATTACTGAGGCTTCTAGAGTGGAAGTATGGAGGTTATTCGTGAAGATAGAAAAGAGTAAAGGTCTAAGAGTGACAGGTAATAGAGGTGAGAGTTCTTGACTCCATTGAACTGCCTGCTGCCTACCTGAAAAGTAGCTCTGGAACCAGAACATGGTAATATTACTAAGATTTAGTATGGATAAGGAGTTCATAAGCTTGTTGTGGTTGACCATATCAAAAGCCTTGGAGAGGTCAAGAAAGACTGTGGAGACATATTTGCCATTATTTCTGTGGTTATTAACTGTGTGAGTGAATGACATAAGTGCAGTTGTCATGCTGTGGTTGGGTCTGAAGCCATGTTGTCTAGCTATTTATATATATATATATATATATATATATATATATATATATATATATATATATATGGTTCCATTTCATATCATCGACTTATCATTTCATCGAATTTCAAATCATCGAGACCAAATTGACGAAAACTCATTTCGTCGAAAACTCATATCATCGAATCTCAAATCATTGAAAACTATAAAGCAACTATAAATAACATCCCAGACACTGTTTACTATGTTTATGCAGGGGGGCAAGCCTTCCTGCACCCCCGATGTGGGGGGGCTCCGCCCCCCCCCCACAACCCCTGTAATTAAATATACCAACTCCAAGGTTGCACTACAGTGGGGTTAGGAAATTACCTTTTTCCCCCACTGTAGTGCATCCTTGGAGTTGGTATATTTATTTATGGGGGGTGTGGGGGGTGCAGGGGGGCTTGCCCCCCTGCATAAATGTAGTAAAAACATTGTGGAATATTATTTGTAGTTGCTTTATAGTTTTCAATGATTTGAGATTCAATGATATGAGTTTTCGACGATTTGGTCTCAATTATTTGAAAATCGATGAAATGATAATTCGATGATATGAAGTCAAACCAGATATATATATATATATATATATATATATATATATATATATATATATATATATATATATATATATATATATATATATATATATATATATATATATTTATTTATCTATATAAAATATATATATATATATATATATATATATATATATATATATATATTAGATCGATATAGATATATATGTATATATAGATATATAAATGTATATGGGAATAATATGTAGTGAATTCCCAAATCTTGAACAGGTCTGTTCTGGATGGTTCTAGAGGTGCAATCATCATAGCATAGTTAAAATGGCATATCACCAGTATTTACACTTTTTATAGAAAATGATAGCCTTTTTGGGTAATGATGATTTATCTGTTTCAATATTTGCTTAATTTGACCAATGAAATTAGTAAAATCTATTATTAAGTACAAAGAGAAAGTGACATATTGGGTCAGGCTAATTACATAGGTATTTATAAGCTTGCATGCTGAAGTTTACTTCTTGGGAAGTATTTTTGTAGATGATGTCAGAGGTATTATGTCACAGCTCACTGAAACTAATAGCATGCTTCCTGATGAATGCTGACTTCAGAAGAAAATGATGAACTTTAGAAACAGTAAAGTCAGAAGGCAAGCATAAATAGACATTGCAATGAAGATTTGTTAATCCTGATGTGTTAGAGATAGATCTACAAATGTAATTTTCCCCATTGGTCTGAGACAAAACCCAATTTTTAAAAAATCCATCATTAACTTCCTTTGTCAGGGAAAATTGGAAGTTCTAGAAGTGTACTGTTTCATGGAGACATTTCTAATATATCTATATGATTTCAATATTCTCACAGGACCTGATAGTCTCTTTAGATTACATGGAATATATTTATAAAGATAAGATGTAAGCACCAGGCGATTAGTATGCAAGTTATGTCAGCTAGATGCTGATCTATAGATTGAGACCCACACACACACACACACACACACACACACACACACACACACACACACACACACACACACACTCACACACACACACCAACACACATCTGTGTTTTGTGCAAGTTTGTCTGTCTGCCTGTTATCTATATATGGCATTAAAACACATAGTAATGTGATGTCTCATGCAAATTATGCTTTGAAGAATGGAGCTTTCTCATATAGTTTTACGATTCTTGATAATAGCAGTGTGATATCTCATAAGACCTCTACTCTCTCAGTTGACTTCAAGGTTAGTCTAATACTTTTTTAAAAATCCATTGAATCTGGTACATCATATTCTGTGTTACTATCCACCTCGTTTTACCTTTTACTCTTTTCTTCTTTTTTTTTCGTTTTTTCTTTTTACTCTTCTTTTTTTTTTTTTTTTCTTTTTACTCTTCACTTCTAGCTAGATTATACCTCATTCAGGCAATGTTCTACTTTGCTATTAATCCTAACTACCTTTTGTTTTATCCTAAGTTCTGCATCACTATTTTCAGCCCACTGTATCAGGAATTTATTAAGCACTTCAATGCATTCAAAGTTCTATTTGGCTATAGTAGAATATCTCAGCTTCATTATTGCCTCATTAATTCTCAGACCTTATTTATTTTACTTAAAATAGCAATGACACTTAGTAATGATGGTACCTCAATATGTAGCTCAATGGACTAAGAGTAAATCATATGAGACTATATTAGCCCTCTTAGTCCAAGCTATGTCAAAAAGATATATATTCTTAGACATGTTCCTTTTCACTTAGGGTGAAATATTTCAAGCTTCATTTGCCTGCAGAAAACAAAAGGTGATGGACAGAACACTGAACCCTGTTCTCTATTAAAAATTGTTGTACGTGATTTCTAAGTGGTTGCCAGCAATGATTCACTTCTTTTGGGATATTATTTCCTTCTTTGATTGGGTGTGACCATATAATAGGTTTATATAGGTTTAAGGGCTGTACATGGCTTGCCCTCAACATCAGGGTGGGTGGGGAGTGGCAGGAGAGATTGTCCCCTGCAAAAAATGCTTAATGTTAAAATATTCACCCTTTTGTGTTTCAACCATTATTTTTTGATATTTTAGTTTGTTGGATTCATCGAATCTCTTAGATAATATGACAGATGTGAATATGATTGCTGCAACTTCCCATTAGTTATTAAAACATGCATAAGTAGCAAAAAGCACAGCTGAAATAACTGAAAAGTAAACTATAATCAACATGTTACATTTTGGTGCTGAAGAAGACATTATTTATTACACAAACTACAGTGATGGATGTTAACTGACATATGTTTCCAAGTCAGAAATAAAAGTAAGTGTATGTGTGTCGTTGCTGTTTGTTTGATGTGCTTGTGTTGTGTGTATATGTTCCACAGCAGCAAATTTTTTCCATGGGAAAAATTCACTGTTCTGAATGTTCAATATTTTCATGTTTAGATGTTTTGGGGCCGATGAAATAGTGTTCGCTATTTTCATCTTTCGATAATGTGATATAAATGCTATACAAGTTGCTGCTAACAGATAAGGTCAAGAAGGAGAAAGATTTTCAGTCCCCAGGTAACTTATTACAACCTACATGATGTGGAAACTGTAGAGCACTACCGGCTAGATAGAGACACTCTATAGGAACTCTACAATCTCTGTTGTCCTCAACTCAGAGCCAGGGCAAACTGAGGGGAAACCATTCCAATGGAGATAAAGGTATGTGTAGCACTTAGAGTCTTAGCTACAGGTACCGTTCAGAGACCAACAGGGGACATGTTGGGGTTGTCAGAGGCATCAGCATCCAGGATCCTCCATCAATTCTTGAATGCTCTACTGCAACATGCTATTGATCACATATGTTTTCTTCATTCTCCTGAGAATGTGACCAGAAATATGCAGAAGTTCTACCCTGTAGCACACTACTTTGAAGTACTGGGTGCCTTAGATTGCACACATGTAGAAATTAAGGCACCACCATAGGAACAGGGATGGCTCTACATTAATAGAAAGGGCTTTCACTCTGTTAACTACCAAGTTGTGTGTAATGCCAAGGGAATCGTCTTGAATGCTTGTGCTGGCAGTCCTGGCAGTTACCACGACTCACATATCTGGCACACTTTCCAACTGTATCAGATGTTCACTAGGAGGGCTATCCCACAGGGTACTTTTCTGGGGGATGCAGGTTATGCATTGGAACCATGGCTGATGACAACCATCAGAAATGCATCCACACCCACTGATGTATGCCATAATGAGGTACAGGCTTAAACCAGAAGTATCATAGAGCATGTGTTTGGGCTGCTGAAGTCATGTTTCTGGTACCCAGAAATATCTGGGGGAGCCCTGCAGTACAAACTATGGACATGTACTGAAATATTCACAGTATGTGGTATGCTACACAACATCATCCTGAGAAAACAGCTTCAGCAGGATCAACAAGGGGGAAGGAGCACACATTCCACCACAGATGCCAAGGTCATCATAGCCACATGCAAGTGAGGAGTCAAAAGGGGAAGCAGCTGCTGCTGTGGGTATAGGCACATATAGGCATGCTTGGTATGCCCTCGCATTGGCTAAGTGACAATGCACAGCACACTAATTCACCATCTAAGGGCCTAAAACCTTCTTCCAATGCACATACATATAGTAATATTGAAATCAGGCAACTCTCACAACCTTTACCTCCCCATGTACTGGCTGTGTACTGCTTGCATAAGACAGAGTCAGCCCAGAACTAAAACTGTTGCAACATCTGGCTTCACAAGGTAAGTGCTGAACCTGGAATGTATTTTGCAATAGTATGAATGACTAGCATATCCTTGCATTGTGTTACTTGGTTGTGTAAGCAAGTAAAAGATGGGAGATTTGTACAGAAATGATGTTAACATGTGACAGCAGAGTCTTATTTGAGGTATTTGTGTTCATTATTAAGTAGGCCTCAGGCATCAAGAATTCACACATAGACCAAAAGTAGTGATGATCACTGTGTGCCCTCGGTTTAACACCATACATTTGTACTGAAAAATCATTAAAATTAGAATTTAAAAAGTGATGATACACATTGCATTTTCAGACTTCACAACCCTCACAAGATCATGCACAATAAAGTTGGAAAATGGTGATGCTATCAACAGTCTAACTTTCTAAGACCAATATAAGTCAAAGGTACAATTACAAGTTCAACCTCACAAATTCAGATATACTAGGCACTAAGTCAGCTATGCACCTTGACCATCAAACACAAAGCTTATATATCTCTGAATCCAAAAGATACAAAGCAGGGATATGGCACATGTATTATCATTTGCACAGGGTGTTAGAGGTTGCAGGAAGCTAACACAAAAAGTTGGTGAGTGTGAGTGAGTAAGAAAGAGAAGCAGCCAAACATTTGGATAAAGCAACAAATGGGCAGTGAGACAAAATGAGTTTTAAACTCCATGGCTGAAATATGTAACTGTTGTGTGAGCATCTGTAGGTTCCTCCAGGTGAAATTGGTGTGTGAGTATCTGCATGAACACAGTCAAACTCTGGGCTAACTCTACATCTTGGTATGTTTGACAGGTGTGAGCCATGCATGGTAGAGGTGACAATTCATATTTGTTGCCCTTGACCATGAGAACTGCCTCTGCCAGGAGTTGCACTGGCATGTCCATGCCCATTGTCAGATGTACTTCTGCTACCTGCCTGAACATGACTGATGTCTACTGGATGAGCTCCTCTCACGAGTATACCCACGACCATGAGCTCATGGCCTTCCACATTTTGGTATGGACAGCTCAACCACTGATGGAATAGTGGAAGTACTGTCACTATGGGACAGTTATCAGGCATGGCCACATTGGTTAACAGCAGATGATGTGGCTGACCTACATCCATGATGATGCTATCCCCTTCTCATAAGATGCTCCATCACAGACACTGCTTGTTCCAATGTGTTGTTCATCTAATCCATTGAATCTGCAACATGGTGGGGGCACTCATGCATGTTAGCATGTGCCACATCTACAACCCTAAGCATTTCTCTGGAGCACCTATGAGAACATGTCTGTACCTCAATGGTGCCCTAAACATACATTGAGTGGTACAGGGAGAGACACCTGGATCAGGTGGAGGATGGACAGCTGGCTTCCTCTGAGCAACCCAACAACCCTCCTGCATGCCATCTTGCCAGCACTTTGGCTATGGCCTGCATTAACAGGCACTGAAGCCACAGTGACCACAGTTCCCTGATTAATTGTCTCTCCCTCCACCTGTCCAATATCTGTGAGCTCACTGGAATGGGTAGGCATAGCCCTGCTGGCTGTGTCCGATGGAATTTCAGGAGATGGCTGTATGTCAACGTCAGTGCCAGATTCAACCTCTGAACCCCCAGAATGTGCCTCTGTTTGGCTACCATCATCATCAGAGTCTGCTGATTCTCTGACATCAGGTGGTAGAAGTCCCACACTTCCAATGTCAGGATCACCTATGATAATAAACAACAAACAAGGGAACAATTAATATCTACACTACTATAGTCCAATATATACTAACAAAACAACAGTGCAGCCACTATTAGACAGTACAGCAACACACACAACAGTCCTGACATCAACATCACACACTAAAATATTTGTTTGAATTGCTCAACAATACTGACATAAAAATATTTGGCTTACCACGTGCAGAAGATGGTATCGTCTTAGGTTCATAGGTTCATAGGTATGTACTAGGCTATCAGCCCAAGGGCCTATGTAAGCCTAGCCAACAAGGTTCCCTGTATTTTGTCACCCAAGAAGGTTATTTTCCTGTGCCCCTGTCAAGCAGGGCCACAGAAGTGATCCCTGGGTTGAATTTCTTATTTCCCATCCACTGATCAAGATTTTTCTTGAAGAGTGCTAGTGAGAAACTCTTTGACATAGATAGGTAGCTTGTTCCAGAGTATGGGAAGTCTCTGGGACAGGAATCTATGCGCCAGCTTGTTCTGTTTATTGTGGTGACAAGGTTTAGGTCTCTAGAGCATGTAGCTCAGAGGGATTGGGATTTCTTTAGGTGTAGCATGTCCAACAACTGTGGGTTTGACATAGCTTTGTATGTTAGGCAGAGATCACCTCAGAATAGGCGATATGCTATGGAGTAAAGATGGAGTTTTTTGAGACAGTCAGTGTAGGACATATGTTTGAGTTCCGTAATCCTCTTTGTGCGGTATTTTTCTGGCCTTTCCAGCTGTTGCAGGTGTATTGTGAGGTACATTCCAAAAGGGGCATTGTACTCAATAATGGGTCTAATGAGAGCTTTGTAGAGGAGAACAATTACCTCTTTTTTCCTGGATGAGAACCCTTTCATGATGAGGTGTGCCACATAGAAGGATTTCCTGACTACTGTGGTGATGTGGTTATCAAAGGAGAGAGTACTGTCCACCTAAGTCCCAAAGTCTCTTATCACACCTTCAGGGTTAAGTGGACTGCCACCTATGTGGTAGTTCATGGTTACAGAGTTTTTTCCAAAGGGGATGACAATGCACATTTTGGCATTGAGCTTGAGGCCATGGCTCTGACACCAGGCATCAGTCTCAGTGAGGCCCTTCTGTAGGATGTCCACGTCATTTGGGGACTTGACTATGGCACCTAATTTGCAGTCATCTGTAAACTACATCAGCCAGAGGCCCTCTGTGTTGGCTTGTACTTCAGAGAATTAGATCTCAAACAGGAGAGGACCCAAGACCGAGCCCTATAGTACTCCATTGTCACAGGTTTGGAGTCAGATTTGGAGTCTGCAACTTTTACAGTGTGGGTTCTGTCAATGAGCCAGTTGGCAACCCATCTTGTGATGTATGGATTTATACCCAGGTTAGTGAGTTTATCTATAATTCCAGAATGGGGAATAGTGTCAAAAGTCTTGGCAAGGTCAAGATAGGCTGTGTGAACTACCTTACCCTTGTCTATGTCCTTGGTGACTATTTCAAAGAAGTCAATCAGTTTTAGGAGACATGATCTGCCCTTCACAAACCCAAACCGGGTGGGGTCCAGAGTTTGGAGGTTACCAATGTCTTTGTTTATGAGTTCCATGATGATAAATTCCATGGCCTTGCAAACCAGGCTCGTCAGGCTAATAAGGTGATAGTTCCTGGGGTCCGTAGTGGCTCCCCCTTTGTGGAGTGATATAACTGTTATAGTATACCATTCTGTGGGTACAAAGCCTGTCATGAGGCTATGATTGTACATGATGCTTAGGTGGGGGGGCCAATTCATTCTGGAGTTCATGTAGGACGCAGCCTGGGATGTTGTCCCGTCCCATAGATGCTGTGTTCTTGGCCTTCAAGAGTGCAATTTTTACCTGCTCATTTGTGATTGTAGGGGGACTGCATTCTTCCGGTATGGATACGGGCCCTTTTGGGGGGTGAGGGGGGCGACTAAAGTTAGCACTGAACCTATCAGCCAGGATGTTGGCAACATCAGTTAGTTCTATAATTTTTTTACCATTGTGCTGTAACTCAGAGCAGATCTGGGTGTTGCCATTGAGATTCTTGACATAGATATAGAATGCTTTGTGGTTGTCCTTAGAGTCAGTGGCAATCTTGTTTTCATAGCTGGCTTTGAAGCATTTTATGAGGGATTTTAGCTTCTTACTGAGGCTGACCAGGGAGCTCCTCAACTCATGGGATTTTACACTCTTTTGCAACAATTTCTTCCTTCTGTTGTAGAGTTTGTTTATAACAGGGCACCACCAGATTGGCTTCCTTTTTTTTGGAGGATAGCATCTTGGTTCTGTTAGAGATAGTATGATCCATGCACTTGTGTAAGTGCTTATAGAGTGCATTTTTGAAAGATTCAGCAGTCATAACTGTATTGTCCATCTGCATGGATGTCGTGAAGTTGCCCACTTCTGTCTTAAGAAGCATGAAGTTGGCTTTGGAAAACTTTTTTACACTGATTTGCTTAATGGGGGGAGGGTTGGGATGTGGATATCTATGGTGATTAGCTTATGGTCGGATCTGACCAACAAGGAGTTGACTTCGTGTTTGGAACACTGGTCACTCATGTTGGTAATGACTAGGTCTAGGATATTATTGCCCCTGGTGGGGGTGTGGATAAGTTGATCCATGGCATTGGAGTTTGAGAATTCTAGAAAGCGTTGTGCAAAGGAATTGGTACATGAGTAGTTTTCCCAGTTAATGGTGGGGTAGTTGAAATTGCCCATTATTGGGGTGTTTGGTTGAACCCTAATATTTTCTAGTATATCAAGAAAAGAGGAGTGGGAATCCTGGGCCATGGTGGGGGATCTGTAGCAAGCTGCAATATGGATTGCAGTTTTGCCCAGAGTTAGTTGCACTTGGATAATTTCAGATGCATTATGTTGGGCAACTAGCCTGGAGGTGTGATTATCCTTAATGAATATGGACACACCTCTGCCCTAGTTGTTTCAGTCCTGGTTAGGTGACCAAAAGGTATGATATGAGTTATATCCTGGTAATGCAGGGATGCTCTCTGGAGCCTTGAACCAGGTTTTATTTACTGCACAGTTACCCTTAGTTTTTGCTTGCCTGTATCTGTTAATCTGTTACGGTGGTGGGTTTGTCATTTGAGCCTTGCCTAAAAAAGGCACTATAGGGGCAGCAAGAGCCTTAGCCAGTATGCAGAATCCCAGGGGTGACAGGTGCAGCCCATCTTTGACAAAGTATCATGGCCTGTCAACCATGTCATTCCAGGCAGACCGATACTGGATCCCCTTAGAATGACACCGGAAGCTTAGCCAATTGTTGAAGTCAATCATTTTGTCCTTGTACTGCAGTATCATTCTGGGTGAAGGTAGGATGCTACTCAAGGATAGGGTCATACCTGCCTGGATTACAAGATCGGAGAGCTCCTCCAGGTCCCTTTTCATGTAAATCAGAGAGGTACCTCTCAGGTCATTCACACCAATGTGGACAATGAATGAAGTCATATTTGTACTTGCTGTGGAGTGACCTGAATGTGAGGGTTATGTGGCAGATCCTGGCAACCAACAGGTAGCTAACAGTAACCTTCTCCTTGTCTATTCTGGTGAGTGGAACATCAATGTGCCTGGCTATAGAGTCACCTATGACTAATGTGTTAAGTACATTGTTTTGCCTTATGGGCTGTGGTTGAATGGCACACTAAGTCTGAGTGTTATGTGTCTTTTGGGCTGTGATGAGCGCTGGAGGTTGCTTGCATTTCTGCTTTGGAGGTCTCTGTTGCTTGGAAAGAGTGTTATTGAGAGCCTCCAAGAATGTTTTTGTGTATTTATTTGTGGGTTTTGGTAGTGTAGGTATAGTGGGACTATGTGATGAGTGTGGTGTGGAGCAAGTGTTTACTTTCTCTTCCTGACTGATACGTTCAGTCTTGGGTTGAGAGAGCTATGCCTCCAGTTTGGCTAGATAAATGCATCTCTCACAGTTGTAGTGTTGGGTGATAAGAGGAGAGGGTTGTCTGCGTGCATGAGGTAATTGCTACATTGCCCCAAGATGCCCAGATTCATCAGGTAGACAGGAAAGAACACTGGAAGCTATCCCTTGGATATGCCTGGTTAATCACTTATTTCCTCTAGACAAGTGTGGGAAGTAAGTACTAGAGTTGTTTCCTCAAAGTAATCTGAGGAAGATAAGTACTAAAACTGTTAACCACTAAGTAATGAGAAAGGTTGAGTGCTTCAGTAATTTGTAGCTTATTTAGTGCTTGCAACACTGTATGCCAGATGGTGCTGGAACAAGTTAAGAAAAAGGTAAGGACAACATCATCACAATTAACAGTAACACAGGGAATAACAATTGATCCGCTTTATATGTCCATTAACTATACTTTCAAAAATATCTTGGATGACAACTCCAACCTAAGTCCATGTGTAATCAATAAGAAAGTATTAACTGTAGCAGTAATCAAACCCCCAAAAATTCTTGTGAAACAGAACTAATGTATTGATTTCAACTGTTTTACTACATAACAGTATTTAACAATTGAAATTCAAAAGCCTACCTGGAAGCTTCGCCTGAGACATGCTGTCCCTGAAAAAGTAGCACCACTGTTAAGGGCATTCTGTTCTGCACTTTTCTGGGAGCTGTCTGGGTCCCCGACAATGGACAGGAACTCTTCATTTGCTGTTAATGGTGGCTCTATATTAAGCCCCCTGGTACCTATCAGATCATGGCCCAATGCAGCTGCTCTCCTCCATGCAGATGAGATCATGTCAGTGGCCCTGTGGTGCACCTGCTCATATGTCCTGCTATGGCCACACACTGCATTAATGTCTGCAGCTATCTGCTGCCAAATCTGCACTCTGCCTTGCATTTCTCCATGTCCCTCTAAAGCAGGAAGGCATCTTGTTGCCTAAAAGCTTCAACAATTACCTGATTGTCAGGGTAAGTGAAGAGTCATTTTCAAGGATTGAGACACCTGGGTAGCATAATTCTAGGTGTCCTAAAAGACAACGGAAGGATAATACACGTAACTCTCACATAACTATAAAATAACTGCTCCCAGATAAAACAGAAAATGTAGCATTTCAGTATTACCCACTGGATAAACATAAAACAGTCTGGAGATCTGAAATATGAACAATGGGCTGGATGCAAAAAAATAAATAAATAAAAAATGAGAGTAACAATAACAGCATATTATTGTTTGTGGCATAACAGAAATGCAGCTTTGCTCCCCCACCCCCAAAAGAACAAGCAAGTGACACATTTTTTTTAATAAACCATCTCTAAAATGCTAAATGTGCTATCAAATGAACTGTCCCTGAAACATTTCTACAGATTTAATATAAAGCATTCCATTTTAAGGTATTGCCAATCATGTATACATGTGAAATTCCCTGACAAACATACCCATGCCATCACTACACTTCTAACTAATGCATACAGATAAAAGTATAAATGTGTTTGCTAATCTATATATATATATATATATATATATATATATATATATATATATATATATATATATATATATATATATATACATATATTTCTTAATTACATTTCAGGATATGCAGTATGTAGCTTAACAAATGTAGGCATACCTTCTCAAGTTCAATAAACCTCTGTGCAGATATATATTCCAAAGTTATAGCCTCTTTTCTGTGTTATCCACATAAACACCTCTCCGCACTTTCAGTTTTTCTAGCTACATGGTTGCTTTTTTATGATGTAGATTCAGGGCTGCCAGCATGGTGAAGATGCAAATGAGGTATAAACTCATTAAAACTGCTGAATTCCAAATGTAAACATAGTGCAGGAACTCCTTCAGTGTTTGTTTTTTTAATGGAGTGCAACTGTGAATGATTACTGGTAGAGAGAAGGAAAACACAACAGCAATGCAGACTGCCCTACATCCAATGGGTGTGTTGTGTCAGACTTACAGTGGTTGGAAATGTAAATAAGCAACAGACAATTCACAGGTTCTGTTCATTAACATCCAACCCCCCCTTCATTTGTTGCCAACTGCATATTATATTATTGTCATTTACTATCCTCATATATTTTAATGACAATGATATAGAATGGCTTACAGACTGCATGTGTCAGATTACTGGTCAGATAAGAGAGGAATGATAAACACAGAAAGGTAAGATGGAGCTGCATATTTGCAATCAATAATCATAACTGGTTGTGTGATCACTTAATGCAATACACCCACAAATAATAACTGTACAAATATCAGTTGCATGGTTTCATATTACTGTAGATGATGTTGCAGTTGGTTGTACGCAGAATTATTTCAGTTTCTGCAAAACTGTTTGTGCAGCAAAGAGGGATAAGGCACCTTTACTCTGTTCTGAAGGTTCATTGGAGGGAGAGCTCAAATCCAGACTTATGGAGAAATACATCATTTGTAATAATATTTTGTAGTGTGTGTATGTCATAGATTGCTTTTCCTCATTTCAACTAATTTTGCCTTTTTTTCCTTTTTTATTTCTTTTTTGTTTGTTTTTCTTCTTTTTTGGGTGGGCAATGTTTGAGCAATGTGTGGCTTAGCGCATACATGGCAAATGGAGAAAATGATTGTCAGGTTTGGCTGTAGTTTTCTCATTTGCAATAAGTGAGGCAGTGAGCAAACTGAACTACTTGCCCACCCAGGAACCAGACAGAACACCTGCAGAACATCTTAAAACAGAACATCTGTAAAAGGGTAAAGGTCAAAAAGAATACATTGTTGCATGTTCTGTATTTCATAGTGCAACTGCACTTAGAGGCTTTGATAGGCAGTTAGCAAGGTTCCCCAGCAGCTGCTGCCAATGAACACCTGCACGCAGGACTCAGACAGCCAATAACTGAGACCTGATACATTCAATAAATTCTGTTGGGTACCATGCAAACCTGCTAAGTGGTTTTGCATGACGGTTAACACAGAGACCTTAAACATGATTTTGAACTTTGGGAATATGATGTAAATAGTCATCTGGCAGCAAGAGTAAGTGTAGGGCTGAGTACAGAGGATCCTTGGTTCTAGTACAGGGTGTGCAATCTTTTTTTACTGTTGTAACAGTGCAGTTTATAGCAATGAAATTAAAAATAGGCAAGTGTTATTTCAACATTCATTTGGTAACAGGAGTAAATGGAGGACTGCCATATACATGGTCCTGTGTTCGAATACAGGATATCCCATACACTTTTACTGTTGTTCCAAATCCATTATATTCACTCTCATGCATAATACTTTTTAGATAGTGGAACTTATATGAATTATATGCATGAGGGATGAAACACCATTATTGTGTTTTCAGAGATATGACAGAGGGTATACTGTGTACTATATTTCTTTAAGTATAATTCTGTTATCTGGGCTTGCATGGCCTTCACAATTACCTAAGACACATACACAGCTGGATCTATATCAAATAACCTTGTCAGGTCACACACATACCTATGTAACAGCTTAAACTGTCACCTGTATTTATGCATGATTCCTGACTATGTCTGAGCAGCACTTCTTCTGTGGAAAAGATGGGAAATCAACACTGTGAAAGAAAATGTTTTGCCCCTTATGCCTAGGTTTGAATCCCACATTGTAAAAGTTAATTTTTCTCAGTGTATCAAGGCAAAAAAATGTCAGGTCATTACATTTATACCCCCATTGCATGTCTGCAAACTTAACTCACCTAACAGTTGCTTTCCAATTTTCCAATATACATTTCCAGGCTACATCAGTAGATACCCCTCAAACTAAGGCCAATTGTCAGATTAATAAATAAAAAATAATTTGAGAACACTACAACTGCAGCTATTGGATGACTGTTTTTAATAAAATACACAAAATATTGAGTGCTTTTGTCTCAATAAAGGAGAGACTTCATCAGAATACAAATCAGAAATAGCAATTTTACTATTTAAATATTCACTCATTTCCTTCCCTACCAATCACATACAAACAATAGTCATAGATGATATTTATGATATTCATTTAAATTATACTAGAATACCGGGTCTATATTGTAGCAGTGAATGATCAAAAGATCGAACGCTGTTATATCAACCACAAAAGAACGAAAACAAAAAAGAGCGAACAGCCCGAACAGTGAATTTTTCCCCAGGGAAAAAATTTGCTGTTCCCCAAAAAAAAAAAAAAACCCACTAAACACTATTTTAAGTAAGAGGCTTCACCACCCACACCCCCATGTGGGGAGATGTGCCCTCCATACCCCCCTACTTAAATATATCAACTCTGATATTGCACTACAGTGCCGAAAATGGCAACGTGATGGAAGCGGCCAAGTGACTTCTTTCCCAGAGAAAGAATTTGCTTAAAAGCCGCTTAGTCATTTTGCGTTTTTGACATACAGGTCGATAAAGATGCATTTGACATAATACGTCTTCGTACTTCTGACAGGAACCATAGAAAACCTTGGAACCTCACCAAAGGAGAATATAATTTATTAATGGATCTTAGAAGAGATGAGCCATTCGGATCATGACCCCAGATAAAGGTGGGGTATTGTTCCATTCAGGGCACTGGATTATTCAAATGTGATGTAGGAAATAATATTTGATGTTACTACCTATGTGGGAGCCTGTAAAAATCAAATAAATGTAGCCTATTCCAATATTGATTGTTTTTTAGAAGAATATTTGATGAATCAGAGAACTGATGGAGAAGAATACAAATTCTTATGTAATAAAGATCCCATTATTCCCTTGTTCCTTGGTATTCCTAAGGTCCACAAAAATATTGATAGCCCTCTGTTTAGACCCATAGTTGCAGCGAATGGATCCAAGACCCATCCTTTAGCAGTATATGTGGATTCTAGGGTACAACATGTGGTGGAGAAAGTTGAACATGTAGTGAAGGATTCATGGGAATTTTTTTGTCGTTTAAAGAAAATGCTTTGAAAGGAAGATTTTATTTACCTTACAGTAGATGTTAAAGACTTATTTACTGTAATTCCTAAAGATGAGGGGATGACCATGTTTGAAGAAACTCTCTTTCGATCTTCTGATCTTACACATGACCAGATTGCTCTAATATGTGAAATTATGAGTTTGGTTTTAGAAAATAATTACATATATTTTGAGAGGGAGTTTTATCAACAAATTAAAGGTGTAGGAATGGAGGAGGCTTGTGCCTCTGTGTATGCTAACCTTGTTTTACTTGGATGGGAGAGTAATTTTGTATTTCAGTACCCATAGTGGCATAGAATTAAGATGTATTCTAGGTTTTTGGATGACATTTTTATTTTATGGGATGAGCCCAGCAGTGCGATTGAACAATTCATGCAATATCTGAATGATACTACAGAATTTTTGCAATTTGCATATAGTATAGATGCTTTTGGTATTAACTACTTGGATATCTATATTTCTCTTGATGTCAAAGGGTTTAGGTCAAGAATTTTTCGTAAAGATACATTCTGAAATTCTTCTTTGCATTTTCAAAGTAATCACCCTGAAAAGCATAAAAAAGTATTGTGAAGGGGCAAGCTATCAGAGTAGCACGTATGACATCACATTATGAAGACGTAAACGATGAGTTGAATAAAATTTGTTTCATGTTTCAAGATAGGGGGTACCCTAAAGAGTTTGCTGAAGAAATAATTAATGAAGTATATAAAAAATGGGTACGTTCTATAAGTCCTTGTTGGGGGTTGGTTTGTTTAAAACAATAATGAATTGTTACACATGAATAAGGCCCCTTATGAAAAAGCTTGTGTTTTACAATACAATCATTTAACAAAAAAAATTAAGAGAGCTTTCAGCTCTAACTGGAATATATTCAAGGTGACTCATGATATTTTGAAAAAAATTGGCAAAGCTGCTAGATTTGTTAACACTACAGGAGCAAATTTTAAGAAGCTTTTTGAAGGTAAATTGGATTCTTCTTATATGATAGATGCCTGTACTAAACCATGTGGATCTAGTAGCCAATGTTCATTTTTATTCAAGGAAAATACACTTATTTTAAATAAAATGCAAAGCAAAGTTTTATTTAAGAAAGGTAATTGCAGGACGATTAGTGTGGTTTATCTGGGTATTTGTGCAACATGTTTTAATTTTTATGTGGGCAAGACTGAGCGCCCCCTTAGGTGTAGAATATATGAACATCTCAATGATATAAGAAATGGCAAATTAAATAGTGCTTTATATAAACATTCCCAGGTTTGTTCCAAGTTTGAAAAGTTTTTTGGAATCTTGGATATAATTAAGCCTGATTCTGGGAGGGAGACTGGAAAAATGCATTGAAGAAAAAAGAAACTGAATGGCAGTTTAGGCTAGCTGATATGTTTCCCCCAGGCTTAAATGACACAATTTCCATTGTCCACCCTTTGAATATTAACATCAAGGTAATTTAACTCACTATTGTTAAGCTGATATGTAAATTTTAGGAACTTAGTAGTCTTAGAAATGTATTCAAGGAATTCAAAAAAATGATTATCAGTACTAGTCCAAACAATACAGATGTCATCTAAAAAACACCCATAGAGGTTTCAATATTGCTTAAATTCAGAGGTGAACACATATTTGTTTTCCCAATATAGGAGAATAATATTGGCGTAGGTAGGGGCACAGTGTGCTCCCATTGCCACGCCCTTCAATTGTTTATAGTATTCTCACTGAAAGAAAATAAAATTATTCTTAAGAACTAGGTCCATTAAAATTAGACAAGTGCGAAATACACCAAAGGGAATATCCCCACAATCGACCATGAATTCCTCAAACTAAGCAAGCCCCACATCATGTGGAATACTCGAGAACAAATCCACTACATCAAGTGTAATGAAAGTACTTGTGTTGGATTGTTGTTCATTGCTTATGCGTCTTAAAAAAATCCCATGAATCCTTGAGAATATTCTCATTTTTCAAAACTATGTTTTTTAGACTATAATCTATATATTTTGCCATAGGTGCAGTTACTGATCCTTCCGCAGAGACAATAGGCCTAAGCGGTGGGTCAGTAATGCTTTTGTGGACCTTGGGTATGCCAAAGATAGAGGGTACTCTGGGATTGTCATCATTTAAAAAGTTATAAGTCTCAGTGTCTATGAGCCCCTCTATCACTAGATCATTTAGATACACAGAAATCTTTTTGTAGGCAATGTTGACTTCATTCAAGAAAACTCTAGCGTATGTCTCTTCATCATTGAGCAAGTCAAAAATTTTGCTTTCATAGCTGATATGATCCACTAAAACAACCCCTCCACCCTTGTCTGGTTTCATAGTTCTAAGGTTTTTGTTTTCCTTAAAATTATATAGAATATTCTTTCCTCAGTAGTTACATTTGGGGTCACTCTATTGTATTTCAATATTTCCCTTAGTTCTTTTTCCACCACCAATTCAAAATTTCTAAGCTGAGGGGTATAGTGGGGGATTGAAAGTGCTTTTCTTCATAGTCTGTTGTAAATATTCTTTTTCTCCTGTCCATTAAAACATAATTCTAGATTTTTTTTGTCTAATAAATAATTTAAAATCAACTAATAAATTCACCAAATTGTTTTTTACCCTGGGTATAAAAGTGAATCCTTTCAAAAGTAAATTAAAATGCCCTTTGGTGATGACAGTGCTTGTGTGGTTAAATATGTTAAAACCATTGTAGCTAAATAAGTAACAATCTTGAGTAATTTCATCTTGAGAATCTATCTCCAATATGTTCGTTCCTGTGGTCCCCAACTTTTCTGTACTTGGTTTCAATACCTGTAGTGCGCATGA
The DNA here is from genome assembly GCF_019279795.1 of Protopterus annectens. Taxonomy (NCBI): domain Eukaryota; kingdom Metazoa; phylum Chordata; order Ceratodontiformes; family Protopteridae; genus Protopterus; species Protopterus annectens. The sequence goes on along the minus strand of NC_056728.1, from coordinate 1,928,409,105 downwards.
CCCTTCTGTCTCAACCTTTCAGACCTCCCTGGAGGTGGAAATTCTGAGGGGTCCTGTAAGTTTAAATTTTCTTGTTCATCCTGATTAATATTTTCTGTATATGCCCATTTTCTATTGTTTTTACCCCCATATAAGTTGCTGTTGACTCTAAAGGGTTTTGGTTTAGGGTAATGTGTCACGCTAGCATATTCATTAAAGTTTCTCTCAATTTTCATAAGTTTTTATCCTGTATTTTCTTGCATTTTAACTCAATACCATTCAAAATACCAAAATACTTTGCCTTTTCAGTGTCTATACTAAACAGTAAATCACTAACAATATTGTTTTTAACACTCTCAATCTGATTAAAAACATTTTCCATTTCTAGCTCATTATTTTTGATAATGGCTCTCATGTCTTCCCCACATCTATCAAAAGCCATAATGAGGTCCTCGCGAAACTGAGAACCTTCTTTTACATTATTAGGATACTTGCATACTCTTAAACCTTTAGGAACAATTTTTAAATGCAGGCAGTGTTTAAGATAAACATTGTCAGTTTCCTAGGCTTTGTATTTGTACAATAAATTATCAGGTTTAGAAAGCATAGTAGCATAAGTGTCATTGTTAGTAGCAACTTGCTTTTGTGCACTAAAATCAATTTTAAAGTTTACAATGTCACCAAAATGTATTTTAGTACCTTGTTGGTTTGAACTGTTGGAACTTGTTATTCTTTCACTCAGTCCATGGTTCGGATGTGTGTTCATTTGTGAAAGACCCTCCTCATGGTTAGAAGTTAATGTAATACTGGGAAAACCATCCAGGCTTGATTACGGTCATTGAGAAGTCTGTGAGTTCAAATGTACAGTCCTTGTAGTAGCATTTCTGCCCTCTGTTCCTTCCTTTGAAGCTGAACATTGTAATCCTTCCTGGTTACTAGGTAGAGAAACTCCTGCTGTTAGAGAAGCCATGAATTATCTAATGGGCATCAAAAGCCCAACCAGTTGTGTCAGTTGTCCAATGAGTTTACGCAGCTCACGCACTTCAGTCCCTTTAGGTCCATTTTCATTAACAGAAGCATTGGAGCTAGCCGGTGAATCCATAACAACAAAACCAAAACTATTAAACAGCAAAGATGTGGTAAAAGTGCCCAAAACGTAACTAGTAATCCAAAATTAGGCACCAGAAACCAGCAGTTCCAACTTCCAACACACAAGTAATTTAATGTTCAAACACAGCAAAAGGAACACACATCCACAAATAACATAAACACTGATAAAAACACTTCCCCTTATGTTTTCGTCTCATGGAACTTCATCAGATGGGCAAAAACATCATAGTTACCTAGTTAAATAACTTTTCCTGCTTGAATAGACAATTGAAATCAGTGATTCAATTAGTTACCAAGATACAGAAAGAGTGGATTCTAAACAGCACCATCTGGTGGACAAATAATAACAGACATGGAAATGTATATAAAATCAAGAATTCACTTAAATTAGTAAACCAGGATAAAATAACATGAATATATTTAAAAAATGTAAAAATATCACAATTTTGCAGACCTGAGTTTGAGTACAGGTTTTAAAGACATCATATCATTAAGTCCTGAATTGTTGCAAGCATCCAGGACTAATTGCCAATATAGTTCCTGGTATTCACGTCTGGTCTCCCATGGCCCAACCCTGGGGTCTATAGGGACCTCCTCTACCATGAAAAATTGATACTCTGCTTTTGAACATGCCTGAAGATGTTTGTACAGGATGTTATTATGAAGATGTTTGTACAGGATGTTATTATCATTTTAACAATATATACCACACCTGTGGTATTACAATTTGCATACCCTCTAGTAGTTATATAATTGTTTTTACATTTTAAATATAATATGTCCCCCAGTCTGTATTTTTACATTGGGGGAAAACTTTCCACATGTGTGTGTGCCTTGTTTGTTAACGTCTGGCTTTGAAAATTCTACTATGAAATCACAAATCTCTTTTAAAATCCTGGTCATCCGGACCAGATGACCTTTCATTACCTTCTTTTGGTGTGGGATGGAACGCATAGTGAGGTTAAGAATTCAAGAATGTCTGCTTTCTATGTATTTTAGATTTTAAACCATTGTCATCAAGGTAATTTAACTCACTGTTGTTAAGCTGATGTGTAATTTTTAGGAACTTATTAGTCATAGAAATGTATTCAAGGAATTCAAAAAAATGATTATTAGTACCAGTCCAAAAAATACAGATGTCATCTAAAAAACACCCATAGAGGTTCCAATATTGCTTAAATTCAAAGGTGAACACATATTTGTTTTCCCAATATAGGAGAATAATATTGGCATAGGTCAATTGTTTATAGTATTCTCCCTGAAAGAAAATAAAATTATTCTTAAGGACTAGGTCCGTTAAAATTAGACAAGTGCGAAATACACCAAAGGGAATATCCCCACAATCGGCCATGAATTCCTCAAACCAAGCAAGCCCCACATCATATGAAATACACGTGAACAAATCTACTACAAGTGTAATGAAAGTACTTGTGTTGGATTGTTGTTCATTGCTTATGCGTCTTAAAAAATCCCATGAATCCTTGAGAATATTCTCATTTTTGAAAACTGTGTTTTTTAGATTATAGTCTATATATTTTTCCAGATGTGCAGTTACTGATCCTTCCACAGAGACAATAGGCCTAAGTGGTGGGTCAGTAATACTTTTGTGGATCTTGCGTATGCGGCAGTGCTGACTTCATTCCAGGAAACTCTAGCGTATGTCTCTTCATCATTGAGCAAGTCAAAAATTTTTCTTTCATAGCTGATATGATCCATTGAAACAACCCCTACACCCTTGTCAGGTTTCATAGTTCTAAGGTTTTTGTTTTCCTTAAAATCATATAGAATATTCTTTCCTCAGTAGTTAAATTTGGGGTCACTCTATTGTATTTCAACATTTCCCTTCATTCTTTTTCCACCACCAGTTCAAAATTTCTAAGCTGGGGGTGTATTGGGGGGTTGAAAGTGCTTTTCTTCACTAGTCTGTTGTGAATATTCTTTTTCTCCTGTCCATTAAAAAATAATTCTAGATTTTTTTTGTCTAATAAATAATTTAAAATCAACTAATAAATTCACAAAATTGGTTTTTACCCTTGGCATAAAAGTGAATCCTTTCAAAAATAAATTAAAATGCCCTTTGGTGATGACAGTGCTGATGTAGTTAAATATGTTAAAATAATTGTAGCTAAATAAGCAACCATCTTGTGTAATTTCATCTTGAGAATCTCTCTCCAATATGTTTATTCCTGTGGTCCCCAACTTTTTTGTACTTGGTTTCCATACCTGTAGTCCACAGGACCCTTCTGTCTCAACCTATGAAAGCATAAGGGTAAGTGCTTTTATCAGCGTTTATGTTATATGAGGAAATGTGTTACTTTTGTCTGTGTTTAAACATTAAATTACTTTTGTGTTGCAACTGCTGATTTCCAGTGCCTAATTTTGGATTACAATTTCCATTTTACCCATTTTAAATGAAAAAGCAAGTAAAATATTATTTAAATTAGATGGGCAGTATTTTGAATGTTAAGATGAAAATTGCAATATTTATAATGCGTAGTTTCTTTGTAATAATTGCCTTTATCCTGCTATTGTTGTTCTTTTTTATAAAAAGTTAGAGGTTTCTTTCTTTTGGAAACTAATGTCCTTTCATTGTTTGTAATCGGTTCTTGTATGTGACTGGTAGGGAAGGAAATGAGTGAATATTTAAATAGTACAATTCCTATTTCTGATTTGTATTCTGATGAAGTCTCTCCTTCATTGAGACGAAAGCACTCACTATTTTGTGTATTTTATTAAAAACAGTCATCCAGTAGCTGCGGTTGTGGTTTTCTCAGATTATTTTTTATTTATCAGCTGTTTGTTATGTTTTTTTTTTTTTTTTTTGCAATTGTCAGATTGACCTTCCAATTTCGATTATTTAATTCCTCCCTGCTTGGCACTGCTGCACTCCACTTAACATCTCTCAAACACAGTTGGCATTGTTGCTGTGGTTTGCACACTAACAGTAAAAGTAATAACTGGAATTGGTGGAAAAGCATCAGGTTGCATTGCTGTAGCTCAGCTGGTAGACATAGCTTGCATTGAAGAGGAAGGTGCCAAATTTAGGGCACAGAGGTGGGCTGTCCAGGAGTCTAGAATATTTATTGGACTAAAGTACCACAGCCAAAAGCTTTTGTGGGGGACTATTCTAGCTCACAGTACAAGTCTGAGGCATGCAATAGTTTGGCCCAGTCTGTATCCAGTGCCGCTGGAATCCCAAACACTGGAGAACAATGTAGGCATTATTTCAATGACCTATGTAGGAGAAAGAGATATACTGTCAACTGTTGGTTGCATGACTTTCAGACTGCAGACACACAGCTGTGTAAGTATGACAATAAGAGAGTACTTGTAAGACTTACAAAGCTAAATATTGGTAAGACTGGTATGCATAATACTCTTCTGTTCTTTCCCCAGTTGCCAACTAATATCAGTTCAATTGGCAGGCTCATGTTGCTTGATTGTCGAGCCTGAGAGAAGCAAGTGGTATGTATGCATCAGAAAAATGTTAGTGTAGCTTTAAAAGTTAAGGATAGCTTTTTTTGGTCTTTTATACAGGTGTATCAAATTCAGCATGCATAACTCAATTGTAAAAGAAAGTGCGCATGCATTAGTCTGTAGCACAAACAAATTGTAAGATTCCAATATTAGACTGTAGTCAGAGGTTGTGGGATCAAATACCACAATTCCCAACTATGCAATACTGTTATTTCTTCAATAATATTTATATTAAATTAAAAAAAAAACTATACCAGTGGCACAAATAACCTACTGTAAAGTGCAATCTTTATAACTGGAACACAGATATGTGCAATATATGCACATTTTAATATGTAGTATAGTGTGTATCTGTTAGGACATGTGCTTAAATATAAGGCTTCAGATAAAAGAGTTTTATAATTGTGTTAATGCATTGTATGTCACATATGATGGTTCTAATTTTTAGTTCTTTTTTTCTCTCACGCCAACCCTTATCTCTCTTATTATTTTCTATCATGTGTTGTCAAAATGTCTGCATGTCATCCATGTGTACCACATCACTAAATGCTACACAGCACAGTGAGGTAGGTCAGCTGCAGTGGATCAGCCTGTCCCTGCTCCACCGGCTCCAGCACCAATGCCCAGCATAACCTATAATCTGGTTAAAAAAAAAAAAAAAGAATCACACACAACACATATAAGTAGCCAAAAATGGAATGCATATCTGCACTTTTTGGCCTCTGTGTTTGCACAAAGTTTTGCATCATGCAGCAATGCCAAGAGGCATTCAGCGGTGGTACAATGTTGTGTTTATCTCCACTCAATTTTTCTTAACCCTGCTGCACTATGCCAACACAAAACAACAAATGTACTTTAAAGAATTAATGCCATTGCATTATTACTGATTATTTAAAAGTCTTACATACACCTGGTTTTGAACCCAGTATCATCTGGGCTCAAAAAAAGAAATGTGACAATGCATTTACACCTGCTGCCACAGAGTCTGTTAAGCAGCAGGTGTGTTTCATAGACTCATTTCTAACTGTCAGACTTTAGCAATGCAGCTCACATTTGTGCACTGCTTTGCTGCACACACACACAAGGAAAGTATATCTTGCATGCTCAAATGTGATGCAAATCATCTGCTCGCTACTTTATGGAAAAGTAAATATTATTATGTATTCTTGCTGTTTGCTGTCCATTTCCTGTCTATGGCATGAAATTGCATGTGGGAACATAACAAACTGAAGGCCCTATCTAACAGTATGTCACATATTTACAATTCAGCCATGTGTTGTCATCCCCCTGGCACTGTAACCCTGATATCCCAGTACTTTTTTCTCATATATATCACCTACACTATAGAAATTAATATCATATCTACTGATAGCTTAAATAAAGTTCAGTCAGTTTGGGGTTGTTGTTAGTTTGTGTACCATGTATACTGCAAGAGATTGTACTCCTTTTAAGATCATTATAACATGCCTTTTTGTATTATAAAATAAAAAAAAAAGTTAAAAAAAAAAAAAAGAAATTAATATCATATGTGTGATATGCAATGCACATCAATCTCTTAACATGCAGAACTATAACTATTGATCCATAAGCCTAAAAAGTCTTATCTGCAAGGCTAGGGAAGGTATCAGCATGGACCTTCTCCACAGGCACAGAGGTGACCTTTAACACACTTGACATGGCCCATTTTGGTTTGGTTTTGTTATGGATAGAGCTTGCTTATTAAACCTAGTGGACTTCTTTGATAATGAATCCAAAGACCTGGATGAGGGTGTAACAGGGCATGCTGCTATGTTGATTTATCCAAGGCCTTTGACACTATCCTCCATTCAGTTATCATATAAAAACTCTCCCATCTGGAGATTAACTCATACATTACTAGATGGATAGCCAACTGGCTCATCAACAGAATGCACATTATGAAAATTGGGGATTGAACCTCCATCACTAGATGACTTACCAGTGGAATACATTTGTGCTGGGCCCTGAACTGTTTGGAAACTATTTCTCTGAAGTCCAACCAAAGGTAGATGGCCTGTGGCTTACCAAGTTTGCAGATAACTGTCAATTGGATGCAGTTATATAGAGTCCCCCCAACTATGTTAACATATTACAGAATGGGCTGACACAGACAAATGATTGGTGCCAAACTCACATACTGAACCTTAAAGCAAAAGATGTCTCATTGTCCCCTTTGGCAATGAAGTACCCTGCTAATTATGATATACACAGCACCCCTCTAAGCTCAAAAAACAGTGTTGCAAGACTTGGGAACACATGTTGATAGCAATCTACATTCCAATTGTTATGTGTCCATAATTGTGAGACACGCATTCTGCATTGTGCAACTCATAAATAAGGCCACCACATCCAAGACCAACAATACCTGCTGTACTTTACCCTTAGACCACGAACTGAGAACAATGCTCTATTCTGTGTGTATCTCAATAGACACCTGCAGCAACTGGAGAAAACACAGAAGTTTGTGACTGGGAGAATCCTGGGCCACCAAAACATGTGAAACATTGAAAGACCTGTCACTGTACTCAGTATCATGCAGGCTGCTGAGAGGTGACCTATGCCTAGCCTACAGAGCAGTCTCAGATCTTGCCTACTGAAAATAATGGACATATGCAAAACAAATGGGACAAAAATACCTTGTTCCAGGGATCTCACTCTAGCCTGTGACTTAAACAGAACATGCTGGGGATACTGATATATCTCCCAGAGACTGATACTCCTCTATAATAGGCTCCCATTGTATGTAAAGCTGTGTGCCTCAATAACCCTATTCAAGTGCAACCTTGACAAGGAGATGGGTGATTGTAAATTCATAGCTGAGATCGTACTTATGTCCTTCATGAACAGTGCAAGTCAATGCTGATCACAAAATTGCTGTGCTAACAATGCCCATCTAACTTTGCTCATTATGGGTACTTGTGTTTTTACCCAGCTAGGATTGTAAATGTCCTAAGACCATTAGCTAGAAACCTCCTGTGAACCTATGAAGCTATGAACCTATGCAGGCTTCCCAAAATCTTCTCTTCAAGATGCCCTGCTGATGTCATCCACTATAATTTGACCTGCAGTTTTGTAAAAGTCAGACCTGTGCTGTGGTTGTTGCTTAAAGTACTGAGTTCTGTAGCCTGTGTACTTAGATAGATGTGGGTTCTCTTCTTACTGTAGTCAACTGGAGGTGGGTTCATGTGTATTTATGCTCTTGCCTAAGATTACAGAGAGCCTTTTACACCAGCATGTGGGACACTGTTATTATATTCTGCATCATATACTGCTGATGTCATCAGCTATATTTGATTTGTGAATGTGCACTATTCCCACCAGAGCAGAGTCAGAGACTGGCTTGGAGCCAGGCAGAAGTCACATCATCCTATACAATCCAGATTACAGTGACATGACTTTCAGTCTGTCCACATATGTCATGGCATGGTTTGTAGGCCCTGTATTTTCTTTGTGAGAAACACCTGTTGTCTCTCCAGCTACTGCATGTGTCTGATGAGGTACATGCAAAACAGAACATTATACTCTATTAGTTTTCTGATAAGGTTTGAGTACAGTGCTGTAATATAATCCTCTGATCTAAATATGATGGCATGACTTATGATGTGCACAACATACACTTTCAATAACAGTGTGAACACTTGGTGGTCGAAGTTCAGATTGCTATCTACATGTGTTCCCAGTGCTTGCATCACTGGGTTTCAGCATAGCTGGACTTTTGCCAATGCTATAATTGGCAGAGAATTCCACTTTGCAGAAGGATAAAATAAAGACACTTTTTTTCATTTATTTGTAGACCGTGTGGCTTTGTCAACAATCATTTGTCTGTGTTAACCCCTCTGTAGTATGTTATCATCATAGGTGGACTCAATGATTGTGCCGAGTATGCAAAAACAGCAAAAGTGGTAAGCCTGAACTGTTGAGAAATAGAGTCCAAACAGTAAAGGGCCAAGGACGGATCCCTGGGGTACACCAATGTTGACAGCACTACTGATACAGGTTGATTCACCAACTTTCACAATATGTGTTCTGCCAGTGAGCCAATTGGTTGTCCATCTAGTGACATAAGGGTAATCCCCAGCTGGGTGAGCTTCTCAATGATACTTTCATGGGTGATTGCATCCAAACCCTAGGCCAGATCAGGATAGCCAGTATGCACTGTCTTACCTTCATACAGGCCTATCACACAGAATCATAGGGCTGTGACAATATCACAGATCGCCTATTCCATGACTCATCACATACACCTTCCTGACACATTTGAAAACACACTTCAACACACCCTCCACACAGCCTATGTTCCTGTAGGAGGGTGTACATTAACATGCATCCATGTCATTTGGGGGGGCAGCACCCAGTACATGCATATATAGACACATCCTGACTGTCCTTATCTGTGAGGTAGATCAACATGCCATCATGGACTTTTTACTAAATGGACACTAGTAATATCCCAGCTGTGTACAACAGTCCTATGTCAGTCGTTAATGCTACATCATGTCTGTTACATCTGTTAGATGTCGTCAAACAGATCATCGAGTGTATACATGATGACAACACTATCATTCCTTTGAACTTGTCAAGCCCAAGGCGTTTGACACAAATCCACACTGAAGTATTCACTCTGCATTGTCAGATGTAATCATATACACCTATATCACCAAGTGGGGAAACGTGTTAAGTGAACTATACCTCAGGTCCAATGATCAGGTCCATACATCAGGGCTGTCTGTTAGGCCTTTTCCTGTCAATTATTTAATTCACAGACATCACAAATGACATACACATGCTGTGTCCAAACAGCTGTCTGAAGGACTACAGATTGTGAGCAATCATTGACTCCAACTGTGACATTAGTATAATACAGACAGTATCAGCACACACAAAAGGTTGTTGCCACAGCCATGAAAACACCTGCAATGACACAAAAAAGATGGGAGATTTGATACATCAAGAAAACAAACATACAACCCAAGTATAATGTAGATATCACAGCCTATAATCAGATCAACAGGTATGTGGCATGTGTCCTGGGTAGATGATAAGTTGAAAGTCCACCAGCATGTGGCCACAGTGCTGACTACTCCCTTGTATGTGACATCCTCAGTACTGAGGATGTGAAGGGCATCCACATCAGAGACCATAATTCCTCCACAGCTGACAGCCTTCATCACATCAGTAACTGAGTATAATGCACAATTTTTCATGTAGCTCACTACACATCTTCCAGTGATGTGCAACTGAAGTGAACCACCTTTGCCACAATGAGCTGACAAAAATCCTACTGGCCACACTTAGGTATTCTTTTTGTGGCATAAACATTACTGTCTGATGGTGCAGAAACCCCATCAAGGTGTTACACCAGATGCTTGTGTGATACCTGCTCCGGTGATGAACACAATAGATACATAGCTGTTGTTTGACAACATTAATGGCATGGATAATATTTGTGACAGTGTGGATTAAATATCCATTCATCCTCAACCCCTTTTCCCATTTTACATATGGAGTCAGGATGTCACTTCCACAGTGACAATCATTTTGAGCCAAGGTTTACACTGCCAGGTGGATAGCCCTGCCGCAGTAGTTCATTCGCACCACTCACTCATGCACACACTCTCACCTATGGCAAATTTAGAGTGTCCAATTAACTGACTGCATGTCTTTGGAATGTGGGAGGAAACCAGAGCACCCAGAGAAAACCCATGTGACCATAGGAAGGACATGCAGAATCCACACAGAAGGCACCTCAGCCAAGAATCAAACCGGAGAACCTCTTGCTGTGAGGTAACAGTGCTATCTATATATATATATATATATATATATCTATATATATATATATATATATATATATATATATATATATATATATATATATATATACATACCAGTCAACTAGCTGTATATAATGTCAATCACACACATATATATATCAGTACCCTAATATACCTTCAGCAGTGTCAGGACAGTGTACATGATTACCCTCACAGAGTGTAGATGTCATAATAGTTGTACTTCTTATAATGTTGTCCATGAGTCTTTACCCATGTCCCAAGTGATGGAGACCTTTGCTGAGATTACACTCATATTCAGGCAAATTGGTTTGCACAGCTTCACAAAATGCACCCTCCCTAATTCTATATAACATCTCTGACAGATGTCATCTGCATTGTTCATGTAAGGATGCTTAAAAAACACAGACATTCTCTCCATTGTTATGTCACCTTGTGTGACAGTCACATAATACACATTTTCATTGTGCAGCCCCTACTGTACCATATTGATATGCGATCCAGGTTGTGCCAACATCCAGGATATGGTGCTTACCAATATGGGGGACTACTGTAGCACCCCTACTGGTTTTTCCTGGTGGATCTGAGTGCAAATCAGTCTCATTCAAAGTAACTATCACATCTGACCCCCCCCCCCCCAGCAACAACAACTAAGCTAAAAATCTTCTCCAAAGCAGATTATAACCTGTTATGGGATGATATAAATAGCTTCAATGCACCTCTCCCCTCAGATGTAACAGGCAACTATGCCAAGTTCTACACCAATGCTTTATGCGGACACCTGTATAACTGCATTGACTCAGCTGAACCTGATAAGACCAAAACAAGTTCCTCAAGGAAGAGCAAACCTGCCTGGTAGACAACTGCCATTAACAGGCTTTACGATAAGAGGAAGAAATTGTAGTCTAAGACTAAGAAGTAGACAGCCCTAAACTGGAAACACTCCCTTCTCAGCTTAAACAAGCAAATAATACTTTGTGTGAAGTCCTCTAAAGCAAACTATGAATCCAAATTAGCTTCCTCAACTAAGGACAACCATAAGGCATTCTTTAGTTACATCTGTAACCTAAAAGGAAAGGCCCAGATTTGTGCCGTACTGGTAGTTAATGATACCACATATACTGCGTCCATAGACATAGCTAACCTGTTGGCTGGCAGGTTCTGTGAAAACTTCACTCCTCCATCCCAGCCATACGTACCCCATGACATCACTACCACCTGTCCCTTACCTTGTATCTTTAAATAGCAGGTCATAAATGCCCTCTCTAAGGCAAAAAAAAATACAGCATCTATAAAACCTGATAACATCCCAGTGTTCTACTTGGGCTCCAACAAGAATGAACAACACCATTCGGTACTCTTTTCAGTAATGGTCTAAGCACCAGCTTCATCCCATCTGAATAGAAAATGGCCACCATTATTCCCTTGCACACCTATTATCTTGACTAGCCTTATCTGCAAAGCCATGGAGCAAATAATCATGGACCTTATCAACAAAGAGATAGGTAATCTCCAAACATTTGATCCTACTCAGTTTGGATTTGTCAAAAGGAGTTCATGCCTGTTAAACCTAGTGGACTTCTTCGAGGCAGTCACCAAGGCCCTGCACAAGGGGAAATCTGTGCATACAGCCTATGTAGACTTATCCAAGGTTTTTGATCCCCCACTCAGGCATCGTTGACAAACTCAGCCAGCTCAATATCAACCCTTATATCATTAGATAGGCTTCTAACTGGCTCACTGATATAACACATACAGTCAAAATAAGGGAATCCACTTCCAGCAGCAGATCTGTAATCAGTGGTGTTCCACAGAGATCTGTCCAGGGACCTCTACTGTTTGGAATCTATTTCTTTGAAGTACAAGCAAAAACTAAAGATCTGTGTCTGACAAAGTTTGCTGATAACTGCAAACTGGGTGCGGTCATAGAATCTCCAAATGATGTCAACATCCTACAAGAGGGTCTTACACAAATGAAAGATTGGTGCCAAAGTCATGGCCTTAAACTCAATGCAAAAAAAAAGTATTATCCCTTTTGGTAATAGCGATGTTCCTGCTAACTACCACAGCAATAGCAACACCCTAAGTAAGCACTCAGTGGTGAGAGACCTGAGCACACAGGTTGACAGCAACCTTACTTTTGATCACCCTGTCTCCACAGTGTTAACAAGGGCATTCTATATTGCTCATCCCATAAGTAAGGGCATTGCCTTCTGAAAAAAAAAATAAGTTAAATCTCCCTGTACTCTTCCCTCATCAGGCCAATAACTGAGTACAACGGCCCTTTTGGTATGTACCTTTCCAAGCATCTGCAGCAATTGGAGAGACCACAAAGGTTCTTCACAAGGAAAATTCAAGGTCTTCAGCATCTGTCCTTTGTGGATCATCTGAAATCACTGGCACTTTGTTTCATATAGACTACTCAGAGGCGATTTCTGCCTTGCATATAAAGCAATCTCTGACCCTGCTTTATTGGAAATGCTGCAAATCCACAAGTCAAGTGGTACATGGGTTACTCGTTCTAAAGACCTTAACTTGGTATTTAACATTACTAAAACCTGCTGTAGGGACAGATATGTCTCCCAGATGTCACCACACCTATGGAATAGACTTCCACTTCATGTCAAAGTGAGCACTTCATTGGACCTCTTCAAATGCAATCTGGACGATTGGATGGGTAAACATACCTTCACCCCAGGGGTTCCATCTGTGTCCCTCTTGGATAGTGGTAATAGGTGCTGATCATGAAAATAAGGTTAGAACTTGGCTAGGCTTGTAAGGGCACTAAGGCCATTAGCCTAGTATTTTTCTATGATGATCCTATGATTGGTTTTGCTACTACAACCATCTTTCATTGACATACTCTCATCTGCTGTACACTAGGTTGTTTCTCCTGTCCTCTTTTCCTGTGTTCATTCCTACAATTCATCTGTGTGTCCCTATTCAATACACCCACTTCCTCTGAGTGTTTATTTTACATTATATCCACATACCTTTACAGATCATTTACACAACCTCAATACAGAATGGCAGCAATGGGATTTCACAATACTCTGCACTGTAGATACACTGTCCTGTACCATAAACTTAACAATCATACCTTTCAACTGTCCAGATGTTTACAGAATGTCCAGATTTTTGCCTTTATATCTTTTTGTGTGTTCCTTATCAGATTTATGGTTTTCTGCCATATCACTGGGATGATCTCCGGACTGATGTGACTCAATTATTACATACATTTGGGTTTTAGACTTCAAATCCTTCAGAACATGTATCTTAACACAAACCCCCAGTTACTCTAGCACATTACTAAAGAGCAAATATATCAAATATGTCTCTATTTCTGGGTTATTTTCCCCCCAATATGTTGGCCTTTGTCCAGATGTCTTGCACTAAGATTGAGAGCTATCTGTTAAGCCCTGGTGATCATTGTGGCATTCTGCACAAAACAGAGGACATTCAGTGTTCTGATTTAAAGAGGATTGCTATCCATGTTCACTTACATAGTTTCCTGGCTGGCAACATGCTGCCAGCCAGGAAACCTCACTTATTTACATTTAAACTTGGTGTGCAGCATGAATATGCAATGAGCGGTGCTGCTCACTGCCATCACCGCGAACATATGTAAGCTCCGTCTAGGCTTCGCACAAAGCCTACACAGAGTTTATTGAATCCTAGGGTATATTTTTTATGATTCATAGGTTGATAGCTATGGATTTGTTGGGAGACTTTTAAACTCTTTTAGAGTTTAAGGTACTCACGTGGCAGCTGAAGCTTAATGTGTCTTTTAGCCCAGGAATAAATGTCTCTGACTCATAAGTGAGTGTGTTGAAGAGAAAGGCTAGTGTTGTGTAAATGACTGCAATTTAAATGATATAATAGTAATATGTTATTATTATTATAGTAATATAATATTTTTATCAAATGAATTGTTGAAAAAAACTTGTATGAACTGTTTGTTGCTGGTTCTTTTTAATTGCATTTATTTCATAATCCATGATGTAAATTATTGTGTTATGATAGGTAACTGCACAGTATTTTAATTGGGGGATCTGTGTATGAAATTATTCTGATGACGTCTTGGTTACTGAGGTCAGGATGAAAGCATTAAGTCAAAATAGTCAATAAATTAAATTTTTGAGATACGACAGTTGGCTTTCCGTTTTTTTTTTTTATTTTAATTTCATTTTTGTGTTCATTTGTTTTGGATACTGTGTTTGTTTTAAACCACAGTCATTGTTGCTGAACAAATTCTTGTGATTTCCTAACAAAGCTATTGTTAATTAAAGGTCTAGTTTTCTTCTATTAATTCTAGGAGTTTTTGAACCACATTTAATTGAAGGGCCTGTATGGATTGGACAAAAAAGCAGAGGTTGACATTTTCTAATGCCAGAAATGGAAGATAGTGAACAGATATGACCAGCTGTTAAAATTGTGAAAGATAAGCCACCTGTACTTAGCCTCAATGAGAGTTTGAATGCTAGAGTAGTTATTAAATTGAAGGCAACTCTAGATGGGTCACATCTCAAGAAAGCAACTTATAAGAAGGGTAGGTGAGTAATTTATGTGTTAAATACTCTGAAAGAAGAGATGGCTGTTGCTTCAGTTTATGGGCCAAATGATTGCCTAATCTTTCTGATAAAGTATTTGATGAAAGATTAAAAGGCTTGCTGCATAAACGTATTCCCCTAAGAGTTCTTACTTGAGAGCAGAAATGTCAGTCCCTTGAGGGCACTGCAGATATTAACCCATTCTATCCTGAACACCAGAAGAGATTTTCTAACCCAGAAAACCATTTGCTTGCTAGGAACCTTTCCCCAAAGTCCTTATTAAAAGAATACGTAATTAGATTTATAATATCTCATAAATGGTGTGAGTTACAAAAAATTTAAAATAGTATATCTCTTTGGTATTTGCTTGTGCAGGTATCAAAAGTCTGTCTGTAGATGCTGATTTTATATTGTAGATTTATGAAAGAAAGCTATATTTTGTTTGCCAAAAAATGCTAACGTTGTGGTGAAACCAAAGGTTGTGTCATTGCAAGTGTGGACGATAGCACCAGTATATTACTGAAGGGATCATTTACCTGTTCAAGACCTTTC
This sequence comes from Protopterus annectens, assembly GCF_019279795.1. Taxonomy (NCBI): domain Eukaryota; kingdom Metazoa; phylum Chordata; order Ceratodontiformes; family Protopteridae; genus Protopterus; species Protopterus annectens. The sequence continues at coordinate 1,928,393,630 of NC_056728.1, read as the reverse complement.
CGTTGATGTACAGCAAGAGGGAATGCAGTACTGCTGTATTTTGTGATATTTCCAACTCTATTAAAATTATGCATATAATAATTTAACAATATTTCAAAACAGTATTAATCTACAAGATTATTTGTGTTGGCTGGGCGGTATCAGTGGCAACATTATATGCCTCAAAGATTTGCATAAAATGGCACCTTGTGTTCATCAGTAGGTTGCACAGATTTTATTTTTTTATTTAGTTATTATTGGCATTTGTTTACTGGGATAGTCAGTATGAGACCATTTTCAGTGGAGGCCCAGGGAGAAAAGCTTCACAATAAACATGTACATAACTAGTATTTAAAATTACGTAATGTAAAAGTTGCACAAGATGTCAGTATGTTAGAAATTAACACAACCATAACTTACAGTAAAATACAAGAATCATAATTAAAGGCTAACTGTATATATATATATATATATATATATATATATATATATATATATATATATATATATATATATGCTTCTGCCATAGAATAGTCATGTTAGAATGGGAGTTATTGTAGTATAGTGATAGGAAAGGGAACAAGTGTAGAATACATTCAGGAAGTAGAGAGAGTCAGGGTATAAGGGATAGGCGGTTGGTAATAGAGCAGTAATTTATAAAATTAATAGTTATTAAAATATAGATAATAGTCATAACTGCTTTATAGAAAGAGTATTTATATCTCAGAATGTCTTCACATTACCCATCATGTTTTAATGTCATTCTTACTCAGACAAACTCCTTGAATACACCACCCCCACTGTTTTCTCATTATAAATATAAACGTGGAAATATCCTGTTTTTCCGAGCTTTTATAAACACTCCTTAATAACTCCATTTCTACACATTCCATTCTGACCAGTTCACTGTCATGCTTAGCACATTGCGACATCATGTAGATGCCATCTTTCTGCCTCAGTTCTATGTATGTATCTTTACCAGGTCTTAAGAAATTAGATCTTGAAAACAGTGGCGAGGATCCTTGTTTCAGAAATACAGGGAATTCTCATTCAAAGACAAGTTAACGACAAGTCACTCTTACAGGTTACACAGGAATTCTGCTCTTCTGATAACTAGGGAATCTCAAGGGATTCAATGTCTGTCTAATTTAATTAAAATACTACAAAACATGTGTTTGTCATCAGGTTTTCAGCTTCTAGATTAGGTATATGATGGTTCAATCAGTACATATGGAGTCGTGTTACCTCACTTTGCTGTGACAATCAACCTGAAGAAAGAGTTAAAGATGGGAGAGGAAGTAAAGATCATTAGAGCAGTTAATATTTAGCAGGCTCTCATTAAGCAAGAAGTGCTCTCAGCAAGGGAAGCCATGCGGTAGACGGCAGACTGTAGCATTTTCATTCATAGTAAGGAGACTAAACAGTTATCTGTACTTTTGTCAGAAAATGGTGATGTATTTCAAAATGGCTATTGGCCTCTGTGTGATAACCTAAGGGAATGGATAGTTGCCAGTTTGGTCTGCTTGGATTGCAGTCAAGATTCTCCTATTTGCTGCATAAATGTTGGTATTGTGGGAAAGTGCAACACCTATGGGATAAAGTGATAGTTTGCCTGTTGCAGGGTTACCAGCCTGACTCTAATCAGCAGACCTGGTTGTGTAATCACAAGGGACTGGATAATGCAGGTACCTATAATTGTGAAATAGTACACAGCTAAGTGAACAACTCCAGAGAACCTCTCTTCGGGAGAGCTAAGGAAACAGTTACCTGAGGTAGGCAAATGACATGTGGCCTTGTGTCTCAGTGGTAAGAAACCAGTAGAATCCCAAAACAACTCACATGGAGTAAAACAACAAAAACACAAATTCATGGACTGCACCAAGCTGTTTTAATGAAGAGCTAAAAGGCTCCAAAATACTAAGCGTTTTCACCATCAACTGATGGCTTCTTCATAGTAAATTGAGCTCATAATCACATTGTTTAAGTACAAAATTCCACATACACATTGGCCAATCAACTTCCTTGATTAATTGCAATCCTAATAAACATACTGTTATATCTTTCAAATAAACCATAAAAGATGCATGCTAAACTTGCTTAAAAGCATGTATTAAAACATCTATGACTCACTTTGAACATACTCATTGTGCACATACTGGTGTTAAAACCTTATTTAAATTGTTACTGGCTTTTTTCCAATAAAACAGAGCAAAATGACTTCAAACAAACATAGCCCTTTGTTTCAAAATGGGCTTAATAGAAATATGGTCGTTGAGTCCAGGGTAAGTTGTTATTTCTCAGCTTCACCCGCTGTTTTTTTTTAGGAATTGTTTTATTGGTTTATTTTATTTTATTTAATTGCGTTTTGATTGACTTTATGGAAGCGGTTATAAAGGAATTAACAGCTTCGGTCAGGAAGCTGATGACATTGCTTACGCAGACCCAGGTGGATGCTGGGAGGTCTTCTCAGGTGACGGTGACAGACTCGCAGGCCCAGCTGTTCACATTGCATTCCATTCCAGGCTTGGACATCGAAGAAGATGAAGGAGTTTCTAATGGTGAAGGTATCCAGCTTGGTGCCAAAATTCATCAGAACCGAATGGACATTCAAAAGTGGCTGCCCGTTCCTGATGTTGACTTCTCTGTCTCGAAGGAGGAGGGAAGGGTTCTTCCGACGCCATCTTTAAAAAAGCAGCTGGAGCATTTTGAAAGTATTTGCTGTAAATTCCAGGGTCTACAATTGGATAACGCATTTCTTTCCAAATCCATCGCTTTAAAGCAAATACCGAAAGGGCTTAGATTTAATAAAATGCCGAATGGGATCGAAAAAGGATCTATCGCTTACAAGCAATTGGTGGATTTGTATGCTAAAACTGGGTTTTTTTTGGGGGGGGGTTTTGAGGAGTTGTTGTATTGTATGAGGAAGTCTGGAGTGGCAGAGAAGTATGTAAGAGTGGTACAGGATATGTACAAGGGTAGTTTGACATTGGTGAGGACTGCAGTGGGAGTGACAGATACGTTTAAGGTGGAGGTGGGATTACATCAAGGATCAACTCTGAGCCCCTTTTTATTTGCAGTGGTGATGGACAGGTTGACAGATGAGATTAGACAGGAGGCCCCGTGGACTATGATGTTTGCAGATGACATTGTGATATGTAGTGGGAGTAGGGACCAGGTTGAGCAGACCCTGGAGAGGTGGAGATATGCTCTGGAGAGAAGAGGAATGAAAGTCAGCAGGACTAAGACAGAATATATGTGTGTAAATGAGAGGGAGGGTAGAGGAATGGTGAGGATGCAGGGAGTACAGTTGGTGAAGGTGGATGAGTTTAAGTACTTGGGACCAACAGTTCAGAGTAATGGTGAGTGTGGAAGGGAGGTGAAGAAGAGAGTACAGGCAGGGTGGAATGGGTGGAGAAGAGTGTCAGGAGTGATTTGTGACAGACGGGTACCAGTAAGATTAAAAGGGAAGGTCTACAAGAGGGTACTGAGACCAGCTATGTTATATGGGTTGGAGACAGTAGCACTGTCAAAAAGGCAGGAGTCAGAGCTGGATGTGGCAGAGTTAAAGATGTTAAGATTTGCACTGGGTGTGACTAGGATGGACAGGATTAGGAATCAGTATATTAGAGGGTCAGCTCAGGTTGGACATTTTGGAGACAAAGCAAGAGAGGCAAGATTGCATTGGTTTGGACATGTGCTGAGGGGAGATGCTGGGTATATTGGTAAAAGGATGCTAAGGATGGAGCTGCCAGGTAAGAGGAAAAGAGGAAGGCCTAAGATAAGGTTTATGGATGTGGTGAGAGAGGACATGCAGGCGGTTGGTGTGAAAGAGCATGATGCAGAGGACAGGAAGAAATGGAAACAGATGATCCACTGTGGCAACCCCTAATGGGAACAGCCAAAAGAAGATGATGTATGATAAAACTGGGTTAGAGATTCTGGACATCATTATTCAAAATAATAAGAGTAAGTTAGAATTACTTGAAAAAGAAATAGTAACTTTAAATGAAAGTATTACTAGTGATTTATTGTTTTTTTCAGTAGGTTAAACAATACAATGTTGTGCTTAATAACATTGAAAAGTTTGTGGACAAGCATGTTAAAACAAAAATCAAATAGTTATCAAGAGACCTGTCAGATTATAAGAACAATATGACATATAATTTTGGCACTAACAACAACAGGACTGTCAATAAGTATGGCTCAAATAATGGTCAGAAGCATAACAACTTGGACAATGCATGTGATTGCAACGATGAACATGATTCTGGGGAATGCAATGATGAACATCTTGGATTTTTAGAAACATCTCTGGGTCCAAGGAGATCTGAACGCCTGAGAAACAAAATGGGGGGGTGGTTCAGGGAACCAGTCGAATGGTTCCCATCGCAATTTTCAACAAGGGAAAAGTCGTTACAATACAAGAGGGCGGTGGTACAGCAACAACAATCAGAGGCAGAGATAATTCAAGGACTGGACTTTTGCCATAACAATGAAGCAGTTGACATTAACAACTATAGTGATACATTTTTTAGTACTCTGGAATGTAATACTGATGCTGTTGAACTTGCATGTGGTGTTGAAAGTGTTGACAACAGCCTTTTAACGGGTGCATTTTGTTATTATAATGATGCAGCTGAATTTAGATGTGAAGTGAATATGAAAGCTGGCTTCACTATTTATAATTTCAGTGCTTTGGAAGTAAAAGAAATGCATCATGACCTGTTAGCAAAGGGGTTCACATATTTACCTGTGTTTTGTCATAACATTGTGGACTTGTTTACTAGTTTGAAAATATACACTAGGCAGTTAAATTTAGCCTTGTATTTTAAAAGGCAAAATGTTCAGAGAGATTTTGTTCCTTCTTCATTAATTAGTAAAAGCACATTTATTCCACCTGTTGATAAGGATGTGGCATTGTTTGAGAAGTTATCTGTTAACAACATACGAACATATTTTGAGAAGAACAAAATTAGGGAACAAGATAACCTCACAGAACAGGAGAGGTTAGCGTTGAAAGAATTGATTACAAATAAAGAAGTCAGAATTATGAAACCCGATAAAAGGGGTGGGGTGGTCATTATGACCCACTTTGATTATATAGCCAAAATGGAAATTATCTCAAATGATGATAGCACTTATCAGAGAGCCTCTAGATGTGAGATGAATATAGCATATCAAAAAATTGATACATTCCTAATGGATATATTGTTGTAAGGGGGGATACAAGAAAAAGATTATGGATTTTTGGTAGTTGAACACCCAGATACACCTGTAGTGTTCGGCATTCCCAAAATCCATAAAAATATTAATAACCCCCCTTTCTAACCGATAGTAGCAGCAAGAAGGTCTAAAACTGAGCCCTTCGCAGCTTATGTAGATAGGAAAATGCAAGGTTTGTTGAATAAATTTGGGCATATATTGAAGGATTCATGTCATTGTTTACAGCGATTTAGTAGTATTGATAAGGAGGACTTGAACTGGTCATTCCTTATTATAGATGTGGTCAATTTGTTTTCAACAATACCACAAGAAGAAGGGTTGGATTATTTTAGAGAAAGCCTCTTGAGAAGTAAATATTTGATGACTGTAAAGTTGAGTAATGTAGTTAATTTTATGGAACTAGTGCTTAAAAATATCTACATGATATTTGAGGGAGAAATTTACCACCAAATATCAGGGCTGGCAATGGGGGCCAAGTGTGCCCCCATTTTTGCTAATTTGGTACTTCTACATTGGGAAGAAACATTTTTGTTCCCTACCCCTTTTTTTGAACGTATTGTATTATATAATAGATTTTTAGATGACATACTTGTTCTTTGGAAGGGGGATGAAGATGACGCTAGGAATTTTGTTGAATATCTTAATTCTACCACCCCATTTCTTTCTTTTACACACAAGTGGGACAATGAAACAATTGATTTCTTGGATATTAAACTCACTAAGACAAGTGGAGGTTTAGAAAGTAACATACATAGAAAGGAGACATATAGTAATTCTCTTTTGCACTTCTCAAGTTGTCATCCATTACATCAGCGTAAAGGTGTGATTAAAGGGCAGATGGTTCAATTGTCACACCTTGTGAGCAATGATGATATTTATCAAAGGGAGATGTACACATTAATAGGAATGTTGTTGGATAGAGGATATCCATTGAAATTGTTGACTACAGTTAAAAAAGAGGTGATGAAAAGGAGGTCGACATCGTTCAAACCCATTTTGGCAGAAAACAGAGGGACCATTGATGTAAAGGAAGGAATAGAACCTTTGTATTCCAAATTGTTTGATTCAAGAGCCCTTGTCTTGAAATACAATTCACAGACATGTAATATTATTGAGATTATTGGGAAATCTTGGAATCTGGTATTTAATATGGATATGCAAAAAGAGCTAGGTCAAACACCGAAAGTAATTTTTTCAAGAGGCTCAAATATAAAGAATTTATTTGAAAAGCCACAAAGTAGATTTACAGGTTCACAAATGTATAAGTGTGGGTCATGCAGGTACTGTAGGTACATCAGTGATGGACCCTATGTGACAGTGAGAGGGTACAACAAGACAATTCCATGCCCGGGTAAAAGTAGTTGCAACACTAAAAAAGTGGTTTACCTTGCAACTTGTACGACATGTGCAGGATTTTACATAGGGAAAACTATACATAGATTAAGGGAAAGGATAGCTGAACACCAGAGGGCTATTAAGAATAAGGATAATCACAACGCGTTGTATTTACATTCCTAGAATTGTGTCAACTTTAAAAAGTTCATATTTTTTGTAATTGATAGGGTGATGATAAGTGAAAGAGGGGGTGATGACAACATCAGAGTTGAGTCTTTAGAATATAAATGGCATGTGATTTTATTCGCAACAACTTACCCTGGACTCAACGACCATATTTCTATTAAGCCCATTTTGAAACAAAGGGCTATGGTTGTTTGAAGTCATTTTGCTCTGTTTTTTTGGGAAAAAGCCAGTAACAATTTAAATAAGGTTTTAACACCAATATGTGTACAATGAGTATCTTCAAAGTGAGCCATAGATGTTTTAATACATGCTTTTAAGCAAGTTTAGCATGCATCTTTTATGGTTTCTTTGAAAGATATAACAGTATGTTTATTAGGATTGTAATGAATCAAGGAAGTTGATTGGTCAATGTGCATGTGGAATTTTGTATTTAAACAATGTGATTATAAGCTCCTTTTACTCTGAAGAAGCCATCAGTTGATGGTGAAAACGCGTAGTATTTTGGAGCCTTTTAGCTCTTCATTAAAACAGTTTAGTGCAGTCCATAAATTTGTGTTTTTGTTGTTTTATTTAGTTATTACCCTGTTGGGTTTAGTGTTTTTTACAACTCACATGGAGTATTTAGGGACATTAAGCTATAGGAATTTCTCCAGGATAGTGTGTGATAATTCCTTACATATCTAAGAGTCTAGTCACTTTCTGGGCCCCCTTTTGAGCACAAATACCTGTATTTGCTAATCCGAAGGTGTACACTTGCTGTGTAATTAACTGATATGTAATTGCAATTTATTCACCCTTCCTGTGTGTGAGTGAACTGTGCATAGTTATCAATTGCTCTCTTGTTTTTTTTTATTTGTTTATTTTATTTTACTTTTGTTTACTGGGTTTGTCCAACTGGGTTTAGTAAAAAAACTTTTCAACAGATGTTGAGGGAGAAAAATGCCAACATATTACTAATATTTTTAAACAAACATTCAGTAATTGCATGAAAAGACATTAAATAACAGGTATTTTACAATGACTGCTCATTTCTATTAAAAAATGAGCACTAGGATTGGACATCCCAACCTATTATCTATTGGTATATGTTGAAAGGCAGTGCAAAATATGAGAAAAGTCAAGTACATTCTGCAAAATTAAATAATCAGAAACATCACTGATTGTCCTTGTATTTCTGCACTGCCCCTTGAAAAATCTCAGCAGCTGAAAAAAATAGAAAAAACAGTAACAGAGATTTTTCTCTTCTACGTTGCTTCTCCTCTATGATACTGATGTATTGTGGAAGTGTTGGGACACACATTCCCATACGCAATGCACAGTAGATCAGTAAACTAGGAAACACATGGTGGAACACTGCAGCACTGTTATAAGAAGACATTATTTCAGAAAGGTAGACAATTTCTTTCTTAAATAATGTCACTGTATAACAGTAATAATCCATTCCTGTGTGTGAGTATATCAGGATTTACCCCCACCAACCACAGGTGAATCCTGATATACCCAATCGTGGATTATTGCTTAATTAAAATTACACAAATATTTACTAATTAGATTAGATTTATATGAAATAAAGACAAGTATCGTATAACATATACTAATACATTTAGTAGATGTTAAACACAAAGTGTTTGAAAAGGTGTATTAGTGATGTTCCAAAACGGAAAGTGAGCAGTCAATAGTACGTCCTGGGAATCACCCAAAAAAAATAAAGAATACTTTCAAAGGTTGTCTTCGAAAGGAAGATTGAAGGTGTACTAGGACTGCTCGGTCTTTTATTTATTTTTTATTTATTTATTTTTTTTTTTGGGTGATTCCCAGGACGTACTATTGACTGCTCACTTTCCGTTTTGGTTTTACTTGGTTTGTTTTGCCGTTTTTTCTCCAGTTTGTATTAGTGATGTTGTCAAACAGATCTTGTGATTAGTGCTTATTAATTCAAAGAAATGGAAGTCATGGAAGGAAACCAATTAATCAATAAAACAATAATCTCTTAAAAGGGTCTTTCTTTTAAAATACACATTTCTGAAATGCTGATGAAATGTGATAATAATCATGCTACTGAATGAATTGAGTTGAATGACAATATATATATATTTATTAAACCTTATGTGTATGCAATGAAAATCTATACATGTATATGAATGTAAATTGTATAATATGTGTGTAAATATTAGAATAATAAATATTAAATATTAAATATTAAATGTTGAATAATGAATAATAAATATTAAATATTATGTAATAATAAATAAATAATAAATAATCTGTATATGACACCTATACAAAAATAATTTTAATTTAATTTTGGTTTTGGAAATTTAATGACCTATACTGTAATTAATGTGTATAATAACCATATATATGTTAAAATTATGTTTATATAAATTCTAGAATATTAAAAATTGTATAAAACTAGTGTAAAAATAAAATTAATGTAAATATACATCATATTACAGTACATAGATCAACGCCCCTTAATGTTTTTAAGTTTTAAAAGGGGCTTAATACTACAACATTCATTTAATCCAGGAAAATTATAGGCATTTAAACATATTTGCCATTTTAGTTCACTTACATCCAAATCTACATCAGTTGTTCTCCCTTGTATGTCTTTCATAACTTGGTTAATTACACAAAATTTAAATTCATGATCCCTATTGTCTATTTTGTGCCTTGCCAATGCGTTAGTGGGCTTAAGATGTTTGATGTCCAACAGATGTTCTTTTATTCTATCCCTAAAGTGTCTGTTGGTCTTGCCCACGTAAAATGCTTTACAATTTTGGCACAAGGCCAGGTAAACCACATTGGTTGTATAACAGTTGTAATGTCCAAAAATCCTAATATGTGTTCCATTAATTGTAATCTTGTCCCCAGTGGTCTTTATGGGTTGACATGTCGAACATCTACCACATTTATAATTTCCTTTGGGCCTATTTGTGAAAATATTTCTGTCACTATATTCAAATATATTCTTTAAGGATGCATCCTTCCTGTACACATATTGAATTCTACCTGTAAATAGTTGGACCATGTCACTATTTAATTTGAATATCTCCCAATTGTTGTTTAGGTGTCATATACAGATTATTTATTATTTATTTATTATTACATAATATTCAATATTTATTATTCATTATTCAACATTTAATATTTAATATTTAATATTTATTATTCTAATATTTACACACATATTATACAATTTACATTCATATACATGTATAGATTTTCATTACATACACATAAGGTTTAATAAATATATATATATTGTCATTCAACTCAATTCATTTAGTAGCATGATTATTATCACATTTCATCAGCATTTCAGAAATGTGTATTTTAAAAGAAAGACCCTTTTAAGAGATTATTGTTTTATTGATTAATTGGTTTCACTGTGGACATTTAAGTGGCAAGATGATGGAGTGTATTATTCTGAAGAAGTCTACGGAGATCGTGCAGTTTGTGTTTGGAGCTGTTTCACGGCGGTTCCTTGTTTGGTTTTTACTTCAACAATAAATCGTGGAATATTTGGAGGACTTTTGATTATTTGAGACTATTTTTACTCAATTCAACTAAAGATTACTGAGTTGGTTTGCTTGTTAGCTGTTTCCAGGAAGGCTGGAACTCGCATCCAGTACATTCGGTTTGGAGTATATAATTTTGGTTCTTAGTTGTGAATAATGGAGGGCGAGTCATCTCCGGTTGACCTGGTAAATATGTTGCAGCAAATCAAGGAACAGCTTAATGAACATTCAGTTTTAATTCAAAAACTGTTACAGCAAGAGGTTAGTAATCCTATCGGTTCTTCGACTGAAAGTCTGGGTTTGCCACTTACCCAGACTACACCGGAGAATTCACGGTGTACAACCAAGAGGGATGAGAGAGCTAACAATGGTTATTCAGCGCCTAACAGGAATGTTAATATTATTAACAGTGAAATTTGGAAAGTTAATGACTATAACTTTAACGGAGAAAACAAACGTACTAAATCTACAGGAGAATTTACTTCTAGACCACTAAAGGACATGCTTAAACTGTTTGAAAGAAGTCTGTTCAAATTAAAACAGACTCAGTTGGAGAACAGTTACTTAAAAAGAAATATAGAATTGGGTATTGTGCCGAAAGGTTTACGCCTGTGGAGATACCCTAATGGATGTGACAGTAACCAACTTATGCTTAAGGAGTTGCATGCATTATTTAATAAGACTGGTATCAACATCATGGAAATTATGATTAAATTTAATGAGGTCAAGATAGAAGGCTTGGTGAAGGAATTGGAAGAATTAAATGATAAAATCAGTGAGGACTTGTTGTTCGAGCAATATTACACGAACTACATTAACATTATTAAAGAAGTGGATAGCAGTTGTGATAACATTTATACTAAGAAAAACAAAAAAATTCAACGTGACATTAAAATTTACGAAAACGGCAACATATATCCCAAATCTAGTAAACCTGTTGGTATCCATGGCAACCAGTCAACAGGGAATAATATAGGAAGACATGGGTCATTTGATGATGTCACTTCCTGTGAGGAACGCGAGTTTAGCAACAGCGTGAGCCGCGAGGATAGCAGCCCAACGGACGACATTCCGAGAAGATCCGAGAGGATAAAAAACTGTAAGGACAACATGGAGAAGGAAGAATACGGTGCATTTGGAGCGCGTCCGAAGAGGCAGCAGTTTTTTCGACATGCAACCAACAACGCGTGGGGAGTGTACAGATAGACGAGAGGGGGACAGTAGGAGCCACAGGTTTTGGGTACTGTGGTTCAAAATCCAATAACAGTGGTATGACTATGGTTTATAAGGATACTGTTGGACCTACGTGTGAACCATATTGTATGGGATGTACTACGAGAGATACCGACGATGGTAACGCTTTTGGGACATCAGTAATCACAACACAGGTAAGAGCTGACAACAATTTCCCATTACTTCCAGCTGAAACTAATGGAATTTTGACCACATACGACGGACAATTAGACAAAAACAATTCCATGGACACATACGTAAATCACGAGGTTACATCAGTTAATTTCAATTTAACTGATAGCGGACTTTTATGTTTAAGTACCCATGATATTATTGTAGACAATGTGTATGAAATTAACGATATCAACAAGGATGTATATAATGATGACACTATCAATAGAGTTTTGAATGACAGTGATAACATTTTTAACATTTTCGATATACATAGTATCGAAGGTTTTTAACACAAGTATTTTAGATTTTGGGAACATGGGCGACATTCAGGAGAACATGGAAAATACAGTACAGGAAAATTCAAGTAACAATCAATCCGGTAAGGAATATAGGGCAAATACAGGGCTGAGTAACCCAGTTATAATTGTCAATTCAAGTCAGGATTTCAAGGTATACAATTATTCTAATGTTAAGTTAGGGATGGAACATGCCAATTTTTTTTCAAAGGGATTTAATTTCGTTCCTTGTAGAAAAGGTAATTTGGTCAACTCTATAATTGATTTGAAATTATTTACCAGAAAGATAAATCTTCAAATTTTATTCCAGAATAATAATATTAGTCAGGAGACACAAAGAAATTTCTCTTTAACTAAACCAAGTACGTATAATCCACCAATGAATGGAATGGTGGCTTTATTTGAAAAAGTCAGTGAAAGAGACATTAGGGAATATTTTAAGACATATAAAGATCAGGAACATATGAATATGACCCCTGATGAACAGAAATTGTTGAATAATATACAGGAAATGAAATCTATCCGCATCATGAAACCCGACAAGGGTAATGGTGTAGTGGTGGTGGATAAAAGTGATTACACATTTTATATGTCAACTATGTTAATGGAAGATTCATATATGGAGGTTAGTTTAAACGAGATTAATATTGCTTATAGAGACATTGACATGGGGTTACAGGACATGTTATATCAAGGACAAATATCGGAAAAAGATTACAATTTTTTATGCAACAATTATCCTCATATTAGTGGTATCTTTGGTATTCCAAAGATACACAAGGGACTTGATAACCTAAAATTTAGACAGATAGTGGATGGCAAAAGAAATAAAACCTGCTTTATAAGTCAATATTTGGACCATCATTTGCAGAATGGAATAAGGAAGTTTTCCCATATTTTGAAAGACTCGTGGGATTTTTTGAATAGGATGAAGGTTTATAAATATCAAAATGACAACGTGTTTGTTACAGTGGATGTTTGTAATTTATTTACATCAATACCACACGACACTGGTTTAATGTGGCTGGAGGAGCAAATTTTTGAAACAGGAATGTACGAACAGGACGATATTAATTTAATGGTAAGATTAATGGAGATTGTTCTTAATAATAATTACATATACTATGAAGGAAATTACTATAAGCAGGTCAAAGGCGTAGCAATGGGGGCAGCATGTGCCCCCATTTACGCTAACTATGTAATGGCCTTTTGGGAGAATAACTTTGTTTTTAATAGTGAATATTACATACACATAAATTCATATTGTTGTTTTTTGGACGATATTTTCTTCATATGGAAAGGTGATGACTGTGGCTTAAAAAGATTTCTGGAGTATATAAATAACACCATTTGGTTTTTGAAATTCACACATGAAATCAACTCTGAATCAATCACTTACTTGGATGTAAAGTTAACTGTAAATAAGGATGATGGGTTGTTGAAATCTAATATACACAGAAAACCCACCTTTTCAAATTCTTATTTACAATTTAACAGCTGGCACCCTGACCATCAGAAGAAAGCTATTATAAAAGGACAGATGGTCAGGGCAGCCAGAATGGTCAGTGATGATGGGGATTTCCAGGATGAATTGTCTTTTATAGTGACACTATTTATTAACAGAGGTTATCCCACTGAATTATGTTCTGACGTATTTGAGGAAGTGAAGCGTAAAAGATTATTAGGTACATATAAGGCCATTTTGAATACGGAAGGTTTAACGAATGATGAAATTGAAATAATGAGAAATGACAATCAAAATCAAGTTAAAACCAAATTGTCATATATTATTACTTACAATGACAATATACACAAAATAAAAAACATATTAAACAACAATTGGGAGATATTCAAAGTAAATAGTGACATGGCCCAACTATTTACAGGTCGAATTCAATATGTGTACAGGAAGGATGCATCCTTAAAGAATATATTTGAATATAGTGACAGAAATATTTTCACAAATAGGCCCAAAGGAAATTATAAATGTGGTAGATGTTCGACATGTCAACACATAAAGACCACTGGGGACAAGATTACAATTAATGGAACACATATTAGGATTTTTGGACATTACAACTGTTATACAACCAATGTGGTTTACCTGGCCTTGTGCCAAAATTGTAAAGCATTTTACGTGGGCAAGACCAACAGACACTTTAGGGATAGAATAAAAGAACATCTGTTGGACATCAAACATTTTAAGCCCACTAACGCATTGGCAAGGCACAAAATAGACAATAGGGATCATGAATTTAAATTTTGTGTAATTAACCAAGTTATGAAAGACATACAAGGGAGAACAACTGATGTAGATTTGGATGTAAGTGAACTAAAATGGCAAATATGTTTAAATGCCTATAATTTTCCTGGATTAAATGAATGTTGTAGTATTAAGCCCCTTTTAAGACTTAAAAACATTAAGGGGCGTTGATCTATGTACTGTAATATGATGTATATTTACATTAATTTTATTTTTACACTAGTTTTATACAATTTTTAATATTCTAGAATTTATATAAACATAATTTTAACATATATATGGTTATTATACACATTAATTACAGTATAGGTCATTAAATTTCCAAAACCAAAATTAAATTAAAATTATTTTTGTATAGGTGTCATATACAGATTATTTATTATTTATTTATTATTACATAATATTTAATATTTATTATTCATTATTCAACATTTAATATTTAATATTTAATATTTATTATTCTAATATTTACACACATATTATACAATTTACATTCATATACATGTATAGATTTTCATTACATACACATAAGGTTTAATAAATATATATATATATATTGTCATTCAACTCAATTCATTTAGTAGCATGATTATTATCACATTAAATCAGCATTTCAGAAATGTGTATTTTAAAAGAAAGACCCTTTTAAGAGATTATTGTTTTATTGATTAATTGGTTTCACTGTGGATATTTAAGTGGCAAGATGATGGAGTGTATTATTCTGAAGAAGTCTACAGAGATCATGCAGTTTGTGTTTGGAGCTGTTTCACGGCGGTTCCTTGTTTGGTTTTTACTTCAACAATAAATCGTGGAATATTTGGAGGACTTTTGATTATTTGAGACTATTTTTACTCAATTCAACTAAAGATTACTGAGTTGGTTTGCTTGTTAGCTGTTTCCAGGAAGGCTGGAACTCGCATCCAGTATATTCGGTTTGGAGTATATAATTTTGGTTCTAAGTCATGGAAGGAACCTGGCAGTGCAGAAAATGTTAATATTGTAGTAAAGAAGTGGGGTATTAAAAAAGTTCAGAAACAATTCTGCATGGCTATCATAAGGCTTATATTGGAAGTTGGGTGGTGAGCCACATCACAAAGCTATTTATGGGGCTCGCAAATGCTTGTAAAACTATGCAGGTATTGGTGAAGACTGGTTGTAGAGCATAGGACTCAGTGAATATAAGTTGTTTGGCAATATGGCAAGCTTAAGATTACAGTAGCATTTAACCTGGAAATATACAGGAACAGATCCATTAATTTGATAAGTGAAGCTTTTATTGTGTTTCAAATGAGTTTACATTCTGAATAAATTTCGAAGGTAGATGTAGTTTGATATCTACAGTGATTCTCCAGATCCACCAATAAGTGCTCACAACTGCCAGAAATAATAAATCCAAGATTTAATGAAGTCAAAAAACACAAAATAATGAAATCGGACTGATACGACAAAACACTATAAGCATATACAAACAAACAAAGCGAACTGTTGAACTACGTTAAGCGCTTTCAACCAAATCAGCTGGTCTTCATCAGAACTAAAGTGTTTAACTATTACGCTGTTTAAATAACTTCAGTGGCGCCAAAAACATATTTACCTTTCCTTAAAGCTGTATTCACTCTTTGTTAACATAAAATATTAGCATCCTTTGCAATGCCTTCAAATTTCACTAATCAACATTTTTTTCTCTTATACATATTATAAACAAATAATATATATAATAATATACTATAATAACTATACTAATTAAAAAATATAAAATAATAAATAATAATATATTCTATTACAATGACTACGAACTGTCTATTCGATCACCCGATAAGGCTATACATAATTCATAAATATTAATATTTGTTAATACTTATTAATTCATCATTACTGTACATTGTAAAGAAATATGTGTACACATGTATATATGTATGAGATAAATAAAATAAATATATCAAAATTAATCAATTTACTAAAGTTGTCACTAGTAGATATTTTTCAAAAACTACATAAAATCTGTGTAAAATCTGTATATAAATACTAATCAATGATATAATTCTATGTGTACTCCTATCTTCTAATCTACTGTTGTGTCAAATAAAAATTATATGTACAACCATTAAAATCAATAAATTCTATACATATGAATATATATTTTAAAATTCTTACATGTTTTTATGTTAAAAATTTTTATATAAAACATTTTTTTGTAAAAAAAAATTTGCTCCTACATATTAGTACTTTCTTAACTAAAATACTTTTTCTATGAATATAATAATGATTTAATAGAAATACATTCATTTAAACCTGGTGGAGTGGTGGCATCCAACCATATTTGCCACCATGTCTCTTTATATGCCAATAAACTCTTATAGTCACCTCCTCTTGGATCTAATTCTATAATTTCAAGAATACTAAACTTGAATTGATGTTCTTCTCCTTTACTTTCTATGTGTCGATATAATGCATTAGTTTTATCTTTAGTCTTGATACTATATGTGTGGTCATAAATGCGTTTTTTGAGACATCTTTCTGTTCTTCCTACATAGAAGTTTGGGCATTTGTCACATGTAGCTAGATATACTACCATTTTAGTGTTACAATTTCCATATCTGCACCTTAAATGGTCTTATGCCCATTCTGTAACATTATTTTATTTTCCTGTGACATATGTCTACATTGATTGCAAAACCACATTTTCTGCTTCTATTATTGTTTTTCTTACTACTTCTTTTCCTGTCAATATTTCTATAATCCATTAAACACTTCATGTTGCTACCCATTTTATAAATAAAATTGGGTTTGGATCCCAATATTTGGGCTAAGCCCATGTCCATACTAATCAAATGCCAGAATTTGTGTATTATACTTTTAATTTTGTCTACTCCTAAATTATATTGTAAAATACAAACTCTTTGAAAGTTTGAAACTGATTTATTCGTAACCACATTATTATCCAAATTATTTGTATGAATATTTCCAGCTCCCAATAATGGTTTGTATTTAATGTTCCAATGCTGGGTAACATAATTAATAATTTCTTCCATCATTACCTCAGGATATCCTCTTTGACTGAAAAGTTTTTTAATGCATATCAATTCACTTTTCATCTCTTCATAATCAGAGACCATTCTGGCTGCACGAATACATTGACCTTTAAACACATTGTACTTAACTTTAAAAGGATGGCAACTAGAAAAGTCTAAATAATTGTTAGAAAATGTACTTTTCCTATAAATTTTGGAGTAGACTTGACCTTCATCATAATGTATATATGTGTCCAAGTATGGTAATCCATTTTTATCAAAAGAATAAGTAAATTTTAAATAATCGCTACTATTGTTGAGAAAATTTATAAATTGTAGTAGCATATCTTGTTCTCCTTCCCATAAAATATAAATATCATCCAAGAATCTGGAATAATATTTTATGTATTGGTAATATTTACTGGGGAACAAAATACCATCTTCCCAATTAAGCATAACCAGGTTTGCATAAATGGGGGCACACGCTGCCCCCATAGCTACCCTTCTGGTTTGCTTAAAATATTCCCCTTCAAAATAAATAAAGTTGTTATCCAATACAATGGACATCATCTCAGATAATAAACATATTTCATCCCATTCTAGGTTCGTGTGTCTCACTAAACTGTTATTAAAGGCCTCCAAACCTTCCTGTTTTGGGATACAGGAGAATAAGTCTATTATATCAATAGTCACTGTAATAGTATTATTATTCAATATAGTACAGACAGGAAAATTGGATAAAAAGACCCACAAATCCTTTACCATATGTTTAATAAATGCATACATATTCTTTAACTTGATATCAATATATTTTCCCATAGGGAAAGTTTTAGAATGACTGCCGGATACTATCAGTCTAAAGGGAGGGTCCCTGGTGTCTTTATGTACCTTTGGTATACCTACCAAGGTAGCTACCTTTGGAAATTTAACTTTTATGAATTTATATATTTCTTCTGTAATTCTGCCATCTAATAAATATTCCTTTATATACGAGTCTATGCGCTGATAGGCTATATGCAACTCGTTCAAAGAAATGGTCTCATAATTTCCAGTTAGATATAGTATATCATAAATTTTCTTTGTATACCATATACTATCATATAACACCATTCCCCTCCTTTATCTGGTTTCATTATTCTAGTACTATTGTCATTCTTAATTTCATAAAGTAATTTCATTTCCTCATATGATAAATTATTAACATCTGTTATCTGTTTCAAATTCTGATATTCCTGATATATTTCTCTTGTAACTACTTTATCAAAAGTTTCAATAATAGGATGATTGGGTGGCGTAAAAGTACTCTTTTTACTTATCTGATTGTTTAATCCATAATCTACACATATATGATCCTTTTTTGGTATATCTTTAAAAAATACTTCTAAATTAATTTTCCTTATGTATTTCTTAAAATCAGTTAATACTTCAGTTAAGTTAAATTTCGGGTTAGGAATGAATTTCATACCTTTTTCAAATAATTCAAAGTGAACAGTCTCTATAAAAATATTAGAAAAATTGTATATATTAAAATTATTATAGGAGTAGATATTCCCATTGACTACTATATCATTGTCACCATTTCCATATATTTTATTCACATTATTATAACTATTATAGTCTATGTTATCAAATGTTGAATTCGCACATGGAAACTTTGGTTTATCATTCTCAATAATATAATAAGAAGCTGCATCTACTTCTGTTAGTATTGGTTGTAGAACTTTCTCTTGTAATAATTCTCTCTCTGAAAAGTTCTCTGATAAGGTTGATCTGTGTTCATTGGGTTTCTCTGAAAATCCTGTCTCCCATAATGCTTTCCTTGACCATAATTGTCCTGAAAATAATTTTTACTGTATTTACTATTATTGTTGTACTTATTATAAACACTCTGTTCTTTTAAATTATCTTTTTGGCGACTGGGCCAGATATAAGCTGTATTTTTATTATATTGTTCTCTATCCCTCGACATTTTGTTATTTTTACGTTGACACAATTTTGAAACCCATTTTTCTGCTTCTACAAATTGCTTATTATATAATTTTTCCCATTCCTTAAATAATAAATCATTAACAATACATGTATTGAGTTTCTCAGCTTCTTGTATTAAATTACTCAGTCTTTCATCATTATATTTAATTAATAATCTCATAAAATTGTATTCACAGTCGTCAAAGAACACATTAAATTCATTTTTACCAGTATTAGTCAAATCTAATCCCATGGGTAACTTAAAAAAATCTCATTCCCATTGGGACTATCTTACTGTCTATACATTTCAATAAATACATATTATCGACTTTCAGTCCATTAATAGTCTTTAATTTCTTTCCCAAAGCATAGATCATATTTTTCAAACTCCCATTCTCTTCCATGGCATCTTCTTTTGCATGAATAACAATATTTCTTCCATTCATTTTGTCAATGTCATAATTGAAAGTTAAAAATTGATAAAATTGATTTTCTTTAACATTCTCAGATTGCAAAGATTTAAATTGTAATACATGCCCTTTACTACTGTTAATGTTATGTTCAGTAACCGATGAATATGTCGTAGCTGGTAGCACTCGTTTGGGTTTAGTGCCTGTCCTTTTAGCCTCTAAATCAATATCATAAAGAGAAAAGTCAAACATAAATTCAGTCAAATTTATATTACTACTGGATAAAGGGGCAGTAATTTCTAATGTATTGTGTTGACTTTTATGATATACTTTCTGTCCATTAGGTATATCAAGACTATCATTGAGAGGCTCACCTTCACAATTGGCTGCATTGTTGTTAGGATTAATGAGCGTGGTTAACCCTAATGAAGACTTCTTCTGCTTAAACGAATCCATATCCAAATCTGTCCTCAGGGATACGTCCAAACTGGGTCTACCTTCATTAGTGATCCCCTGTGTAGTTGGCGCCAATCGTATCTGATTAACTTTTTGACAAGTATCACCAGATAAAAGTTTGTGTACAAGGAGAGTTAAATGTTTTAATTCCCCTTTAAGTTCACTAAGTTCTTGTTTTAAAGAGCCAATGCATGTGTTATCTGTCATATCAGAATTATCCATCTCATCCAAGCCATTAGAGCCTTTATGTAAAACAGTAGCACCGGTGTCTGCCGCAGTGAGAGTCGACATCAGAATATAAGGAAATCCACAGTATACACAATGATTCTCTGGATCCACCAATAAGTGCTCACAACTGCCAGAAATAATAAACCCATGATTTAATGAAGTCAAAAAACACAAAATAATGAAAACGGACTGACACGACAAAACACTATAAGCATATACAAACAAAGAAAGTGAACTGTTGAACTACGTTAAGCGCTTTCAACCAAATCAGCTGGTCTTCATCAGAACTAAAGTGTTTAACTATTACGCTGTTTAAATAACTTCAGTGGCACCAAAAACATATTTACCTTTCCTTAAAGCTGTATTCACTCTTTGTTAACATGAAATATTAGCATCCTTTGCAATGCCTTCAAATTTCACTAATCAACATTTTTTTCTCTTATACATATTATAAACAAATAATATATATAATAATATACTATAATAACTATACTAATTAAAAAAGTAACTGAAGTTATTTAAACAGCGTAATAGTTAAACGCTTTAGTTCTAATGAAGACCAGCTGATTTGGTTGAAAGCGCTTAACGTAGTTCAACAGTTAGCTTTGTTTGTTTGTATATGCTTATAGTGTTTTGTCGTATCAGTCCGTTTTCATTATTTTGTGTTTTTTGACTTCATTAAATCATGGATTTATTATTTCTGGCAGTTGTGAGCACTTATTGGTGGATCCGGAGAATCATTGTGTATACTGTGGATTTCCTTATATTCTAATTTGATATCTACACTATTTGAATTCATAAACCCACCTGCAGCATTACATGATTTTGTTATAGTGTTTAGTGATTTTCTCTAGTGTGTAAAAAATTCTATTGGGAAAGTAGTGTTGTTTTAAGTTATTAAGGGTTGGGCAATTTTCTGAACAATTGAGAAATGTGTGTACTGTTGTTAGCTGAGTAAGACCTAGGTGATATGGTAGTTCTAGCCAGTTTAATTCAGTGAGGGTTAGACAGCAGTGTTTTCCATTCTTATACTTTATCACAAATTTGGTTGTTTTAGTATAATATTGCTCAATTTTTTAGAGTTGCGAGATTTGAAGGTTAATGAAAACCGGGGCAGCATAGAGTAAAAACGTGAAGCTGCTCGTTATCTGGCCATGTCAGTAAGTAGGATTTTAATGGGTTTCATTTCTCCAAGTATTTTGGGTTTCTAGTACCATGATGGGAATGGTCCCCATTCCTAAGTTAAAGTATGATTAAAGTTAATTAAAATAGTATTGTTTCAAATTTTTTATGCTATCCAAAAGTACTTTTTGCAGCACCCATGTTTCCAGTAATGACTCTTGTAGTTCATATGGATTTATATGTATCAGTAGCATATCTAAATACAACTGTTAGTTAATTTTTTTAAGAGAACCATTGCTACTGCTACTATCTGAACTGTCTGGGTATCCTTCTTACACATTGCCCTCATTTCTACCTGCAAATTCTGGTATTTTTTGACTTTGTGTCTCTCTCTCTCTCTATGTAAGACATGTTAATCACTATCTTGCAGCAATTTCAATGATCAATTCTATTTCCGTCTTCTTTTCATGGACTACTATATCAGATTTTCTTGCATCTATTTTTTTGAACTGCTGGTAATGGGTGATCTCAGGTGATATAAATTTCATCATTCTCTATAATGCTATATTGCTCATGATTCCAATGCTTCTCAGCTATATCAGTATTGTAATGATTGCCCAATCCTCAATGTAACAATCTTGCCACATTATTATGTTGTTATGTATACAGGTCTTCTGCCATTACTGCATGAAACCCAGCAACAAGATGCTTGACTGTTTCCAGTTCTGTTTTACAAAACCTGCATCTATCTGTTTCTCCCACATGTTCAGTAGACTTTGTAAACCAATGTGTACGTAGTTCACTATCCTT
Source organism: Protopterus annectens (assembly GCF_019279795.1). Taxonomy (NCBI): domain Eukaryota; kingdom Metazoa; phylum Chordata; order Ceratodontiformes; family Protopteridae; genus Protopterus; species Protopterus annectens. The sequence goes on along the minus strand of NC_056728.1, from coordinate 1,928,371,415 downwards.
GGCTGCCAATGTTAAGCTTTCACTTTTGGTTTTAATTCATCTTTCCTTAACCATTCCTGCATCAGCTCCTGATTGCCATGAGGTTGTCCCAGGTGTGTTATGTACCTGCAACTATATTTATCCCTTCTCCAAAATTCTCACCTTCTGTTCTGAGCCTTCTCGTTATATTCTTTCTTTTGTTTTTTGGTACATTCATTCACTGCCTGATTTTTGTCTGCTTCAGGTTTGATTTCACTTTCTGCTTGACACCAATATGCTTCTGCTAAACTAAGAACGGAAATCATCTTAGACTTGTTCTCCTCATATTTTACAACTTTCATTATATTTGGATCTATGAAGCCCATACTTTTTTCAGAATGAGGACTATATAATCTTGATATACACTGATTTTTATATATCATTTAACAAGCGTGAAGCATTTTTTTTCCTGTCCAACTGAACCAAAATCTTTTGGGACCAGTCAAACACCCCAAGACTGAAAGTTAGAAAAGGAAGAGCAAATTGGTTTATAGTTTGTACTATGTTCTTAAATGTAAGAGTTGCTTTCAGTATTAGTTTTAGAATTCTAAAATGTTTCTTACTAAGTTTTGTTCACATTTATTCATGTTTTATTATTGATCCTTCGTCAATTTCAGTGTCAATAAATAAATAAATATAAATAAATTCCCAAATATTTTTCACTCACTCCTGCTCAAGTTTCTTTATAGCACATTCCTGTGATCACATTCCCGTCCCAGACTGATATCTTCTTGCTGCTGAAGCTTTCCTGCTTTAAAAGTTGGTTTTGCACATTTCTCAAGACCAAATTACCATTTTATATCATCTAAGAAAGTTCTGACCAGTTGCAGCAGTGCTTTCTTCTCCTCATGTGATGTCCTATACAGTTTTAAATAATTCAAAAAGATGATGAGGGGTCTTTACATGCTGTTGTTTTCTGGGAGCCAAATTGTAACTGTGACCTACTCTGTTAAGTAGACAGCTTAATGGGTTATGAGCAAGGCAAAAGAGCAGAGGTTACAAAGAGTCACCCAGGAATATCTCCCTTTGTATTTTTATCCCTGGGATAATAATGTGTCCTTTTATCATAACTTACCTGCAAACAGTGGTTTGCCACTGTTTCATGATTACTGTAATGTAATTAATCAATGTAGGTTGTATGTTATACATCTGTAAGCACTCCTTTATCCATGAATATGGGATACTGTCAAATGCTTTTTTGTAATCTATCCATACCATACTTTAATTTTTCCCTTTTCACAATTCTCCATTATAACGTTATTTAAAAGTAAATGATCATTCTTTTTCATATGACCTTCTTTTGTTGCCCTTTTGTTCTATTACCATGATTGAGTTTTCTTTGAAATGACTATAAACTCTGTCAGCATCATTTCCAGTATATAGTCTGTACATAAATGGAAGGCAAGTTATTGGTTATTATGTGTGCAAGTGTGCATTTTTAAAAAAATGAAAAAAACCGAGTCGGAATACTTTTTTACGATGAAATCTGCATACCTCTGCTCCTGTCACCAAGCTAATGGTTAATGGGTTAAGATAGCTTTTAAACTAAGCAAAAAGAGATCATGACAGCAAATTTTTCTAAACTTATTATGCATAAGCTTCAACCCATTAAAGACAGGTCATTTAAAAAAGCAACGGAGAAAAACAAGATCTCTGTTACTTTTTTACTGTTAAGCTATGTTAAATGGGTTTAACATAGCGAGCGACAAGTAAAATAAACAACGGACATCTCCGTTGCTTATTTTAAAGCTGTCTCGCTATGTTAAACCCATTTATAATAAAGCTATAAAAACAAAAAGCAACGGAGTCTTGCTTTCTTCTGCTTTTTGCCCCACATGTATGTACTGTGCAGTGCAGCGGTCAGAACCTAACACCGGATGCTACAGACACATCTGAAAGGCAGTAAACAACAGGCACATTTATTTGCATTATTTAAGAAAAGTAATAGTTTTTTTTTTTAAATAATGTAATATAATAGCAATATTCACTTTTGGTGGGGGTAATGCTGTATCGTTGGCTGTTGTTGTTTGGTTAGGGACCAACCACGCCAACACGCTGGTAATCCCAGCATTATTACACCCAGGCATGGGTTATTGCTATAATAGTTTTGAGGATAGCTTGCAGGTTCACTCTTAAGGAGGAGTATAGTTTTTCCTGTTGTTAACCAGGTTGTTGTCTGTTTGGAATGCAAATATAATAGTTCTAACCCAGGGCTACATCTGCATGTAAAGATGCTAATAGTTTTAACTAGAAGTTAGGTACTGCATCTGGGCCTGAGGTTTTTCATTTAGTAGCTTTTCTTAATTTTATTTCAATTTCTCTAAGCATTACGTCATCCCATTTCATATCCAGCATATTTGAATGTCTTACTATTTCTTTTATTTCTTCTATCCATCCTGCATCTTTGTTTTGTTCTACAGGGTCTTCCTAGAAATGTCTCCAAAATATGTCTATTTCTTCTTTTTTGGTGGTGTTTCTGTTCCTTTTGCTTTGTTTTCCAATTCTTTATAAAAACATTTTTGGGTCATCAATAAATTGCTTAGTTTGTACGTTTCCTTTATATTTGCCTTCATGTTTAATTTTTTTCTGCCTATATGAATAACAGTGTATGATAGATCCTGGTTTGTTCTGATGCTGTGCATTGCTTTTTTCACATCTATCTTTGTAAATATTTTTCTTGACATGTTCCAGCCTCTATACTTTTCTAACAGTGACACTTGTCTTAATTGCTTTATAGTTTTATCTATTCAATGCTTTTGTGAATTCATTTGATTTCTTCCCTACTTTTCCCTTATTGATCAGGGTTTTGTAATAAGACTTTATCTGGTAATGATTTTGCTGCACAGTAATATATCCTATTTACTTTATATCACAGGCATTTCTGTTAATAGTCTTGATTGCTGTATTCCTTTGTTTCATCAGACTTTTATCATTTTGGGTATTATTGACTTTCTTAATATGTCTATCCATCTCTATTAAATCAAATAACACTTCCCTTAGATCATTTTCTTCTAAACTGAAGACACATTCTTTGTTCTCCATTTCCTGTGGACATTCTACAGAAAGTTCCAGAATATTTTCCTGTGACATATTGTCTTGAACTGCATCTTACATCATTCATTACTCTTTCATATGGGAACTCAGAAGCTTATCACTCCACAGCATTGACTGCATCAGAGTTGCCATTGTTTCCTGTTGTTTCCCTTGATATGCAACTCCAATTGAACTTTTGTACTGGTTTCCTTTGTCTTCATGTGGCAAGTGATCAGATGCTTCCTGTTCTACCTTTTTCTTCTTAATTTGGGAGCTCATCGTTCCATCATTTAGCTTCTAATTCTTACACTTCACCATTACTATCCTCTTTTCTACTTTTGCCCTTTCTTTTTTTATTTTTTGTGCTGTGAAATTCTCCATATCTGGATACTTTTGCCTGCATTTTTAATTAAATATATTTGGTGCTGCTTTTTTGTATTGATTACCTTTGCTTTTTCCTTTGCAAAGATATTGCACCATATTAAATCTTTTTTTTTTTTTCATGTCCATATTTCATCTTCAGATGTAACATGCTCCTCCTATTTCTCCTTACCTAGGGGACTCATTTTTCTATCATGCTGTGATATAACCTGTGTTAGACTTTCTGCACTTTATCCTTTACTTTGCAGGCACTCCAAAACTTCAACTTTTTTTTTTAACTTCTACTTTACTAATCTTATTTTACTCTGCATAATGTATCTAGTTTTTGATGAGTTTTCTTAATGATATGTGTTGTGAGGTGGATGAATTTCAACTGATCATCTGTGATGTACCCAGTATTTTTGGGGGTCTATATTATAAACACGAAAGCTCAAAATAGCGAATACATCTACATTGACACATAAAGGTCAATGTACAAAAAGAGCAAAATACGCAATCGCCGAAAATGAAAACGCCAAACGTATTTGCTTGACCAGCAGGGCAATCGTGGGGATGCAGAAATATATCCTATTCCCCACTGTAGTGAGGTTTCAGAGTTGGTATATTTAAGTAGGGTGGTGTGGGTGGTGCAGGGGGGCTCCCCCCCTGCAAAAATGTGTTAATTTAAATTTATTTAGTTAGTTTGAGCTTACCTGCATGGCGCTGTTGATTGACGAAATACATTTGGCGTTTTAATTTTCGCCCATTATGTATTTCTCTCTTTCTGTACATCAACTTTTATGTGTCGATGTAGATGTATTCACTGTTTAGTGCTTTCGTGTTTATAATATAGACACATTTTTTGTATTTTGCTTTTTCTGTCATGGTGTTGTTGGCAGATATGATTTTTTTTTTTTTTTTTTTTTTTTAGTGTTTAGAAGTAGTTGTCAACTAGTTTGTCATGTTTCATTGAATAAGAAGGATTGATGAGTAAGCTCTTAGAGTTAATAAAAAACAAAATGCGGAAAGTACGGAAAGTGTAGAAAACCAATAAAACACTTGTAAAACACTACACAAGGCACGGTAGTCAGGAACAAGGAACTCTAGTAAAATAAAAGACTTTTAATGGTTGTCACACCCCAGTGGGTTAGCACTTTCATCAGTTAACAACCAGACATCTTCAGAATCACTGAAATTGTTAAAATCATAAGATTAAATAAAATGAGTAAGGGAACACACACCCCTACCAGACCAATCAGCACACAAAGTGAAAAGCTTAACAAATAAATAAGCACAAAACCTTGTCATAAATACTGGTAAATTCAAAACAAACTTATAAAATGAAATAACTCTTAGTAAAATCCACATAGTATAATAAATGTATATTTTGCTCAAAAGTCAACAACCTCTTTAGCTTTTCACTGTTGTGTGCTTATTGGTCTGTTAGGGGTGTGTGTCCCCTTACTCGTTTTATTCACTCTGATGAGTTTAACAGTTTCAGTGGTTCTGAAGATGTCTGGTTGTTAACTGATGAAAGTGCTAAACCACTGGGCTGTGACAACTATTAAAAGTCTTTTATTTTACTGGAGTTCCTTGGTCCTGACTACCATGCCTTCTGTAGTGTTTTACAAAGGGCTTAGAGTGAGAAAGAATTTTGGCATAGCAGATTAGTTTTGAGTTATCAGTGAATTATGGCAGTATTTTTATAGCAGTGTAGAACCGATTGATGAATTTGTTGAAAA
>NC_056728.1:1928168762-1928361262 GCF_019279795.1 Protopterus annectens | reverse complement strand
ATGTTCCTGTATTATCCCTGACTAACTGCTGCTTCTTCTCACTACAACCACCTGCATCATCTACCCTTCCCTTCTAAGGCTGCTTACTATGAATCCTGTGACTGAATTCTTCATAATTACTTCTTTATTATCATCACTTTTAACTGCTTTACCATCATATACATTGCATATATTTTTCTGTAGACTTTTTCATGACCATACTTAAAATATTTTTTATTATATTTTGTTATATTCTACTTTGGTCTATTATATATTGTTTATTGTTTTATTTATATTGTTTTGCACATGGAGCTTTTCTCCCCGGGCCTCTACTGAAAATGGACATGTATCCAGCTAGACTAGCCCGGTCAACAAATGTAAAATCAATAAAATAAATAAATAAAATAAGATGTCTGGAAATTGTGCAATTCATGCACTACTTATAAATAATTCTACTCATTTTTCATCCAGTCTTATGCAATTACACAATTGGATCTGCTGAGTAGAGACCAGCTGGTAACCCTCCGACAGGCAACCCATCACTTTACCATACTGATGTTTTCAAACAAATATTATTTATGTTTTCTTTATGCTGAATAAAGCTGTTGCAAAAAAAAAGTGGTAATCTGAAAAATAAAAGGAAAGACAACAATGGAAAGACAGGGTATAAGACTCCTTCCATTCAGACTCTTTGTTTTGTGTGTGTGTGTGTGTGTGTGTGTGTGTGTGTGTGTGTGTGTGTGTGTGTGTGTGTGTGTGTGTGTGTGTGTATTTGAAAATATGAATCAATTACATAGATGAAAAAACAATCCTCCTAAGAGTCTGATGGTAGACCAAAAAAAAGCATTATATTTAACTCTGAGTATAATTATCATACTAAACTGGGCATCTCCTGGGTACCTCATTCAAGACTGCTTGGCATTGATTTACATGGCTGAATCTTAGCTCACCATGATCCAGATACACAGATGCCACCTAAAGGTTAAAGACGAGTGGAAAATGTATTAATTATTTGATAAAAGATTCAGGCCAGTATTCAGGGATTTCACAAATGTGTTATGGTTATGTGTGAATAGGTGTGCTACATGGATATGCAAATAAGGGCAGTGAAATGTATTTGTTTTTTTTTTTTTTTTTTTTACTCAAATGATTTTTATTTTGATGAAATAACACAATAATTTAATACATTCATAACATTCAATAACTATTTACAGTATTTACATTCAGCCTGACAAAAAGGATTCAGATAAAAACATTTGTAGTTAAATAATAAGTTAATATATAAGCATTGATAGTTAGGAAGAATTTGATTCCATCTGTAGGGTATCAATCAAATTCAAGACTTTCCTTTAGGACTATTAACCAATGGTTTAGGAAAAGTTCGTAACTGTTTAGTTCTTTTCTCCATTAGTATGCATTTCTTCAGTGATGATAAGAATTCCTCCATTGTGGGTGCTACATTAGACTTCCATCTTCTACTTATACATTTTCTGGCTATTGCTAACATTGTCCACAACAAATACAGGTCATCTTTCTTCATATTATTACTATTAACAACGTTCAATAAAATTAAAGACTTTGTCAAAACAAATATAATAGTATAGATAGCTTGAAGAAATGTGTTAATCTCATTCCAATATGGTTTAATATTAGTACAGTCATAAAAAAATAGTGGACAGATGACATCTCCAACATAACTTGATGTTTGAAGGGTTCATTTTTGAGAGTTTCTCAGATGTCAAAAAGGATCTGTGTAGAAATATCCAATGAAAATGAAACTTTTTTTGTTGAATGTGAAAAAGTGAAGCATTTTTAGGCCATGCTCATTGGAAGTTAGAGTAAACAATGAAAAGAACTCCCCCAAGCGAAAGTGAGTTAACACGGCACTAATATTCCTATTTGTTTACAGACATGCCACTCATTTCCTGTGCATTTCATAATAGCAGGTGCAGTGCAACAAATATTTTCGAGTACAGTTATCTGCCTTTGCAAATACATGTATTTATTCAAATTTGTTAATCCTCTTTTTGTTTATGTATGTATATATATATATATATATATATATATATATATATATACAGGTCCACTATGTAATCACGAAATACTGAAATCCAGAATTTCAGTATTTCGAAATTAAATAGCCGAAACCACTAAATGCTGAAACCCGCATTAAAGCGAAATTCAAAATCCTGAAGTTTGGAGATGTTGAATTAGCGCTTCTGGACGGTATGTGAATGGATGGGTGGAAGTTTAGGTAAGTATGCATGTGTAAGTGTGTTAGTTAGGGGCTTTAGTGTGTGTAAGTGTGCATTGTGACTGTGATGTGTGTGTGTGAGGGACTGTAAAATGTGTGGGTGTGAGTTTCCTTTGTGTGTCTGTGCGATCACAGAGTTAGAATATTTAAGTAGGTGGGGGTGTAGGGAGTGCAGCCCCCAACATGGGGGGAGCAGAGGGCTTGCCCCCCTGCTTATCTGTAGTGTAGGATTATATATTTGAGTGTGGTTGGGAAGTTGTGTGTATGTGTATGTGTGTGCTGTATGTGTAGTGTATGTTTGGGATTTTAAATTTCATGGTTGTGGGGTTTCGGGATTTTGTATTTTCGTAGTATTTTTGGCTATGTAATTTCGAAATACTGAATCTCGGGATTTCAGTATTTCAGGATTACATAGTGGACCCATATATATATATATATATATATATATATATATATATATATATATATATACATATATATATATGTATGTGTGTGTGTGTGTGTGTGTGTGTGTGTATATACGCTGGCTTTCTCACAGTAACCTGGTCTACTGACTCGAACATCAAGCCAACCCTACAATTCAGCAAATCCTCATAACTGTGATGCTATTACTGACCTGAGCAGGCTATACCTTCAGGGTTGACTGGTGATCATCCAACTCCTGCCAGATATCAATTTTTCTCCAGATGATCTCTCGTGCACTCCCCAGTCTTCTCCAGTTATGAATCATTTAGAAGGTAGAGCATGATTAAGGTCTGTTTATCAGACCAGCTAGGATTGTGGCCTTTTCCCCTCACAGGTGTTGCCATTATTAAAAGAGCCAGAACAAGAATAAAGAAAGTATGCAGAGGGATATATTAATCAGGGTTAGAACCACTCCTTGTAGGGTGTGACATCAAAGTGCCCAAAAACTTTTTATTAGCATGCGCTTTAAAACAGGATATTATTGGCCAGTTTGGTGTAACCAAAATTGCTTTGTCACATAATTCCTTTTTCTTAAAGGAAAACACTTACCTGTACTTTCCATATGTCATATATTTTTTTAAATATATGGTTACTAACTGCATTTACTAATGCTTATTGATAAAAGTGTTTTGCTTAGAATCCTAACATCAATATGTATCACATAGTGCAATGGAAATGTTATTTTCCTTTTCTTTTTTAGGTTGGGGAAATAAATGTCAATATGAATTTGATTTTTTACTTTTATGACTTTATGATATGTTGACGGGTAGGAGGTTGGCATAATGGTTAAGGTTCCAGTAACAAATGAATAGGAAGACACAGAGACAGCTGATATATCCAGTTCAAAACTTTTACTGGAGTGCAACAAAACACAAGCACTTTCACCAAACAGGCATCATCAGGTGTATTACAAAAGCACTAACAAACACACCCCTATTTATACATCAAATGTCACATGATACAAATTCAAATTTAACACCACAAATTTAAAGACACAACACATATAAAAGACATATAAATTTAATTTAAAAACATTCATAAATAATGCATGCTAAAACTATACTTCAATACTAATAACTACCTACTTAGGGGTCTCTTCTTTAATTTGGGTACTACTGGAACTGATTCATTAAGCCCATGTCCTACATCAGCCCTAAACCTCACTATCCATAAAGATTCGAAATCCTCAGTCTTAGCATGTATATCACCCTGCCTCACATTCTCATAGACCCTAGCAATTACTAAAAATTTAAAACCATGACTAGAGTCAGTACTCAAAACATGCTTCGCCAATGCACTAACCACATTACTTTTATTCATATGGTAGATATGTTCTCTTATGCGTTCTCTGAAGGGACGGTCAGTCTTACCTATGTAAAACATTTTGCATACAACGCAGTGAGCTAAATAAACAATATGTGAGGTATCACATGTAGCTGCTATTGTGAAATTATAACATCTACCTTGGTTGGGATGTTCAGATTTGCAACTGCTGTCAAAATATATACACCAGTTGCAATGACCACATGGTTTAGTTCCAACTAAATGAGAATTCCTACTTGCATCCTTTGGGTAACACAACCTACTCCTCAGTGACCTATGTGACTAGTAGTACCTGTTATTTGAAGTTTACATCTAACTCTTCAGAATTAGTGGTGAATTTCTTGGATATTTCTGTTATTAAGGATGAAGCTGGTGTTATTTACACTACGTTGCACAGGAAATACTGTCATGTGGATCATTTATTACATAGGGACAGTCTTCATCCTTCTTATGTTTTTAGAAGTGTGGTTTCTAACCAGTTTTATAGAGCTTCAAGATTAAATGCTAGGGATAGTGATTTTATTGGTGAAGTTATAACGTGAAGATGAGTTTGAAGGAGAGAGGTTATGAGGAATATCTTATCCAAAACAACACAGTTAAGGCTTTTGATAAAAGGATGAATGAAGCTAGACCATATTTTTCTACAGGTAATAGTGAGTTTGTTAGGAGGCAAGAAAGTAAGTATAATACTGGTTTGAGGTTTAAAGTTACTTATACTAGTGATGTAGATTGTTACAAGGATATCATTAAAAAACACTGGGGTGCCTTAGAACTGATAATGATACTGGGGTGCCTTAGAACTGATAATGATATCTCTAGGCACATACATGAAGTGCCGTGTTTTTTATATAAGAACAGTAGGTGACTGAGAAGTAGGTTGTGTTACCCAAAGGATGCAAGTAGGAATTCTCATTTAGTTGGAACTAAACCATGTGGTCATTGCAACTGGTGTGTATATATTGACAGCAGTTGCAAATTTGAATATCCCGACGGAGGTAGATGTTATAATTTCACAATAGCAGCTACATGTGATACCTCACATATTGTTTATTTAGCTCACTGCATTGTATGCAAAAAGTTTTACATAGGTAAGACACACCGTCCCTTCAGAGAACACATAAGAGAACATATCTACCATATGAATAAAGGTAATGTGGTTAGTGCATTGGCAAAGCATGTTTTAAGTACTGACTCTAGTCATGGTTTTAATTTTTTAGTAATTACTAGGGTCTATGAGAATGTGAGGCAGGGTGATATACGTGCTAAGACCGAGGATTTGGAATCCTCATGGATAGTGAGATTTAGGGCTGATGTAGGACATGGGCTTAATGAATCAGTTCCATTAGTACCCAAATTAAAGAAGAGACCCCTAAGAAGGTAGTTATTAGTACTGAAGTATCGTTTTAGTATGCATTATTTATGCATGTTTTTAAATTAAATTTATATGTCTTTTATATGTGTTATGTCTTTAAATTTGTGGTTTTAAATTTGAATTTGTATCATGTGACATTTGATGTATAAATAGAGGTGTGTTTGTGAGTGCTTTTGTAATACACCTGATGATGCCTGTTTGGTGAAAGCGCTTGTGGTTTGTTGTACTGCAGTAAAAGTTTTGAACTGGATATATCAGCTGTCTCAGTGTCTTCCTATTTGTTTGTTGCTGGAATTTTTACTTTGGACACATTAAGTGAGCCTTTTATAGTGGTAGTAGTTTTTGTAGTTTTATAATGGTTAAGGTGTTTACTCTACAGACACATGATACAGGGTTTGATTCTCACATGAGAGGATACACATAATTGGCTAGGCTTAAAATGGCCCACAAGCACAGTTAGCTTAGTACTAATTCATGAACCTATATTTTATTTGCTGGGGTGTGACAGACAGTGTTAATGGTCAGGGATTAACCTTCAGATTGTTGTAAGCCTAACATTTAGATGACTCCAGTATATTCTTATTTTTGACTAGTCCAGGGCAATCAGCATGTTTCTGCAAAAAGCTTTGGATAGCTGCAGAGTGCTGCAGCATTCAGAAATGTCTGCAGTGCACCCATGCCTCTTTGAAATAAGTTCATGTAATGTGGGACATGCATTCACAACTAGTCAAATACCAAAATTCTCTGATATACCTCAAGCCACGGTTGCGTACTACTACAATTCATAGACATGCATACTGTATATATTAGTCTAATTTCCATATAATGCATGAAAGTGGCCCTGAATTTTCTCCAATAGCTTGAAATCACCATATATTTAAAAAAATAGCTGACATATGGGCAGCACAGGTAAGTGTTTTCCTTTAAGAAAAAGGAATTATTGACAAAGCAATTTTGGTTAGAGAAACTTTAACAATTATTCTAATACTGCTTTAAAGGTTACCTGCAAAGATTTTGGATGTACACTGCACGTGTTGATATCATTGCACATATGGTATTTTTGACATTTTGAAGTTGTATTTATGAGCTATGGTATTCAATAATTATTATAGAAATTGAGTATAACAGAGGTGTATGGTAATGACTGTGTAAACATGGTAAAAATGTTTATTTTACTAGATCACCAGCTCGATTTTAGTATGCAAAGGGTAGGAACAGGCATGTTGCTTTTTTGGTTGACTACTATGATTGAATGAACTGCAGTTAACATATCAATATTGTCTACATGGATATATTCAGATAGTTATTCATACATACATAGATATATATATATATATATATATATATAAATACATATATATATATATATATATATATATATATATATATAAATATATAAATATATATATATATATATATATATATATATATATATATATATATATATATATATATTGGTTTGTCTTACTTAGAAGTAACTGTGGTGGCAGGAATAGCTGGCCAGAGATTTGTACTTTAACAGCTGATGTCATTAAAGCATTACTATCACAAATGTCTGACTGTAGCCCTCTTTTTCTGTTTTTTTTTACATGCAGTACTGATGGAGAATAAGGCATCAAAGCACAGAGAGGTTAACTTCAGCCACAAGGAAAATCATGTCCTCATAGCAGCACTTACGGCATATGGGAAACTTTCTTTTAGTAAAGGGGGGGGGGGTCAAGACAAACCAAAAGGAAAAAAGCCTGGAGTCAAGTAGTTGCTGAAATCAATGTACTTGGAGGCAGAAACAAATCACTGGCACAGTGCAAACAAAAGGACAAGTGATATCTAGCAGGAGCTGGGTGATCACCAGTCAACCCTAAAGGTGTAGCCTGCTCAGGTCAGTAATATCATCACAGTTATGAGGATTTGCTGAATCATAGTGTTGGCTTGATGTTTGAGTCAGTAGACCAGGTTACTGTGAGAAAGCCAGAGTTTTACAGTAAGTAAAATATTTTTCTTAACTGAGTCGTACACACACACACACACACACACACACACACACACACACACACACACACACACACACACACACACACACACACACACACACACACATATATATATATATATATATATATATATATATATATATATATATATATATAGTTATATATATATATGAAGCAGAGGTGACTGTGTATATGTGAGAGAGATCGAGAGATTCAGTTATATTATTTTTTTATACATTTTGATGTAAAATACTTAGCCAACACCATTAACATATACTACAGAAAGTACAAAATCCCGAAACCCCACAACCATGAAAATATATACAAAAAAAAATGTAGTACTTTAAAAAAAATAAGTAAGCAAAAACACAGCAATTTTACAGACAGCCCATTCTCTAAGCACAATAATGCCTTCCAGGGTGTGTTAATGTGTAATTAACACCCTTCCAGGAGTGCAGAGGCCCTACACCTGTGGTGTTGGGCCTCATAACATGCATGGAAGAGAGTTAATTACACATTAACACACACCCTGGAGGGCATTATTGCTTACTTAGACCACACACAGAGTGAGACAGTACTCAAGTTTGACTGCAAATGCAATATTGGCTTTTAAAAGCTGGTATTGCATTAAAGAATGATTGGGATCAGTTGATCGCATCCCTGGCACTATGCTTCTGGGGCAGTGACACCTCTTGCCCCACCCTAGTGATGATACTGAAAAAGGGGAACCAGGCAAAATAATTATTTACAGCTTCCCCAGGAAACATGTATAAAATTGGCTGCCTAATAAGAAATGAGCAGTGACATTGTTAGGGTTCATAGTTCTGCCACAGAAAGTCAGCTGGAAATGGTCAGAGTCCTCCAGGCTATGAGTGATGATTTCTAACACTACTTTGAAATGGCAGAGAGGAGGTATAATGCCATGGTGTTACTGATGTGTAGTATGATGGCACATCAAGCATCAGCTGCCATCTCCTTTCATACCCTAGTTAGGACATACTAGAGCCAAGCTGGACTTGGTCTTACAAGGGGCTGGGGACACAGTACTGTCTGGCACACAGAGAAATCACATGATACTATCACTGGTTCTCAAGACAGTAACGTCAGTATTCACAGTGAACAAAGTGCATTTCACACAGGCCATGTCAATGGCCATCAACACCTAGTAGAATCTCATGCTCCAAGTCACAGTCCTGGTAATGCAGCAGTGTCAAGTCAGTGACAGAAGATTACCTTCATCAAGTAGGTCACAACTTTGGACTAACTCACCATACAGTTCTTATGGTAACCCATCCTCCAAATCAGTTGCACCATCACCAGTCCTATTAAAATGTAATGTATGTGGCTCATTTGATCTGGCACTACTATGAATTAGATTCATTGACATAGCTTTCTGTTTACTTGAAATGGGGTTGTGGGACTGAATATATAAACATCATCAGTGCTAAGCTATTAGGTACATGAATACACACAGGACAATAAATAATCATACCTGGTTTATCATTCCTTCTGGTGGGAGTCACCTAAAACTTCAAAATAGTAATGAATGAATATTATCAGGCAAAATATATCATAAGTAAATGCCAAATTAAAATAAACATCCTGCCATGGAAACTTAACTGCTGCCACCACAAACTCCTCACTGCACAAATAGTAACATTTTATGAAATCGGAATTTACTTTGAATGACACTATAAAACAATCTCATGTACCATATAACATATTACAGTAAAAATAAATGGAGTGTAAAACTGAATAGCTCATTGTTGTCAGTATTGCTTTCTGTTGCATAATGAAGAAATCATTAAAGCAAAATTAATTCATTACAACAGCTACAATGGCTGAATTATTTCTTGATTTGATGTCTTTCAGCATCAATGAACAGGAATCAGTGAGCACTCAGGCATGTCAACAAGATGAGTATTATTCAAACAGGTAATAAAAAGTAAAAAATAAGATGAAAGAGAATGTCAGGTGAACAGTGACTGCAGACCATGTACCATACAGTATAGCTGGCAGAAATGACTGCATGCAGCAGTTATACTGTATGTGTTTTTTTACAGTAAAGGAAACAGTAACCTGAATGTCATGTCCATAATTCTGGACAATACATCTCCTCTTTACTTGTGCAGCCTCATGGTGTGCATGAGCCTGCCACATGGGGTCCTTTACTACTGATCCTGGCTGGTAATCCTTAGTCACAGTGGGACTAAAACTGGGAGCTGCAGAGACACCATGGGGCACTTTACCCGCAAACCAGTGCATGATCAAGCAGTAAATATTCTACACACAGTAGCTGGGTCCTACTGAATGGCACTCGCATGCTCATCCCACAGCTAAAATCATTCTTCAGAAGACCAAAGACCCTCTCAAAGACAATATGGGTCTGGGACAGGGATGGGTTATATGTCTCCTTTGCAGTTGCATAATAATTTCTCACCACGGTCATGAGCCATGGCTCCAGGGCATATCCAGCATTACCTGAAAAAAAAAAAAAAAGAAAGAAAGAGAAGGGGGTGGGGAAGGAAAATAAACATTACTATGCAGCAATACAGCTTAATATGAATAACTACTTAAATAACATAAAAATATATTATTCCACTTATCAACAAGATGACCATTGGGCATCCTACCATGTAGGGAGAGGTGGTAGACTGAGCTGGTATGCCAGATATGGGAATCTGGTGTATTGCCAGGATGCTGGGCAGAAATGTATGTGATGCACCCCCATGCATCACACACTCCCCTGGATTCAGCAAGCTCTGCACAGAGTGCAGGAATAGTGCAAGAAATGCTGCATGCAATACGGCCAACAAGTGATCCAGGATCGAGCTCCCGGGATGTGCCCGAGAGCTCATACACTATTTCTGCATTGACACCACTGCTATATGCTAATTACCTCATTTGCTGGTGAAAAGCATGCAAATGAAGAGAATTAGTGATCCAGGAAACAGGCACGCGTCTGTGCAGGAATAGTGTAACCTGCAGAAATGTATTCGGTTAGTAACCAAATACATTTCTGCAAATTACCAAACGGAGGTATGACAGCTCAAAAGAAAGCATGTATTAAATGTAGTAGGCATGCCAATGGCCAGACATATGGCCACTGGCATGAAAAATAGCTGAAATTTTATAAAAAACAAGTTTGTTTTTTTTTTTGGCCGATCTCGGCCATTTAAGTGTAGGGCAGCAGTGTGCAAACAGGATCGCCACGAACATAAAAAAAAGGGGTGGGGATAAGCTGTTATACCCAAATCAGCATTTTGCCATAATAGTCAATGGCAAGCATAAGACAACAATACCAGGGAATAGTATTTGCTAAGGAGGAGGGCTCAGTGTGAGTGTGGTAACTATGAATTAGCATTCTGGTTTATGTAAATGAGTGGACTGAAAATGAATCACACATTTCCTTTCAGTGTTAGTTGCACCCAACTGTGTAGGTGCAGCAACATCATTGTATAAGTATAAGAGGTGGATGACATCATAAGGGGATGTGTCATGCATTCTGTAATCTTATTGGAGCTCTGCAGCCCGTGTCTGCCCTTAGCTAAGCACAGCTAAGGAAGGGGTGTGTCTCATATTGTTGAGCACTGTTTTCCTTGCTTAAACGGGTGTACGCACCATGCACCGGGTTTAAAAAAAAAAAACAGGAACAAGCAGCACTGTTCACATCTGAGCAGTGGGTATGCGCAGCGTGCCTCAGGGCTTAAATGGGAAGGCAATGGAAAGGGAAAACAGCAATAAGAAATGTATCAAAATCAGCCAATTACACAGGGAGCAGCCCAGCACACTACTATAAACTATGCAAACACTTTTCAGTCTGTTTTTTCCCACAAACTCTACACCACCATTATACACAGATGGGGAAATTTTACCTGACAAAACTAACAAAATGTTAGGGGCTACTGTCGCTCTCATACATCAATATGTGCAAGAGGCTGAGAGTGGTGAGGATGTGAATGCTGACGACCATCCCACAGTGAGGAGGAGGAGGAGAAGAGTGTACAGACTCAGGGTAATCTACCAGGGGCTACATGAGCTGGAGCTAGTGGAGTGCTACAGGGTGGACAGGGACATTCTACAGCAAGCCCCACCTCACACACAGAACCAACAGAGGGGAACCCATCCCAGTGGATACCAAGATATGTGTAGGCTTAAGAATACTAGCCACAGGTACCTTTCAAACGGCAACTGGGGATATCATGGGGATCTCACAGGCATCAGCATCCAGGGTACACCAATTCCACCAGTTCCTGGATGCCATGTCAGGACATGCCAGTGAGCACATATATTTCCTCAACACCTGTGAGACGTTGACCAGCAATATGCATCTCTTCCACCAAATAGCAGAATACCCTGAGGTAGTGGATGCTATAGACTGCATGCACATACACATCAAAGCACCACCTGGTGAGCAGGGTAGGGTCTACATAAACTGCAAGGGCTTCCCCTCCATCAACAGTCAGGTCATGTGCGATGCCCAAGACATTATCTTGAATGTGTGTGCTGGCAGCCCTGGAAGCTATCATGACTCCCACATCTGGCATTTGACACAGCTGTACCAGTCATTTTCCAGATGTGGGAGTTGTGCTGGCAGCCCTGGAAGCTATTACAACTCCCATATCTGGCATATGACACAGCTGTACCAGTCATTTGCCAGTGGGGACATCCCATATGGCCAACTAGTGGGGGATGCTGGCTATGCATTGCAGCAGTGGCTGATGACACCCCTCAGAAATGCACACATATCTGAACAAGAACTCCATAATGAGGCACACACACAAACCAGAATCATTATAGTGTGTGTGTGTTTGGGATGCTCACGTCACAGTTCCGCTGTCGGTACATATCCGGTGGATTCTTGCAGTACTCTCCAGCTACATGTACACAAATCTTCATAGTATGTGCCGTGCTACACAATATGATCCTATGGAAACACCTGCAGCAGGAAACGCACGGGCCAAGGCCACACAGACCCCACCATTGCCATGGCCATCACAGGCACAGAGTGACTCGGAGGAGGAACTACCTGAGCCTGCCCCTGTAGGAAGAAGGAGGTGTGCCCAGTATGCCCAGTCCTTGGCAAAGAGGCAACACATAGCACATGCAGTGACATGGTAGGGACCCAGGGAATGACATCTCTCTCTGACTTGCACATACAGTAAAAGGGATGCGAAACATGACACTAACTATGCTTTAACATGTATAGGGAGTGTACTATGTGCATCTGGCATATTCAGCTCTCCAGAACTCTCCTCAATACTGGCCCAGCCACAAGGTAGGTCACTTGCCCTATCAATTACTGAATGGAGTAGTATGTTCTGATAGCTGTATCTATGGTATGGATGCAAGCATGCAAGGGAATCGGGTGGCCGAATGGGATGGCAGAAGATAGTGGACACCTATATGGGTAGCATGAAATTCACAAAAAATACTGGCATCAACATACTAGGCAGTACTACACAAGGTGACAAATCCCACAGCAGTACATGTGGTGGCCCAAATAACTGTGTGTGGCCATAGGGCACACACATGCATGTCAGTGAGGCTCACATACCCACCACCAGCCTCAGCCAGCAGAACAAGTGTAGATGACCATAAATAAAGGCTGGGCTAAGACCTCCAAATGATGGCAATGGTGAACAGCCCCCCTACAGACCTACACAGAGAGACTACAACAGGTCTGGCAGTTGTATGTTAGTTCTGAAGGGTAAGATGTCTGAAACTGAAATGTAGGTCAATAAAACCTAAGATCTGTACTCTACAGATATGCCTCCTGTCTGCATGATAGGTCATAATACAATATGAAACAGAAGCCAACACAGTACCTGAAATACCAGTACAGTCATAGTAAATGTTTAAAGTTGTCAGGTGTACCCCCCCCCCACAATCATATGTAGAAATGCAGTAACATGTAAGTGTGAGGAGTAATATCAGTGGAGCACAGATCACCTGAGCTGGCCCAATCTACAGGATAGATTGTTGCATGTGTACAATATGCAGGGGTCTGTGTGTTAGGTTGTTGTGTGTTCAATATTGTCTGGAAATGGTCAGCGTATAGGCACGAAGGGTTGTGTCTCAGTGGCCTATGGGCAGTACTGTGGTTGACAGGGCCATGTTACGACAGCTGCAGTGCCAATCACAATGCTTCTCAGCAATACCCATGTCAGCAGTCATCCATACTCACTATCTAGTCTGAAAGATGGACATGCCATGAATGTGGGCCCATAAATACACACAGTACACAGGTGGAAGTACCCTAGACAGACTGCATATAATGTAACTGTCAACTGCACAGAACTTTGGAATTGTACATACAGGTTAGCAGTATATTACTTGTCCATGTAGTATGGAATACTGGTGTAGTCTGGTCATCCACTGGCAGATCACAAAAGGCACAGTTATAAAGTAATGAGAGACTGCTTATGTCCATGCACAAGGCAGCATAAGGGGAATGCCCCAGGTATATCTGTTAGTCAGCTGCAAGTAGCTTCCATTTCACACATGCACTCAGCTCACCCCACCATCAGCCACAGGTTTATCACAGGTCATATCCTTGCTGTTGGGGATAAGTACAGTATGACCCACTTCTGTATGGGAATATCCACAGAATACAGCATGCTGAAGAGGTGTCCTATGTAGGTGTGTCCCTAGCTGTAAGCCACACCCTGCCTGCATCCAGACCAATGGATCAATATGTACAGGAAGTATTGCCAATAACAGCTTGCACACTTACCCTGTCACCCTAGGGGAATACACTGGCTCGCAGCCTGGGAATGTAGGAGTGCCAGAATGCACTGGCCTGTTACAGATGGCCTGCATCACTACCAAATGGCCTACAGCCCTCTGTCAAATGCCTGTGACTCACCCATAGTGCCAATGTATGGTATCACATGGGGTCCTAACTAGCAAACTAACACAGTCAACAGAACACAAATGCAAGGCCATGTTGACAAATCCCAGTAGCATGCCCCCCATGTCCTACTGCAAGAACTGTGGATCAATCCATAAATACCACTGGGATGAATAGCTAACTATAGGGATACTTATCAGATATCACTCACATAATGTCAGGAAGAGGATAGAATAACAGAAGGGGGTGAAGAAGCATGGACATCATGGAGGGTGTAAAGTCTGAAACTCAGATGTGTGCCCATACTATCCCTGCCTGAAAACCCATTAATGGGTGGCTACAAACCTGCTTGTAAACCACAATGTGAAGGGGAATTGACCAGATATATGAGTCCTGCATCTGGATAATCTGGGTGAATCTGTACAGTTGAGAGGTATGGCCACAGCAGGATATGGCCATTCTATTAAATCAATATATGTACAAGAAGGGGATCCTTAGCCACCATACTACCAAGCTGCTGGACCATTTACACAGACCCATCACCAAGTATCTGTAGCTACCCCTCCAGAATGGCAGGAGTGTGCAATAATGTGTAGGCTGTAGCCCACAATACCGGACTCAGCTTCATTCATCTTGTATTTCCCGGTAAATAACTGTAAGAAAATAATTATATCTATCAATAGTTGATGACATAATACATCACAGTGTAAAACAGTACATATGTCTGAATATCTCTGCTAACACCAGCCATGTAACACAAGCAACGCAGACAGCAATAGTTACAGTATACCCCTATCTTTCACTCATTGTGACTCCATATTACCAATCTATCTACAGATATTCTGCAGAAACTGTTTGCTAGCTGTAGGTGCAGAACACCAAACCCTGGACTGGAGTACAACCCTACCTGGAATGAATTCATGCACTCAATACAGAAGGTCATACTGGGCATGCTCCTACACTTACAGAAATGAAGCCCATGTCTGACAACACAGTGGACTATACATATCTGTAATTTGCAGATGTCTGTGCACACACATCAAATTGTACACCATTTATGCTTCACACACACATTGGATAGGAATACTCACACATATCCAAGGCCAACAGACTATAATATGTCACACATACACACACAGATGTGGGGAAGAGAGAGACATACAGTGACAGAGATAATTCCATTACGAGGCCTGTCCCACCCACTACACATCCCATTGGCCTATATCACATGATGTGCTGATGTAAATCACTGTAGACATTCCTTTTGGTAGCCATCAGCCCTATAGTGTCTGTGGTGCTTGTGATAACTGTGTAACACTATAGTACAAATAAGTATTCACGTAGCATTTGTAAACTCAGTCCTGTCAAATGTAAAGTCGTGTGTGACTGAGTGTGTGTGTGTTTCCAGAGGAATGATTTATGGCCTGTTCACACACACTGCATTTCCCATTGCCCATGTTAGCACTCCTGCTGATGTCAGTCTGCTTGAAATAACCCTCTGGGCAAATGTCAGCCATATAAGCTCCATGGCACTCCTGATAACTATGTAATACTGTAATGTAGCAAACTAGTTAGGTAGGAATTCTAATCCCAAACATGTTAAATGTTAAACTGTGTGTGTGTGTGTGTGTGTGTGTGTGTGTGTGTGTGTGTGTGTGTGTGTGTGTGTGTGTGTGTGTGTGTGTGTGTTTGGAGATGAATGATTTTGAGGCCATCCTCATTCACTACACCTCCCATTGCCCTAGTTTAGCACACCTGCTGATGTCAGTCACCTTGAAATAACTCTTCAGCCAAGTCTCAGTTTTAAACGTTTTGTGGCAGTCATGATAAGTGTGCAATACTGTAGTGTAGCAAACTAGTTATATAGGAGTTCTAATCCCTGACATAGTAACCATTAATTGGTGTGCATGTGTTTAGAGTTGAGTGATTTTGAGGCCATTCACACTCACTATATCTCCTATTGCCCTACTTTAGCATGCCTGCTGAAGTCAGTCACCTTCAAATAACCCTTTGGCTAAGTCTCATCTCATAAGCTACATGGTGCATACAATAATTGCGTAATACTATCATGTAGTAAACTAATTCAGTATAAGTTCTAATCCTGGTCCTGGCAACTGTGAAAATGTGTGTGTTTGTGTAAGTGAGTGTGTGTGTGTCTTTGCTAATACCTGATTCTGGGGTCATTCACACTTACTACACTTCCCTTACCCCTTCTTTAGCACTGCTGCTGATGTCACACACCTTCAAATATACCTTTGGACTGCTTTCCAGCATATAAACTCTATGGTACTTGTGATAACTGCATAATACTGTAATGTAACCAACTAGTTAGGAAGGAGTTCTAATCCTGGTCCTGGCAACTGTGAAAATGTGTGTGTTTGTATGAGAGAGTGTCTTTGTTGACACCTGATTTTGTGGACATTCACACTTACTACACTTCCCTTACCCCTCCTTTAGCACTGCTGCTGATGTCAGTCACCTTCAAATATACTTTTGGACGTATAAGCTCTGTGGCGCATGCGATAAATGTGTAATACTGTAGTAGCAATACATAGCCAGGTAGGGGTTTGAAACTTAGTATTGGTGTGTGTGTGTCATCAGAATCCTATGTAGGTGTGATTGTGTAATAACAGGATCCATTGTGGGGGTGGGTTTTGCTACATTATTATATTGAGGACCTATATGTCCCAATGTCCATATTACAACAGTTGTCAAACACCATAGAGGTTGGTGTATACAATCCACAGCCATAAATGTCTAGTGCCATGTGCAATGACTATGTGACAGTATGGATTAATGAACAATATAGGCAACCCTTATAATACTCAGAGACCACTCTTCACCTACGGATCATACACAAACTCTCTTGGCTAGGCAGCAACCACTATATTGATAGTTCTCCTGCAAATTGCCTCACAGATAGTACCCATGGTGTGATTGCAGTGGACTACATGCCTATCAACCACAACAATGCTACTGACATCAGAAAGTACTTTGATGTGTTACATCTCCTGATGGAGTGTGTGTTACCCAGTAAGTAAAAGGAAATGGAACCCTGTTCCACCCCCTCAGTAGCCCAATCAATGTGTACAGTGGCCCTTTTGCCATATTCCCCACTGGATGCCTGCAACAACTGTAAAGTATGCAAATAACCCATAAAGGGAATATGATGCCTTATACACATGCCCTGTATGGACAGACACCATTAACTCCAATGAATCCCCATATCATACTGTTTATGTAGGTGCAATCACTACCTTAGTTACATAGCCAATTCTCAACAAACACGGTCAGCAATGCTACTTCTGAAGATATCAATCTGTCCCCACAACATGCCCCTGAGACCTCAAGCACACTTCCACACTTCAAAGAACATGCATGTGGGACATGTGCACAACCCAGACACTGTCCATGTTATGGAATATAATTCACATGCATGTGCAGCAGTGTACATCACTGGCCACCCACAATAGAAATCTGGATGAACGGGTGGGGAATGCAATACACACCCCTGGGGACCACCCCAGTGACTTTACTCCTGAGCAACACTAGGGACTATTTTCATGTGGCCTGATGCCAGTGTATTCCTTGGGCTAGCCTTGTACAGCCTTCAGGCCCATTCACCTAGTACACACCTATGAAGCAATGAACCTATGGATCTCAGTACTGGAAAATGTGTGTGTGTGTGTGTGTGTGTGTGTGTGTGTGTGTGTGTGTGTGTGTGTGTGTGTGTGTGTGTGTGTGTGTGTGTGTGTGTGTGTGTGTGTGTGTGTGTGTGTGTGTGTGTGTGTGTGTGAATAGTAATCCCAGTGTGTTTGATGAATATCCCCTGTGGCTGTGGTTATTAGCAATTGGAGGTGTTTCCAAACCACAACACCTACCATTCTTCATTCTACAACAGATGCAAATCAACAAATGCCTATGCACAACCCTCAGCCCTATAATCTGTGAGGCATATGCAGTCACTGTGTTACAGACTGTGGATTTCCGTGCACATACTCTACCCTGCCTATAACATGGGGGATGTATCACTGCACTGCCATACCCCATGGTCATGCTGCAGGGCCACATCCTGGTGACACACAGATGCCTAGAACAGAAATGAGATACAGCATGCGAGAACACATTCACTCAGCACTTCACATGTGGGAGAGAGGAGTAAAGCTGGCACTAAATATGTTGCCAAAACTGGCCGATATCTGCTGTCTCAGAATAGGTATTAGTATTGTGCAGTAACTTGCAGCAGTTGTGTTTAATGCTGTGGAGGCTGTAGATGTAACTATCAAAGGCTGTTGTAACTGTTGTCATTGTCTGCGGCATCTCTGCCATCATAGATGCCCGTAGGGGATTGCATGTGGGATCCAAAGTTGTGTTTGAGGCTAAGGGAGTTCAACATTCATGGGACACCACCTTTCTCTGCAACAGTGTCCTCCTTCTGATGTACACTTTAGTAATGGCAGGGGACCATCACATTGTCTCCCAGTGTTTGGGGGATAGTGTCTTGGTTCAGTTTTCTCTGGCTAGCACCATGCATGTTTGTACACTGTATATGTGTATGCTTCCACAGTCATGCAGTCATTTCCCATTGAATGGGAGCAGTGAAGACATCCACCCCTGTTTTCATGGCTGCAAAGCCAGCTTTGGAGAGGTTTTGCAAAGTGGTTACCTTTGTGGGGAGTATGGCTGACATGTTGAGTTCCATGTTGATTGCAGCCTGTGTGAATCTCACCATGCAGGGATTGACATCTGTGGATGAGCAACAGTCCCATATCTAAGTAGTCAACACAGGTCAAGGTTGTTGCATCCTGTACCGGAGGTCAGTATGAACTGGTCCAGGGCAATGAAAATGATGACTCCCAGAAGTGTTGGGCCACTGTACTGGTGCTTGGCCACTTTCCCCAGGTGATGGAGCAGTAGATGAAGACTCATACTATGTCAGTGTTGTGCCAGACCATCATAGATGGCAGGGTGTTGAGGAATGTGCATTGACAGTCTAAGGACCAAGATGTGGACCCATAGCAGGCTATGGTCTGGATTGCACTATTACCCCAAGGCAGTTTTACCGGAAGTATCTCCAATGCATTATGATGGCATACTAGTCTTGAGGTGTTCCAACCCATAATGAATATTGAGACAACACCACCTGTGACGATGTGGTGTGGTCCATGTTTGGGGCCTTACAGATGTGGAATGCGTCATAACCTGATACTGCAGGCCTGCTGTCTGCTGGTGTGAACCACCTCTCCATTGCAGCAGACATGTGTCCTCCACTCCAACGACTGCTCTGAGTCACTGCATCCTGGCAGTTAGATGTCTACTGTTGATCAGCATGACCCTCAGATTGCATACATGTAAAGCTGTTATGGTGGTAATAACATCAGGAGCACTGCCTAATAAGATATCATAGGGGTGGCAAGACACTTAGCCAGTACCTGGAAATCCAGTGGTGATGGATGGAAGACATCTGTGGCAGGTCATTGGGTTTTGTCATCATGTCATCCCAAGTAGAGAAGTACTGGATCCCTTGAGAATGACACATAATATGTAAGCCAATGTTGCAGTCAATCTGTTGATAGCACCCCAGCATCATTCTGGGTGACAGTGGTACACTGCCCAGGGCTACTGTCACACCTACCTGGACCACATAATCAGAGAGTTCAACCATGTCTCTTGTCAAGTCATTCACACCCACATGGATACAGAGTGATACTCATAGTTGTTGTGGAGTGCCATGACTGGCTGTGTCATGAGTTGGATGCTGGCATGTGATAGATATTTGGCTGTTACTTGCTCCATATTCAACTTATTGAGTGGGATATGTGTGTGCCTCAGTATTGAGTTGCCCATGATCACTGTATTTTGCAAGGTGGTTAGCCTTAGGATCTTAGGTTGACAGGCACACTGTGTAGGTTAAATATGTGTCCCTTGGCATTTGACATGTTGCAGTGTCTGAGTGGGTGTCTGTCTTGCCGGTCTGTGCTATTTGGGTAAATGTCCATTGACTGCATCTGGGAAGGTGGGCGTGTGGCTTTTCACTGTATATCATGGCTGTCAAAGTGGGTTTCATGGTGAGCTACATGTTCCACATGGTGTGGTGCAAGTGTTGATCATATCATCATGACCTGCTAGTCCAGTCTTCGCTGGAGAGTGCATATGTCCACATTGGGTGATATATGTGTAACCCTCACAGGTATGCATGGTTGGAGTTTAGAGGGGAGGGTTATCAGTGTACATGAGGCAGTTGCAACAGTGCCTCAGAATGGACAAGTGCTCCAGGTTAATAGGTGTCAGCACAGATAACCACCCTACAAACATGCCAGGTGGGGTGGACATAACTACCAAATACTGGGGCTACGTCTGTGATGAACGAATACTGCTGATGGTGCCCAGGTGTGGCACACTGCTTGATACAATAACCTGGTGAAGTGCCAAGCCATAATGCTAGTTGAAGTGCAAGACAGGAAGAACTAGCAAGATGTATGGGTGGAACAGAAAGCAGACTGTCTGCCACCTGTAATATAGGTTCATAGATAGGTACTAGGCTATCACCCTGAAGGCATTTATAAGCCTAGCCAGAATGTGTTGGCTTTCGCTGCCTCCTTAGAGTAGTTTCCTGTGCCTCTGTCCAGCAGAGCCACTGAAGTGATCCCCAGGGTAAACTTTCGGTTTCCCATCCACTCGGTAATGTTTCTTTTGAAGAGTCTTAGTGTGGAGCTCTGCTTAATGTAGATTGGAATCTTGTTCCAAAGCATGGGAAGTCTCTGGGACAGGAATCTATCCCTCCAGCACATCCTATTTATTGTTGTGGTGATGTTTAGATCCCTAGAGTGTGTGGCTCGAGGGGATAAGGTTTTCATTAGGTGGAGCATGTTCATCAATTCTTGGTTGGACATGGCCTTGTATGTCAGGCAGAGATCACCTCTGAGTAGGCGGTATGCAACTGAGTACAGCTGGAGTATCTTCAGTCGAGCTGCATAGGGCATCTGTTTGAGGCCAGTGATCCTCTTGGTGAGGTTCTTCTGTGGTCTTTCCAGCTGTTGCAGTTGTCTTGTAAGGTACATCCCAATTGGGGCATTGTACTCTATGATGGGTCTGATAAGTGATGAGTAGAGAGGCACAATGATCTCTTCTGATCTGGATGTAAACCCTTTTGTGATTAAGTGGGCCATGTAGAATGATTTTCTAACCACTTTGGCAATGTGATTATCAAAGGTGAGATTACTATCTACTCGGATCCCCAGAGCCCTTATTATGTCTTCCGTATTTAGGGGACTACCACCTATGTGGTAGTTTGTGGGTACTTTGTTTTTTCCAAAGGGGATGACTATGCACATTTTGGCATTTAGCTTGAAGCCATGATTTTGACACCAGGTATTCATCTCAGTGAGAAGCTTTTGGAGGATGTCTGTGTCAGCTGGAAAGTCAATTATAGCCCCTAGTTTGCAGTCATATGTGAACTTGGTCAGCCATAGCCCTCCTGTGTTTGCCTGTACCTCTAAGAAGTATATGCTGAACAGGAGGGGTCCTAGGACTGAACCCTGGGGAAAGCCACTTGTAACCGGTTTAGAGTTGAACCTAGCTCCCGCAACTCTCTCCATATGGGTTCTGTCCATGAGCCAGTTGGCAACCCATCTTATGATGTAGGGGTTTATGTTCAGGCTGTTGATTTTGTCTATAATACCAGAATGGGGAATGGTTTCAAAGGCCTTTGCTAGGTTTAGGTAGGCTGTGTGTACCACCTTCCCCTCATCTATAGCCTTGGTAACTGCCTCAAAGAAGTCCACCAGATTTAGGAGGCATGATCTACCCTTAACAAAGCGAACTGGGTAGGGTCCAGTGTTTGGAGGTTCCCAATGTCTCTGTTAATGAGTTCCATGATGATGCGCTCCATAGCCTTGCAGACCAAGCTAGTCAGGCTTATAGGGAGATAGTTCCTGGGGTCTGTTGTGGCTCCACCTTTGTGGAGCGGAATAACCATTGCTGTGTGCCACTCTATGGGTGCGTAGCCTGTGAAGAGGCTGAGTTTGAACAGTGTGTTTAGGTGAGGGGTTAGTTTGTCTTTGAGCTTGTGTAGGACACAGCCTGGTACACCATTTGGTCTCATTGATGCTGTGTTTTTGGCTTTGGAGAGGGCTGTTTTAACCTGATTGTCTGTGATTTCAGGGAGTCTACATTCTTCTGGTATGGTTATGGGCCCTTTTGGGGGTGGGGGGTGAAGTTTGCATCGAACCTGTCTGCCAGGATGTTGGTGATATTGGTCGGCTCAATGTATTTTATGCCATTCTGCACTAACTCCGAGCAGATCTGAGCATTGCCACTTAGATTCTTGACATAGCTAAAGAATGCCTTATGGTTATCTTTGGAGTTCTTGGCAATTTTTCTTTCGAAGCTCGCCTTGGATGATTTTATGAGGGATTGTAGTTTCTTGCTGATATTGATCAGGGATGTCTTTCCTTCTTCGGATTTTACTCTTTTCTGTACTAGTTTCCTTCTTCTGTTGTATAGCTTGTTTATGGCAGGAGTCCACCAGACTGGTTTTCTTTTCTTGGAGGAGTGAGTCTTGGCTTTGCTTGGGATGGCACGATCCATGCATTCTTGTAGGTGCATGTAGAATGCATTAGTAAAGGATTTTTCAGCTTGAACAGCATTATCCTTCAGCATGGAGGCTTTGAAACTTTCCACCTCGGTCTTAAGTAACGTGAAGTTTGCTTTTGAAATGTTTTTCATGGTGGTTTCCTTGTCCGGGGGTGGGGTCGGAATTTGGATATCCAAAGTGATATGTTTATGGTCAGATCTAACCAGTGAGGGGTTGACGTCCAGTGTGTAACACCGGTCACCCATGTTGGTGATGAACAGGTCCGATATGTTGACATTTCTGGTAGGAGTGTTGACCAGTTGAACCAGGGCATTTGAGTTTATAAATTCTAGGAAATATTGAGCAAGGGAGTTAGTACTTGAGTAGTTCTCCCAGTTAATGTTTGGGTAAATGAAATCACCCAATATTAGGGTGTTTGGTAGAACCTTTATGTTTCCCAGTGTTTCCAGAAATGCGGAATGGGGGTCCTGGGGCATGGTGGGTGATCTGTAGCAAGCTACAATTTGAATTGCAGTTTTGCCTGTTGTTAGTTGCACATGGATGATCTCTGAAGCATTGTGCTGTGCCACTAACCTGGAGGTGTGGGTATCCTTGATGAATATGGATATGTCCCCAACTTTTGTATTTTGGTTTGGGTTCTGTTGCCGAAATGTATGTTATGAGCTGTAGCCTGATAGTGCTGGGATACTCTCTGGAACCTTAAACCAGGTTTCTGTTACTGCATAGTTACTACTAATAAAGTACCACAGCTGTGCAGTTACCAGAGGCTTTGGCCATGGGACAATTCAGTAGGCTCTGTAGCATGAGTGGTGACTGCTTAACACTGTAATAGACATACATCATTAGGCAGGAGTTCTAATCCTTATGCTAGCAACTGTTTGTGTGTGTGTGTGTGTGTGTGTGTGTGTGTGTGTGTGTGTGTGTGTGTGTGTGTGTGTGTGTGTGTGTGTGTGTGAGGATCATACCCTGTGTGGCTTATACCATTTTGATGTGCATACCATACATGGCTGGTGACTACCTCCCTCTGCCATTACTTTATAAGGTGTGGTAACAGCATCTGCCTCACATGCACTAGGTTAAACCTCGTACAGTCCACTGTACAGATGTGTCTGGCATATCCATATGTTTGCAGCCTATATGTGGTTGGAAGTGGTCTGTGTGCCTTAACTAAGCCAATGGATGTGATATTATAGACAAATAGGTCACAGTGAATATACTGACGCATATGGCAGCATGAGGTATCATACCTGACAGAAACATCATGCCGATACAATGTCTGCTGCCCTCACAGGTGGCCTGCCTTGTAGGTGCAATACATGAGTCCAGATCCATGGTCTTACAAGTGAACTGATCCCATTATGGATCAATATATATATATATATATATATATATATATATATATATATATATATATATATATGTGTATATTATATTAGTACTCACAATTAACATGTGGATATGTGTGACATACCATTAGCTAGTCTAGGAGTGTCACAGTCAGTATTGTTCAAACCACACTCCAGTAGTAGTCATATGTGACTATTCAGGGTCATAAGCTGTGTTCTATGTCACTGCAGACAGACATAGATGCTATGGCCATAGGTTCTGATCAGCAGTATATGAGTACAGCAAGTGTTGTTGAGAAATATTTGTTGAACTTCCGATTTACCTCCTTTACATACACCCTACTACATTCTATTACATGATTACTTGTTTCACATACCTTTTTTCCTTTGCCTGTTTCAGTTGCTGTATTTCACAGGTAGACAGGTGTGTCTCACAAATGTCTGGTTGTGATGGTCTTGCTTTTTGTTTTCTTTCTTTCTTTCTTTCTTTCTTTCTTTCTTTCTTTCTTTCTTTCTTTCTTTCTTTCTATCTTTCTTTCTTTTTCTTACTTTCTTCCTTTCTCTCTGTCTCTGCCTCTCTCTCTCTCTGATAGATGTAGAAAAATACATCTGTTTTGCATAGGCAGCAGTTTGACTTTTGTATGTAATGCTCATGATCAGCTGATGGGCTGTGCACGAATTGGAGTCCCCCACTTGCTAACTGCATGTGGAGCAGCTGTGGTATCATCACTATAGTCAATCGCATGGAAACGCACTCCTGTAACTAAGCACTTCATGTGGGCATTGGTCCTTTTCCTTCAATGTGAGCAGGATGTCATGTGGGTGTCTGACAAACAGCATCACCTATGGTAGTTGGAAATACCTCTTACAACAAACACTGTGGAAACAGGCCAACAAACTGGAGAGGGATGTTCCACACATGGGGACAGAATAATTATTGCTGTTCTACATTTGAAGTAATGTTGGTTTAACAGGGTTTGTGTGGATATGGATGTTCTGCATGATTTAAAGTCTGACACGACAGTGGTATGTGGTTGAGAAAACTCTCACCTGTAAGGCTATCTGCAGACTGGCCAGAGTTTGGAGCCTTAGATTTGTTGTGTTACTCACACATTTTCTGTCTTTATAAATGCAGTAGCATACTCTGATGACTGCAGTCAGTAAATGGTAACATCCATGTGTGTTACTGACTTCATATCCCTCAGAAGAGATATGTTACAACAAACCCTGTTACACCAGCAATTTTCTCTGTTTATAACAGCAATATGTCAATAATTGCCCTTTGTTTGTGTCTCTGTCGCCCAAGTCTGTCACCCTTTGTCCGTATGTCATGCAGTAAGACGTGGATATGTACAGTATATCATTATTTACTAACATCATTCCTGATATCAAGCCAGTGATATATCAGACTGCCAGACATGTTATGTATAGGAGGCCTTATATTTGAGGACAAAACCTGGACAATCTGTTGTAGTTTGTACAGTAGTGAGGTCTGTGTACTTATGGTGATTGTTGACAAAGTGTCAGTATTGTGTAGCAGTGCATTGTGAATATGTTATTTGGCCTGTGTACAGACTGGGGTAGATGTCAGTATTCTTGGTCCTGTGCTATCTGACGTTGCATGCTGCTCCAATTTCTGGTACCCTGTCAGCTTAGATGCTTGTAGGGCCAGACTGAGACATATCCCATACCACAGTCAGGCATCAAACTACACTGTGAATTGGGCCAGTATATGTAGGATTAGTGTGTGAGTGGAAAATATGATAATGGGTTTTGTTCCACAGTCCATATACTGTACTATTAATTAGGCTTACCATCATGTGACTGTGACTGTGTTGAGATTGGTTCTGGGTATGCACTTTCACACTGGTGTATGTTACTCCATGCTGTTACATGCCTGTAGTGCCTGCTATAGTTGAAATTACATGTGCATTCCCCCATAGGAAAATTGGGTTAGTGTTGTGGCAGTCTGCCTGTAGTTTAGACAGTGCTTGGTGACATGCCTAGCAGCTCAGTGTATTTACCCTAGTGTGATGTAATGTCCACATATCTGTCAGATGTACTGTTGCCTGCCACCATACGTGTTGTGTATTTCTGACAAAGCAGTGAGATGCTGTGAAGATGTATGTCACAAACTAGTGGGAAGTATGTGGACTTGGGACCTCGGCTCCTCCAGTTAATATATGTTAGGACAGACAGGAGGGTGCGAATGCATCAACTGTATCTACTCCAGTATTTGTGATATACCCCCATTTTCATGGCTTTAAATATCCTCTTTGTCAGGCTTGGTCCACATTTCTTGCACTAAGGAGTTCTGTGTATACCTCTCAACTGATCAGATTGTTTCAGAATGTCCAGGTTTATTGCTCATATTTCTGCTGTATTCTACAGGATCATTACTGTGATTTGTGGGGTACTTCACTATGATGATTTTAAGATGTCTATCAGTAACCAATGGCGCACATGTCAGTTTCAGAAGAGCCCTCCTTCAGTGCATGTATGTTGACACAAACCCTGTTACTGTAGCAACAGTCTACATTTATAACTGCAACACTTACATTACATTCCCTTGCACTAAGAGGTTGAGAGTTATGGTGCTGTGGTATGACTCCACTATATTCTATGGACTATACACACACACACACACACACACACACACACACACACACACGTATATATATATATATATATATATATATATATATATATATATATATATGTGTGGGTATGTATATGTGTATATATTTATATATATATATATATATATATATATATATATATATATATATATATATATATATATATATATATATATATATATATATATATATATATATATATATATATATATATGTATATATATATATATATATATATATATATATATATATATATATATATATATATATATATATATATATATATATATATATATATATATATACACACACACACACACACACACACATATATATATATACTTTATATATATATATATATATATATATATATATATATACTTTTTATGTGTAAACATAAGTGTTGTATATTTCTTTTCAGATGTATCTTACCATATTTATTTGATAAGTGTATATTTAGATATAGAAACATGACTGATTCTACACTATTTTCACTAACAAGTAGTAAACAAATGTAGTAGTCAAAACAGTTGTTCACTATTATTCAGTATGTGTACTGAATGATATATTTGAAAAAGCAACAGGCATTGTTTTAGCTCAGATGGCTTAGTGATTAAGTGCTGTGAATATAGTGTACAGGGTTCTGGGTTCAATACTTGCATGAGCTGTTTATTTTCTTGCTGGGCAGAACAAGGGCTATTAGAGACAAGGTGATTAATGTGCTTTAAAGTGGCTTTAAGCAGGTTTGCTCGAGTTTGCATGATGCTAACCACTGCTGATGTATAGTTAAATGAATACACGCATATACTGTATAGGCTTTGCTTACAAGTGCGCAAATCTGCTTAGCATTTACTTTTAAACAATGCTTAAACCTGCTAAGCATCGCCTAGCCATGGTAACCAGTGATCACATTCCCGTCTGATCAAATAGCAGGCTAATGACAGGCTAATGACATCTTTAATAAGTGTATTTTATTCCATGTACATAACATGCTTCTATGTGCTGTCATTACAGTAGAAAGGGGTATGATTATACTGTATGGGACACCTGAGTATAAATGAGTAGTACCACAATCTTTTCTCTTTGTATGTGTTTTATACTTGGATAGTATCCCAGGTTATATGCAGTCACAGTTGCATGCATTGTATCATGATGTTACTACTTTTAACAGTGCTTTTCCAAGAAAGAGTAGATTGCAGATTGTAGTACTGGAACCATACACCCCTGCATGCTTGACTCTGAGTACTGACTATCGTGTTCTTGGTGTTTGAGCTCTATGTTTTTATGTATCTCTTTTTGGACATTGATCCAATATATTGATATTAACTATAGACTACTATGTTTTAGGACATGTCATTGAGGACTGCTGTCATGTAGTAATGGCATACCTATCAGTTTTAGACATCTATCTTTCAAAACATTCATCCTAATCCATAACATGTTGGCTATCTTCTTTCTGTCTGTCCTCTGTACAGATGTGCAGTTGTCAGGTATTTATCTTCGCTGCTTACAGGCAATCTCTGATCAACTGACACCGCCATGTCTACCCAGCTGTGTTATGAATGCCACAGCTAGGAAACCCCACTCTGTATGCACTACATGTCATGGATACTTCAACCAGACTACCACAGTCAACAGAGCATGTTTGGGTACAGATCTCTAACACAGACACTGGCCGTGTTATGCAATATATGTTGCATACATGCCAATTAGAACACCTCACTGGCCCTCTTCAAGAGAAAACCAGATGAGTGGATGTTGAATTTAACTGTCACCCTGGGGATCACTCAAGTGGCATTAGTTGATAGATGGCCTGCTGACAAATGGCAGGTGGCATTATACCAGTGTACTCACATGTCCTACTCTTCTAATCTCTCCATGGATATTAGCCTGATACACATCTAGGAACACCTGCACCTATGGACCTCAGTAATGACAAATGTATCTGTGTGCATTACTGAGTATAACAGTGTTTGTGTGTTTGTAAACTTGTAGTTGAAAATGCTCAGAGGGCCCTCTCACCCTTTACAGTCCCCATTGCTATACTTAGAAAGGGCTGCTGCTGTAATTTATATTAAATTTACCTTGTGACACTCTTCACCCTATGGGCTACCTGGAGCTTGCAGTACCAGCATAACACTGTTCTACAAATGGGTAAATAGGCGTGGGTTACCCTCTGAGCCCTGGCAAATGTGAGTGTGTGTGTGTGTGTGTGTGTGTGTGTGTGTGTGTGTGTGTGTGTGTGTGTGTGTGTGTGCAAGTGTGTGTGAGTGTGCATATTTGTAGGAGACAGCATTCTGAGGCCACATTCTCCAAATACACCAAACCTTGCCATACATTATAAGGGATGGTGATGTTGCTGACATTAGGAGAGGCATGACAAAACCTTCACCCTACTATCCCTGTGGCATGTGCAATAAATGCATATCCCTGTAGTAGCAATAATTAGACAGACAAGGGTTTGTATTGCTGTCCTGGTAAACATGTAATTGTGGGTATGTCAGAGCATTATCATGGGTTTCAGTGAGTACAATTTCCAGTGTGGGGTGGGGCTGCTGGGTATACTGTCTTTACACCATGGTACCCCAGTACATGTCTCAAGGTCCACTGTATGAGGACCGCTGTCACCATAAACCATACATGTAACTGATGACACTCTTCAGCCCAATGATGCATGTGCTCTGTGCAAAAACTCTGTAACATATGGACTCACTGACAAGTTAGTCAGCACTGCTAAACCCAGGTCTGTCAAATGTGTCTATGACTTAATGTGTTTGTCAACGTGTATATGACAGTATGTCATACTATATATTGTCCATTAACACCCAGTACATCCCCCATTACCATACTATACAAGGTCTGGTGATGTTGTTCACTTTAATGGAAGCTCAGGACATACCTCATCCTACTAGCTCTGTGGTGTGTGCAATTAAGGCCAACCACATAAGTAGCAAAAAGTACCTAGGTAGGGGTTCTAATCTCAGTGTTGCCAAGTAAGTGTGTGTATGTGAAGAGATCTACTTCAGTTTGCAGAAAATATATTTCCCAGGAGATCATTTGTCTGAAAACTAACTGGCAAAAAGTAACATTGTAAAGCAATCATCTTGTGGAAATTCATTTCATCAAAACTAGTAGTGGATGTGTAAATACCCTTTTCTCCACTGTACAGCTGTACAGTGATACTAGGGTTGGTATATATAGTTGGGTGTGGTTGTTGTGGGCACAGCAACCCACATTGAGGGTAGTGTTGTATCTATCCCCTCCATTTAGTGTGCTGTTATACTATCCAGTTTATGTTAAGAGGTTAGGTAGTTGCTAATCACACTATGTGTGGTTCTATGCCACCCCACACCCTCCAAAGTGGGTGGCTGTGCCCCCACACCCCCACAACTGTGTATATCAACTCCAGGATTGCACTATATTGGGGCCAAAGACATATACCCCGCCAGTACTATTTCCAATGAAATTAAATTTGACAGACTGATTATTTACTGATGTGATGTTTTTGCAGTTTGGTATTGGTGGAATTACATAGGACAAAATGACTTTTCTGCAAAATGAAGTACATCCATGTGAACAGTATTCTCTGTGTATTGCATCAACACAAAAGCCTCTGTGTGTGTGTTATTCACAAACATTGGGTGTGTGCCACCCAGTACACTTACCATTGTCCACTGCAGAAGAGCTGCTTACATCAGCCACTATGCACTCACCTATATACACCCCTCAGAACTATCATCCATGTGGCACATGCAGTAACTGTTATACAGACCTGTTACTTGTGTCCAGCTGTAGCCGGGATATGGCACAGTCAATGTGTTACCACAGTGCCATACCCCTTGTAGGAAAAGACAGCAGACCAACATCCTCCTGACACACAGACACCTAGAACACAAATAGAATACATTATGAAGATTACATTCAGTCAGTGTTAACAACAGCAATAATGCATCATGGCTGGACAGCTACACACCCTGACATGTAAGCATTATATATTCCAGCTGACAACACTTCAAACAGCATTACATGGTTAAACTTTAGTACATTCATTCTGTGCATCAGAACCATATTAGCATGTCCCTACATCAATGGTATGGATGACAGGGATGTGGCATGGGTATCATCATATGCAAATGGTGTGGTGTGGGTTTGCCAGAGGCCTAGGATGAGCTGTTTGGTTGAGATTATGTGTGTGGGTTAGGGGGTTGTTTATCAAAGGCTTGTGCAGACGTTGTGTGTGTAGGTATGGATGTGCCCAAACTGTGATGGTGATTGTGTGTGTGTGTGTGTGTGTGTGTGTGTGGATGCACACAGTTCTGCCATGTGGCTGCCCTCTATAGGGGTATGTTGGACAGCTGTGGACCATACATGGCAGGCTTTACAGTTCACTGTGTTTGGCCATGGACATGGGAACTCTGCCTACCAGGGGTTGCATGGGCACCATCAGGCAGAAGCCAAGATATGGTACTTTCCCCTGATGATGACAATTGTCCATTGGATCTGCGTCCCTGTTGGCACAGGCCAGGACCATGTGCACATGGCCTGCTGCATTGTGGTGTGGACAGCACCCCCCTGCAGTGCTGGTGCTGGTACTGCCACTACAGGAGTGGGAGTGAGATGTTGCATGTCCATGTAGACCTCCACTTGGTGTTGATGCCCTACTCCCACCACATGTTCTACCACAGACACCACACAGCCAAGGATTCCCACCATCTCACCCAACCATCTATCCATGACCTCTGCAAAACAACGGTGGACATCTGCATGATCACAGATTTAGTCACATACAGTATGATGAGTAGCCCTCTGGAGCCTCAGACCATCTCTGGTGTAACATTTCATATGTGCATGTGCCTACATGATGGCCCAAAACATGCATCTGGTGACACCTGCTGTGGCACTTCTGCCAGGGGCATGATGGCCAGCAGCCCTCCTATGAGGATCCCTGTCCATCTGCCTGTGTGGGACCTCCCCGGTCATCCACCTATGGCTGCTATGTACAGACACACTTGCCATATTCACCACACTTTCCTGTCCCATGCCACCACCCTCCAACTGTCCCTCATCTATGGCCACTGGTGATCCGCTATGTGAGGGAATTGTGACTGTGTGCGGGGGTGGGGTGGATAAAAGTAGGATGCCAACCAATGGCACAAATTCAGCCACTGACAACCCTGCCTGTGCCTCACTATACCTATCATCATTGTCAGAGTCTGTATGGACACTAACACCAGTTTGCCTGTAGGAGGGACCCTGACCCACCTCGCACCCGTGAGGGGCAGACAATAAATTTAAATTAAGACCTGTACATTATGGTTTACTTCTACACACACACCCACACACACACACACACACACACACACACACACACACACACACACACACACACACACACACACACATTTACAGGTGAGGTGGCACAAAGATATTACACAGAATTCTCATTACTTAAGAGTTGACATGCAGGACATATGGCACTCAACAGCATGCACAGCAGCCATTCGTAATCCTTCTTGCCAACAATATATATCTCTGTGATGCATGAGTTGTATTAGTAGGTGATGCCCCTTCCCCAGGAACACACTGCACCCATCTACACATTATTGATGTGCACCTGTACAGGACACTGGCATGTACTGTGCACCATACCTGACAAGGTTTGATAGTTGTTGCTGAAGCACCTACCAAGAGGAGAAAATGCTGAGAGAAGAAAGGAGCCACTTTTGAGATTTTAAGTATTTTCTTGTGATTTATTTCTTAGAAAAACTGCATTGCCACCTACTTTTCGGTGTTTTCTTGATTTCAAAAGCTGATATCTGGGTTAGAAACAGTATTTAGAACATACCTAGAGCCTGTTTACTGCATTTTTGTGTTGCACTTAATTTAAAACTGTTTTTTCTTAAATTGCATTTTTCCTGCCTCTGACCTAGCATACACATGTTGGGGTCATTTATTGCACTGTTCTGACTAGTTTGCTACTTGTGTGTCTCTGCTATCCTTAAACAAAAACAAAAAAAAAAATCTTGCTATTTTCCCACTTTCTCTAATTTAAAAGAAAGTTCAGTTACAGAGTTGCTGTTCTGAACTGTTTGTAAGTTTCTTGGAGGCCAGTGCTTGCTTGAGCTAAAGGGAACTCTCTGTGTTCACCAGTGGCAGTGGTTAACACTGAGCAGCCTGCCTGTCCCTGTAGGAGTGGTTACTGCCTAGAAACTGTAGTTTTATTGGCCATTTTGGGTCAATTCCAAACTCCTTGATCTCTCTCTCTCTTAAAACTCTGCAGCTGAGTGGTTTTGGCATCTTTCCAGGCTTGATAGTTTTTGCTGAAGCACCTACCAAGAGGAGAAAATGCTGAGAGAAGAAAGGAAACACTTTTGAGATTTTAAGTATTTTCTTGTGATTTATTTCTTAGAAAAACTGATTTGCCGCTTACTTTTCGGCATTTTCCCGATTGCAAAAGTTGATATCTAGGTTAGAAACAGTATTTAGAATATACCTAGAGCCTATTTACTTCATTTCTTGTGTTGCACTTAATTTAAAACTGTTTTTTCTTAAATTGCATTTCTCCTGCCTCTGACCTAGCACATGCATGTTGGGGTCATTTATTGCACTGTTCTGACTAGTTTGCTACTTGTGTGTCTCTGCTATCCTTAAACAAAAACAAAAAAAAAAAATCTTGCTATTTTCCCACTTTCTCTAATTTAAAAGAAAGTTCAGTTACAGAGTTTCTGTTCTGAACTGTTTGTAAGTTTCTTGGAGGCCAGTGCTTGCTTGGGCTAAAGGGAAGTCTCTGTGTTCACCAGTGGCAGTGGTTAACACTGAGCAGCCTGCCTGTCCCTGTAGGAGTGGTTACTGCCTAGAAACTGTAGTTTTATTGGCCATTTTGGGTCAATTCCAAACTCCTTGATCTCTCTCTCTCTTAAAACCCTGCAGCTGTGTGGTTTTGGCATCTTTCCAGGCTTGATAGTTGTTGCTGAAGCACCTACCAAGAGGAGAAAATGCTGAGAGAAGAAAGGAAACACTTTTGAGATTTTAAGTATTTTCTTGTGATTTATTTCTTAGAAAACTGATTTGTCGCTTACTTTTCGGCATTTTCTTGAATGCAGACATTGATATCTGGGTTAGAAACGGTATTTAGAACATACCTAGAGCCTATTTACTGCATTTTTTGTGTTGCACTTAATTTAAAATAGTTTTTTCTTAAATTGCATTTCTCCTGCCTCTGACATAGCACACACATGTTGGGGTCATTTATTGCACTGTTATGACTAGTTTGCTACTTGTGTGTCTCTGCTATCCTTAAACAAAAACAAAAAAACAAAAAAATCTTGCTATTTTCCCACTTTCTC
Organism: Protopterus annectens; assembly: GCF_019279795.1. Classification (NCBI taxonomy): domain Eukaryota; kingdom Metazoa; phylum Chordata; order Ceratodontiformes; family Protopteridae; genus Protopterus; species Protopterus annectens. The sequence continues at coordinate 1,928,327,098 of NC_056728.1, read as the reverse complement.
TAATTTAAAAGAAAGTTCAGTTACAGAGCTGCCGGTCTGAACTGTTAGTAATTTTCTTGGAGGCCAGTGCTTGCTTGGGCTAAAGGGAACTCTCTGTCTTCACCAGTGGCAGTGGTTAACACTGAGCATCCTGCCTGCCCCTGTAGGAGTGGTTACTGTCTAGAAACTGAAGTTTTATTGGCCATTTTGGATCAATTCCAAACTCCTTGATCTCTCACTCTCTTAAAACTCTGCAGCTGAGTGGTTTTGGCATCTTTCCAGGCTTGATAGTTTTTGCTGAAGCACCTACCAAGAGGAGAAAATGCTGAGAGAAGAAAGGAAACACTTTTGAGATTTTAAGTATTTTCTTGTGATTTATTTCTTAGAAAAACTGATTTGCCGCTTACTTTTCGGCATTTTCCCGATTGCAAAAGTTGATATCTAGGTTAGAAACAGTATTTAGAATATACCTAGAGCCTATTTACTTCATTTCTTGTGTTGCACTTAATTTAAAACTGTTTTTTCTTAAATTGCATTTCTCCTGCCTCTGACCTAGCACATGCATGTTGGGGTCATTTATTGCACTGTTCTGACTAGTTTGCTACTTGTGTGTCTCTACAATCCTTAAACAAAAACAAAAAAAACAAAAAAATCTTGCTATTTTCCCACTTTCTCTAATTTAAAAGAAAGTACAGTTACAGAGTTGCTGTTCTGAACTGTTTGTAAGTTTCTTGGAGACTAGTGCTTGCTTGGGCTAAAGGGAAGTCTCTGTGTTCACCAGTGGCAGTGGTTAACACTGAGCAGCCTGCCTGTCCCTGTAGGAGTGGTTACTGCCTAGAAACTGTAGTTTTATTGGCCATTTTGGGTCAATTCCAAACTCCTTGATCTCTCTCTCTCTCCTAAAACCCTGCAGCCGTGTGATTTTGGCATCTTTCCAGGCTTGATGGTTGTTGTTGAAGTACCTACCAAGAGGAGAAAATGCTGAGAGAAGAAAGGAGCCACTTTTGAGATTTTAAGTATTTTCTTGTGATTTATTTCTTAGAAAAACTGCATTGTTGCCTACTTTTTGGCATTTTCTTGATTGCAAAAGTTGATATCTAGGTTAGAAACAGTATTTAGAACATACCTAGAGCCTGCTTACTGCATTTCTTGTGTTGCACTTAATTTAAAACTGTTTTTTCTTAGTGCATATTTCCTGCCTCTGACCTAGCACACACGTGTTGGGGTCATATATTGCACAGTTCTGACTAGTTTGCTACTTGTGTGTCTCTGCTAACCTTAAGCAAAAACAAAAAACAAAAAACAAAAAAAACTTGCTATTTTCCCACTTTCTCTAATTTAAAAGAAAGTTCAGTTACAGAGTTGCCGTTCTGAACTGTTTGTAAGTTTCTTGGAGGCCAGTGCTTGCTTGGGCTAAAGGGAACTCTCTGTGTTCACCAGTGGCAGTGGTTAACACTGAACAGCCTGCCTGTCCCTGTAGGAGTTGTTACTGCCTAGAAACTGTAGTTTTATTGGCCATTTTAGGTCAATTCCAAACTCTTTGATCTCTCTCTCTCTTTTAAAACCCTGCAGCCGCATGGTTTTGGCATCTTTCCAGGCTTGATAGTTGTTGCTGAAGCACCTACCAAGAGGAGAAAATGCTGAGAGAAGAAAGGAGCCACTTTTGAGATTTTAAGTATTTTCTTGTGATTTATTTCTTAGATAAACTGCATTGCTGCCTACTTTTCGGCGTTTTCTTAATTGCAAAAGTTGATATAGAGGTTAGAAACATTATTTAGAACATACCTAGAGACTGTTTACTGCATTTTTTGTGTTGCACTTAATTTAAAACTGTTTTTTCTTAAATTGCATTTTCCTGCCTCTGACCGAGCACACACGTGTTGGGGTCATTTATTGCACTGTTCTGACTAGTTTGCTACTTGTGTTTCTCTGCTATCACAAAAACAAAAAAACAAAAAAAACTTGCTATTTTCCCACTTTCTCTAATTTAAAAGAAAGTTCAGTTACAGAGTTGCTGTTCTGAACTGTTTGTACGTTTCTTGGAGACCAGTGCTTGCTTGGGGTAAAGGGAACTCTCTGTATTCACCAGTGGCAGTGGTTAACACTGACAGCCTGCCTGTCCCTGTAGGAGTGGTTACTGCCTAGAAACTGTAGTTTTATTGGCCATTTTGGGTAAATTCCAAACTCCTTGATCGCTCACTCTCTTAAAACCCTGCAGCCGCATGGTTTTGGCATATTTCCAGGCTTAATAGTTGTTGCTGAAGCAACTACCAAGAGGAGAAAATGCTGAGAGAAGAAAGGAGCCACTTTTGAGATTTTAAGTATTTTCTTGTGATTTATTTCTTAGAAAAACTGCATTGCCGCCTACTTTTCGGCATTTTCTCGATTGCAAAAGTTGATATCTAAGTTAGAAACATTATTTAGAACATACCTAGTGCCTGTTTACTGTGTTTTTTGTGTTGCACTTAATTTAAAACTGTTTTTTCTTAAATTGCATTTTTCCTGCCTCTGACCTAGCACACACATGTTGGGGTCATTTATTGCACTGTTCTGACTAGTTTGCTACCTGTGTGTCTCTGCTATACTTAAACAAAAACAAAAAAACAAAAAAATCTTGCTATTTTCCCACTTTCTCTAATTTAAAAGAAAGTTAGTTACAGAGTTCCTGTTCTGAACTGTTTGTAAGTTTCTTGGATACCAGTGCTTGCTTGAGCTAAAGGGAAGTCTCTGTGTTCACCAGTGGCAGTGGTTAACACTGAGCAGCCTGCCTGTCCCTGTAGGAGTGGTTACTGCCTAGAAACTGTAGTTTTATTGGCCATTTTGGGTCGATTCCAAACTCCTTGATCTCTCTCTCTTAAAACCCTGCAGCCGCATGGTTTTGGCATCTTTCCAGGCTTGATGGTTGTTGCTGAAGCACCTACCAAGAGGGGAAAATGCTGAGAGAAGAAAGGAGCCACTTTTGAGATTTTACGTATTTTCTTGTGATTTATTTCTTAGAAAAACTGCATTGCCGCTTACTTTTTGGCATTTTCTTGAATGCAGACATTGATATCTAGGTTAGAAACAGCATTTAGAACATACCTAGAGCCTGTTTACTGCATTTCTTGTGTTGCACTTAATTTAAATCTGTTTTTTCTTAAATTGCATTTTTCCTGCCTCTGACCTAGCACACACATGTTGGGGTCATTTATTGCACTGTTCTGAATAGTTTGCTACCTGTGTGTCTCTGCTATACTTAAACAAAAACAAAAAAACATAAAAATCTTGCTATTTTCCCACGTTCTCTAATTTAAAAGAAAGTTCAGTTACAGAGCTGCCGGTCTGAACTGTTAGTAATTTTCTTGGAGGCCAGTGCTTGCTTGGGCTAAAGGGAACTCTCTGTCTTCACCAGTGGCAATGGTTAACACTGAGCAGCCTGCCTGTCCCCGTAGGAGTGGTTAGTGCCTAGAAGCTGAAGTTTTACTGGCCATTTTGGGTCAATTCCAAACTCCTTGATCTCTCTCTCTTAAAACCCTGCAGCCAAGTCGTTTTGGCATCTTGCCATGCTTGATAGTTGTTGCTGAAGCACCAACCAGGAGGAGAAAATGCTGAGAGAAGAAAGGAGACACTTTTGAGATTTTAAGTATTTTCTTGTGATTTATTTCTTAGAAAAACTGCATTGCCACCTACTTTTCGGCATTTTCTTGATTTGAAAAGTTGATATCTAGGTTAGAAACAGTATTTACAACATACCTAGAGCCTGTTTACTGCGTTTTTTATGTTGCACTTAATTTAAAATTGTTTTTTCTTAAATTGTATTTTTCATGCCTCTGACCTAGCACACACGTGCTGGGGTCATTTATTGCACTGTTATGACTAGTTTGCTAATTGTGTGTCTCTGCTATCCTTAAAGAAAAACAAAAAAACAAAAAAACTTGCTATTTTCCCACTTTCTCTAATTTAAACGAAAGTTCAGTTATAAAGTTGCCGTTCTGAACTGTTTGTAAGTTTCTTGGAGGCCAGTGCTTGCTTGGGCTAAAGGGAACTCTCTGTGTTCACCAGTGGCAGTGTTGAACACTGAGCAGCCTGCCTGTCCCTGTAGGAGTGGTTACTGCCTAGAAACTGTAGTTTTATTGGCCATTATAGGTCAATTCCAAACTCCTTGATCTCTCTCTTAAAACCCTGCAGCCGCGTGGTTTTGGCATCTTTCCAGGCTTGATAGTTGTTGCTGATGCACCTACCAAGAGGAGAAAATGCTGAGAGAAGAAAGGAGCCACTTTTGAGATTTTAAGTATTTTCTTGTGATTTATTTCTTAGAAAAACTGCATTGCTGCCTACTTTTCGGCGTTTTCTCGATTGCAAAAGTTGATGTCTATGTTAGAAACATTATTAAGAACATACCTAGAGCCTGTTTACTGCATTTTTTGTGTTGCACTTAATTTAAAACTGTTTTTTCTTAAACTGCATTTTTCCTGCCTCTGACCTAGCACACACATGTTGGGATCATTTATTGCACTGTTCTGACTAGTTTGCCACTTGTGTGTCTCTGCTATCACAAAAACAGAAAAACAAAAAAATCTTGCTATTTTCCCACTTTCTCTAATTTAAAAGAAAGTTCAGTTACAGAGTTGCTGTTCTGAACTGTTTGTAAGTTTCTTGGAGACCAGTGCTTGCTTGGGCTAAAGGGAACTCTCTGTGTTCACCAGTGGCAGTGGTTAACACTGAGCGGCCTGCCTGTCCCTGTAGGAGTGGATACTGCCTAGAAACTGTAGTTTTATTGGCCATTTTGGGTCAATTCCAAACTCCTTGATCGCTCACTCTCTTAAAACCCTGCAGCCGCGTGGTTTTGGTGTATTTCCAGGCTTAATAGTTGTTGCTGAAGCACCTACCCAGAGGAGAAAATGCTGAGAGAAGAAAGGAGCCACTTTTGAGATTTTAAGTATTTTCTTGTGATTTATTTCTTAGAAAAACTGCATTGCCTCCTACTTTTCGGCATTTTCCCGATTGCAAAAGTTGATATCTAGGTTAGAAACATTATTTAGAACATACCTAGAGCCTGTTTACTGCATTTTTTGTGTTGCACTTAATTTAAAACTGTTTTTTCTTAAATTGCATTTTTCCTGCCTCTGACCTAGCACACACATGTTGGGGTCATTTTTTGCACTGTTCTGACTAGTTTGCTACTTGTGTGTCTCTGCTATCATAAAAAAAAAAAAAAAAAAAAAAAAAAAATCTTGCTATTTTCCCGCTTTCTCTAATTTAAAAGAATGTTCAGTTACAGAGTTCCTGTTCTGAACTGTTTGTAAGTTTCTTTGAGACCAGTGTTTTCTTGGGCTAAAGGGAAGTCTCTGTGTTCACCAGTGGCAGTGGTTAACACTGAGCAGCTTGCCTGTCTCTGTAGGAGTGGTTACTGCCTAGAGATTGTAGTTTTATTGGCCATTTTGGGTCAGTTCCAAACTCCTTGATCTCTCTCTCTTAAAAACCTGCAACCGCGTGGTTTTGGCATCTTTCCAGGCTTGATAGTTGTTGCTGAAGCACCTACCAAGAAGAGAAAATGCTGAGAGAAGAAAGGAGCCACTTTTGAGATTTTAAGTATTATCTTGTGATTTATTTCTTAGAAAAACTGCATTGCCGCCTACTTTTCAGCATTTTCTAAATTGCAAAAGTTGATATCTAGGTTAGAAACATTATTTAGAACATACCTAGAGCCTGTTTACTGCATTTTTTGTGTTGCACTTAATTTCAAACTGTTTTTTCTTAAATATCATTTCTCCTGCCTCTGACCTAGCATACACATGTTGGGTTAATTTATTGCACTGTTCTGACTAGTTTGCTACTTGTGTATCTCTGCTATCACAAAATCAAAAAAACAAAAAAATCTTGCTACTTTCCTTCTTTCTCTAATTTAAAAGAAAGTTCAGTTACAGAGTTGCTGTTCTGAACTGTTTGTAAGTTTCTTGGAGGCCAGTGCTTGCTTGGGCTAAAGGGAACTCTCTGTGCTCACCAGTGGCAGTGGTTAACACTAATCAGCCTGCCTGTCCCTGTAGGAGTGGTTACTGCCTAGAAACTGTAGTTTTATTGGCCATTTTGGGTCAATTCCAAACTCCTTGATCTCTCTCTTAAAACCCTGCAGCCGCTTGGTTTTGGCATCTTTCCAGGCTTGATAGTTGTTGCTGAAGCACCTACCAAGAGGAGAAAATGCTGAGAGAAGAAAGGAGCCACTTTTGAGATTTTAAGTATTTTCTTGTGATTTATTTCTTAGAAAAACTGCATTGCCGCCTACTTTTCGGCGTTTTCTCGATTGCAAAAGTTGATATCTAGGTTAGAAACATTATTTAAAACATTCTTAGAGCCTGTTTACTGCATTTTTTGTGTTGCACTTAATTTCAAACTGTTTTCTCTTAAATTGCATTTTTCCTGCCTCTGACCTAGCACACACGTGTTGGGGTCATTTATTGCACTGTTCTGACTAGTTTGCTACTTGTGTGTCTCTGCTATCACAAAAACAAAAAAAACAAAAAAATCTTGCTATTTTCCCACTTTCTCTAATTTAAAAGAAAGTTCAGTTACAGAGTTGCTGTTCTGAACTGTGTGGTTACTGCCTAGAAACTGTAGTTTTATTGGCCAATATGAGTCAATTCCAAACTCCTTGATCTCTCTCTCTTAAAACCCTGCAGCCGCATGGTTTTGGCGTATTTCCAGGCTTAGTAGTTGTTGCTGATGCACCTACCAAGAGGAGAAAATGCTGAGAGAAGAAAGGAGCCACTTTTGAGATTTTAAGTATTTTCTTGTGATTTATTTCCTAGAAAAACTGCATTGCCGCCTACTTTCCGGCATTTTCTCGATTGCAAAAGTTGATATCTAGGTTAGAAACACTATTTAGAACATACCTAGAGCCTGTTTACTGCATTGTTTGTGTTGCACTTAATTTAAAACTGTTTTTTCTTAAATTGCATTTTTCCTGCCTCTGACCTAGCACACACGTGCTGGGGTCATTTATTGCACTGTTCTGACTAGATTGCTACTTGTGTGTTGCTGCTATCCTTAAACAAAAACAAAAAAACAAGAAAATCTTGCTATTTTCCCACTTTCTCTATTTATAAGAAAGTTCAGTTACAGAGTTGCCGTTCTGAACTGTTTGTAAGTTTCTTGGAGGCCAGTGCTTGCTTAGACTAAAGGGAAGTCTCTGTGTTCACCAGTGGCATTGGTTAACACTGAGCAGCCTGCCTGTCCCTGTAGGAGTGGTTATTGCCTAGAAACTGTAGTTTTATTGGCCATTTTGGGTCAATTCCAAACTGCTTGATCTCTCTCTCTTAAAACCCTGCAGACGCGTGATTTTGGTGTCTTTCCAGGCTTGATAGTTGTTGCTGAAACACCTACCAAGAGGAGAAAATGCTGAGAGAAGAAAGGAGCCACTTTTGAGATTTTAAGTATTTTCTTGTGATTTATTTCTTAGAAAAACTGCATTTCTGCCTACTTTTTGGCATTTTCTTGATTGCAAAAGTTGATATCTGGGTTAGAAACTGTATTAAGAACATACCTAGAGCCCGTTTACTGCATTTTTTGTGTTGCATTTAATTTAAAATTGTTTTTTCTTAAATTGCATTTTTCATGCCTCTTACCTAGCACATACATGTTGGGGTCATTTATTGCACTGTTCTGACTAGTTTGCTACTTGTGTGTCTCTGCTATCCTTAAACAAAAATAAAAAAACAAAAAAAATCTTACTATTTTCCCACTTTCTCTAATTTAAAAGAAAGTTCAGTTACAGAGTTGCTTGGAGGCCAATGCTTGCTTGGGCTAAAGGGAAGTCTCTGTGTTCACCAGTGGCAGTGGTTAACACTGAACAGCCTGCCTGTCCCTGTGGGAGTGGTTACTTCCTAGAAACTGTAGTTTTGTTGGCCATTTTGAGTCAATTCCAAACTCCTTGATCTCTCTCTCTCTTAAAACCCTGCAACTCTCTTTTTGAGCGGTCTTGGGCACAGAGCAGTGTCGGGCAGCGGCACTTAAATGGGTTTAAACTATTCCCCGCTCCACAAAGTCTGCTATTCACTTTTTCCCTTAGAACTGCTCTAAATCTCAAAATAAGCACTCTATTTTCATTCTAAAGCCCTGCACTTGCTTGTATAATTAATCTCATAGGTAAACACTAATAAACTTAAGCACTACATCCTCTTATACTCCTTTTAAGCACTTGCTCCCTATTGGTTCTTTCTGATCAGTTAATAAATAGTTCCCTATATTATTCAGGCATGTCCAAAGATCAGTTTTGGGTTTACTCTCCAGTCCAGCTGGTGAATCTGGGAATCTTGAGGCAATGTTGCAACTGCCTTATGTATACAGACCACCCTCTCCTCCTCCCAACAAGCTCAACTATATGTGAGAGATGCAACTATATAGCCAAACTAGAGGCTAAGCTCAACCCAGTACTGGCACAGCCAGTGAGGAGGAGAAGATAACCACACACACCACAAATCCAGTCTCACATAGACCTATCGCATCAGCAAACCAAACACATAAACACACAAAAACATACTCGGAGGCTCTAAATAAAAATCTGCCTAAGCAGCAGAGACCTCCAAAGCAGACATCCAAGCAACCCCTACCACGAAAAAATACCCACGTAGCACATAGCTCACAAAGTCAGTGTGCCACACAGTCACAGCCCTTAAGGCTAAACAATACACCTAATACACTTGTAATAGGTGACTCTATTGTCAGACACACTGACGTCCCACTCACCAGGCTGAACAAGGAAAAGGTCACTGTAAGCTGCCTGTCGGGTGCCAGGATCCACCACATTTATTTATTTTATTTATTTATTTATTTTATTTGCAGTTGGTTTACCAGGATAGTCCATTGGGCCAAAATGAACCCGTTTTCAATGGAGTCCTGGGGAGAAAAGCTCCAAAACAATCTAGGTTACAGTAGATTATTGATGATAATTATACAAAAATTAAGATTCACTTAAACAGTTTCAAATAGTACAGGAAACATTAGGAGTAATACAGACTTGTGATGAAACTTACAGATGATACAGACTAACAAGAGGAATATTGCAAAGTAAATACTGAGAAGTCATTGTATATTAGGAAGCATACACAATAAGAGGTGCAGCCTAGTGCATTTTTTAGAAATACCATAGGAATAATAATAATAAAGTATGAGTTGGGGGAAAATAATAAGGAAAATTGCTGGTGTAAACAGGGGAAAGGAGGAAGATGGACATTACCAGTGTTAGTTATGTGGGGTGGGAACAAGAGCATTCCCACTGGGATACTAGATGTGAATGAAGAGATTTTTTAAAAATAAAATGGTTACAGGTTGTGCGAATGGACAGTGATAGGGAGTTCAAGAGGCATGCTAGGCCATAGGATAGAAGATTTTTACCTGGGGGATGAGTTGGTTTGTAAACTTCTAGTATATTTTGTTTGTTGGACCTTAATACTCTATCAGGTAGGTGCATTTTAAAAGCAATAGAAAGGGACGGACAGAGGGAGGGGTTGAAAGTGAGCTTGTATGCAAGACTTAGTTGAGTATAGGTTAGGTGATTGGGTAGTTCTAGTCATTTTAGTTTTTGGATAGAGGACCAGTGGTGGGTGGAGGACTTGTGGCTAGTAGCGAATTTGGCGATTTTGTTGTAGCAAGAGGAAAGTTGTGTTTTTAGAGAGGACTGTAGATTACTTAGGAGTGGAGCTCCATAGAGAAGGGAGGGGATAAGAAAGGAAGTAGAAAGTGTGATTTTAGTGGCAGGTGTAAGGTAATGGTTTTGTTGGTAGAGCATACCTAGTTTTTGATATTTAGTTGTAGGTGGGAGTTGAATTTGAGCTGGCTATCAACTTGGACCCCAAGTAACTTGGTCTATGACACCAGTTCTAGAGGTGAGTTGTTTTGACTAGTAATAGAGAATGTGTTTATATCGAAAGAAGTGACTTTGGTGGGGGTAAATAACATTAATTTGGTTTTAGAGGCATTGAGTGCTAGGTGATTACTTTACATCCATTGTTCAGTGGTTGAAAAGGCATCTTGAGTAAGCTTTAGGAGTGTGGGGATGGATGTGGCAGAGCAGATAATAGTTGAGTCATCTGCATATTGGATGATGTTTGAGAATGGGATAGAGTTGCGGAAATCATTTATAAATATATTAAAGAGAAGGGGACCCAGCATGGAGCCTTGGGGAACTCCGGTAAGGGTATTAAGAAATGATGAGGTGGCCTTTTTCCATTTTACTGCTTGATATCTATTGGATAGGTAACTGGAGAACCAGTTTAAACAGGAGGGGGATAGGTTAAGTTTTGAGTGTTTAGTTAAGAGCAGGCTGTGTGAGATAGTGTCAAAGGCCTTAGAGAGGTCAAGTAGTAGGGTAGAAACAATTTGGCCAGAGTTGCAGGCTTTATTTACAGTTTCAAGGAAGGAGAGGAGGGCTGTCATAGTGCTATGACTTGATCTGAATCCATGTTGTGTGGCAGTTAGTAGGTGATTATCTAAGAGATGTGGTAGGAGTTGAAGTTGGATACACTTTTCTAGGAGTTTGGAGATGGGAGACAGGATGGCGATGGGGCGGAAATTAGCAACATTGTTATTGTTGCCACCTTTATGTAAAGGTATGATAAAGGCTTTTTTCCAGATTTGGGGTACTATACATTCTTGGATAGAGCGGTTGATAATGGGGTAGGCAATTGCTTCAGCAGCTATGCTAAGAAAGTAAGAAGGGATGTTATCAGGAGCATTAGTGCATGGCTTCAGTTTCAGAAGGAGTTTCTTTATAGTAGAAGTGGGTATAAGTTTTAATGAGAATAGAGGGGAGTGGGAAGAGGGGCTATTAAGGGGTGATTGCGATGTTGAGCAAGTCAGAGTAGGAGAAGAGGTGGAGGGTAGAGAGTTACTAGATGGTAATGAGGGAGTGGTAGCAGTGCAGGGTAGAGTGTTGGTAGGGGAGGGTGGTGGTGTGTTGGAGAATGTGGTGGTGTTAGAGAATGTTGAGGTTAATTTGGAAATAGATTCAATGAAAAAATAATTAAATTGGGTAGCTAAGTCTAAATCAGGAGCATTAGGGTCTGGGGTGGGGGGTGTCTGGTTTTCTGGGGTTAAGGAGAGTAGAGATACCTTTCCAGAATTTCTGAGGGTTTGTTTTATTATTATTTTGGAGTATGGAGAAATAATTTTTTCAATCAGAGATGATGAGCTTTTTTACTTTATTTCGAATTGTTTTGTATTCATTATGGATGAGTGGACTCCTGTTTTTCTGGTAATGTGCCCAGACTTTATCTCTGTGCCACATGGTTGATAGTGTGGTTTTGGTAAGCCAAGCAGCGGTTTTAATTTTTATTCTCTTTGTCCTTAAGGGAGCCTGGGAGTCTAGTAGTTTCAAGAATGTTGAGTTGAAGTGGGCAACTGAATTATCTAGGGATAATGTTTTTAGACAATTTCAGTTTATTGCTTTTAGAGAGTTTGAAAAGGTTGTTGGATTAAAGTTTTTTTGGTTACGGATAGTAATATAATTATGGGTGCGATGTTGAAGTTGGGGGAGTCGATGAGTGAAGATGGGTATGTGGTCACTAAGGGGATCGGGAAGAGTGCCACTGTCAGAAAAATAGTGGGGATGAGAGACTAGAATCCAATCCAGAATACTGCCGCTAGAGAGGTTTTTTGAGGGGCGTGTTACAGAGTTGATTTGCTGTGAAAAATTGTAGAGGTTGATGTTAAAAGGGTTTGTAGAAGACTGAATGGAGGCCCAGTTAATATTCATGTCCCTTACGATTATTGTTTCAATGTTAATGTTGTTGGAGAGCCAGGAGAGGATATCTTCAAGTGTAGAAATATTATCCCCTGGAGGGATGTAGAGGGGAAGCTATACCTATGTGTTTGTGTTTGTTAACTTGAAGTAGTGTGAGGAGTAGTTCAGCATTGTTAAAGTGTGGAATAGGTTTATTATAGGGAGTAACTGACAAGGAGGATGAGTATAGGAGAGCTACTCCTCTCCCTTTTTGTGGGACCTGTCTTTTCTAATGATAGAATAGTTTGGTGGAATTATTTCAGAGTCTTTTGTATGGGGTTTTAACCATGTTTCAGAGATGGATAGGATGTATGAGCCAGGCATAGAAGTTTGGGACTTTGTTTACTATAGTTTGGGAGGTTAAAGAAGTAAGTAATATGGACTTGTCCGTAGTGGATGTGGTGGGGGGGGGCTGGGTTGGGATGGATATCACCTGATAATAGAGTGGTTATTAGATGTAGGATTGGGTTGGATAGGTAATTGGACAGTTTAGTAAATAGATTGGGTTCTATTATGATTCTGAAGGATTTACTAGTTACTATGGGGGTAGAATGATTTAGAGAAGTAATACGTTTGTATGGGAAGAATAGGAGATTTTTTATAGGATATTGATGGGGAGAAATAGGAGTGTGTGAGTATGAGAGAGGGGAATTAAGATGGTTGGTTACATAGAAGGATTGTGAGTGGTAGGAGTTAATGGGTTGGGTGAGGTAGTATAGATAGGATAAATTAAAAAGTAGTAGTAGTAAAAGGAGATGAATGAGGGTTTAGAGAGCATGATGTAATGGGTTTACTTAGAGGTGCAATGTTGTTGTTGAATTATATATGGATATAAGAGAGAAAGCTGGTAAGTATCTAAATAGTGGTGAAGGAGTGGAGAATATATTATGTTTGGATGGGGTGTGGTTTGGGAGTGGGTGTTGAGAGGAAATGGAAACCTATTGGCTAGGTGAGATAATCTTGGGGAGGAGAATAAGTTAAATATGGGCGGGATAGGGAGTGGGTGTTTCCTAAGTATTGAAAAATGATTGGCCTAGAATGGCAGTGGGTGTGGTTTTGGGGGAATAAAGGTAGAGGTGTTGGGGGCGGGTGAGATTTGGGGGCAGGGTAGGGGAGCGAAATGAGCCCGCAGGGCAAACGGAGCAGGTAGAACCAAGGAGGGCAGGGGAAGATCAAGAACCTATCAGTGGAGTGTTGTTTACAGAAGGGTAAGTTTACAGAAGGGTGAGTAGAGGTGACCTGGAAGTAGTAGGTTAGAGTGGGATGTAAGTCTTTAGGAGAGAGAGAGTGAGAAAAAGAAATGTTAGAGCTTAGAGAGAATACAAGAAGTGAGTGAATTGTAGTCTATATTAGTGGGGAGATGATGCCATCTAGTGGACAAATGCTGAAGTGCAGCTTGGCCCACCAGGGCAATCTCTGGACTAAATTGGACTAAGGGAGAAGGGAGCTAGTGTAACTCAGGGAACTAGACACATAACACAAGCACTGAGGTCACTCCAAAGCAAGTACAAATATGACTACGTCATTGTCCATGCTGGTGTGAATGGCCTGAGACGTACCTCCATGGACTACATGAAAAAAGACATAGAGGAGCTCTTTGATCATGTCACCCAGGCTGGTATGACTCTGACCTTGAGTAGCATCTTACCCTACCCAAGAATAATGCCACAGTATAAAGACAAAATTATCATTTTTAACAATTGGCTAAAGTATTGGTGTCATTCAAAGGGGATCCAGTGTCTGTCAGCCTGGGATGACATGCTCGAAAAGCCACATTGCTTCTCTAGGGATGGCTTGCACCTGTCACCCCTGGGTTTTTGAATACTGGCAAAGGCTCTTGCCTCCCCATAGTGCCTTTTTTAGGTAAGGCTCAAAGGACAAACCCACCTCCATAGACAACACAAAAAAAAAAAACTAAGGGTAATGCTGCTCAACGCCAGAAGTCTAAACCTTAAGATGCACACACTCGAGACTCTCCTCAGTATGGAGAATATCAATATCTGTGCAGTAACAGAAACCTGGTTCAAGGCTCCCGAGAGCATCCCAGCACTAACAGGTTATACTTCATACCATGCTTTTTGGCCCCAAAACTCGGACCGAACCACAAAAGGTATCCATATTTATCAAAGATACCCACACCTCCAGGTTAGTGGCACTGCATGAAGCATCGGAGACTATCCATGTGCAACTAACAGTGGGCAAAACTGCCTTTCAGTTTGTAGCTTGCTAAAGACCACCCTACCAAACACAGGAACCTCATTCAGCTTTCCTGAGAACACTGGAGAATATGAAGGTCTCAAACACTATTATATTGGGTGACTTCAACTACCCAAACATTGATTGGGAAAACTACTCAAGCCCAAACACCCTTGCCCAATGGTTCCTAGAATTTATAAACTCATATGCTATGGAACAACTGGTCACCACTCCCACAAGAGGGGAAAACATATTCGATCTGGTCATCACCAACATGGGGTCTTTATGTTCCACACCAGAGGTATACCACTCATTGGTAAGATCAGACCATAAACTAATATCACTAGACATCCATATTCCATCCCCACCCCCAGCCAAGGAAACCACGGTGAAGAACGTCTCAAAAGCAAACTTCACACTTCTCAAAACCGAGGTGAAATCCTTCAAAGCCCCCAGGCCAGTGGAAAATACGGCCCAGAATACAGAATCTTTTACAAAAGCATTCTATGGACACCTACAGGAATGCATGTAGCATGCTATCCCAAATAAAACCAAGACTCACTCCTCCAAAGGCAGGAGACCTGTCTGGTGGACCCCGGCTATAAATAAGCTATACAACAGAAGGAGAAAGCTACTACATGATAGAGCAAAATCCCAAAAAGGGAAGGCGTCTCTGATCAGTGCTAGCAAGAAACTACGATCCCTCATAAAATCATCTAAGGCCAGCTTCGGAAGAAAGATTGCACAAGACACTAAAGATAATCACAAGGCCTTCTTTAGTTATGTCAGAAACATGGGAGGCAATGCCCAGATATGCTCTGAGTTAGTGCAAAATGACAAAAAATACACTGAACCCACAGACATTGCCAACATCCTGGCAGAAAGGCTCACTGCAAACTTCTCCCCACCTTCCCCCCCAAAAGAGCAAATGTCTATCCCAACAGAGTGTAGCCTTCCTGAGATCACAGCTGCACAAGTGAGAGCTGCCCTCTCCAAAGCAAAAAACACAGCATCAATAGGACCAGACGGTGTTGCAGGCTGTGTCTTACATGAGCTCCAAGAAGAACTAAACCCTCATATAAAGTCACTGTTCAGTCTCAGCCTTACTACAGGATATGTACCCAAGGAATGGCGTACAGCAACAGTGGTCCCACTCCACAAAGGTGGTGCCACAACAGACCCTGGAAACTATCGCCCTATAAGCCTGACTAGACTGGTCTGCAAAGCTATGGAGCGTATCATCATGGAAATCATAAACAAAGACCTTGGGAACCTCCAGACACTGGATCCTACCCAATCTGGCTTGGTTAAGGGCAGATCTTGCCTCTTGAACCTGGTCAACTTCTTTGAAACAGTTACCAAAGCCATAGATGAAGGGAAGGTAGTCCACACAGCCTACCTGGACCTCGCAAAAGCCTTTGACACAATACCCCACTCAGGCATCATAAATAAGATCACCAGCTTAAATATCAAGCCCTATGTCACAAGATGGGTTGCAATCTGGCTCAGGGATAGAACCCACATGGTCAGAATATCAGGTGCCATGTCAGACTCTAAACCAGTTACAAGTGGCGTCCCACAAGGCTCAGTCCTAGGACCTGTCTTGTTCGGTATATATTTCTCCGAGATACAGACTAACACGGGTGGACTATGGCTGACCAAGTTCACAGATGACTGCAAACTGGGTGCCATAATTGACTCTCCGGCTGACACAAGCATCCTCCAAAAGGGTCTCACAGAGATGGATAACTGGTGCCAGAGCCATATCCTAAAGCTAAATGCCAAAAAGTGCATAGTCATCCCTTTTGGGAAAAACAAAGTGCCACAAATTACCACATAGGTGGTAATCCATTAAGTACGGAAGACGTAATTAGGGACTTGGGGACCCAAGTATATAGCAATCTCTCCTCTGACAATCACGTTGCCAAAGTGGTTAAAAAGTCCTTCTATATAGCCCACCTTATCATGAAAGGGTTCACATCTAGATCAAGAGAGGTCATTGTGCCCCTCTACTCATCACTTATCAAGCCCATAATTGAATACAACGCCCCATTTGGGATGTACCTTACCCAACACCTGCAGCAACTGGAGAGACTCCAAAAGTACCTCACAAAGTGGATCAAGGGGCTCAAAAAGATGCCCTATGCAGTTTGGCTAAAGAAACTCCAGCTCTACTCAGTTGTGTACCGCCTACTCAGAGGCGATCTGTGTCTGACGTATAAAGCCATGTCCAACCCAGAATTAATGGACATGCTTCACCTCAGGAAATCCAAATCCCTTAGAGCTACACGCTCCAGGGACTTGAACCTCAGCACAGAAATAAATAGGACATGCTGGAGGACAGATTCATATCCCAGAGGCTCCCCTCACTCTGGAACAAAATCCCAATCCATGTTAGGCAGAGCCCCTTACTGAGCCTCTTCAAGAGAAATCTTGATGAGTGGATGCGAGATCATAAGTTTATCCTTGGGATCTCTTCTGTGTCCCTGCTTGACAGAGGTACAGTAAACCAACCTTAAAAGGGCTACCTTCTGTGATCTACTATACAGAAGAACAGTCAACTAATCTAAAAGGGTGGTGAAAGCCAAACACACTCTGGCTAGGCTTATAAATGCCCTAGGGCAGATAGCCTAGTATCAACCTATGAACCTATCAACCTAAGTGTACAGACCATTGCTGAATGTGTAGATGTCTGACAGTTATGTTTGATCTGTTGCTCACAACCCCTATGTGTTTGATACATAACTAGGGTGATATGAGAACTGATGTCAGTAATTAATCCCTGACCTTTGATTTGCAGATCTCATCATCAGCAATGTATGCATGTGCAATGAAATCCAGTTACACCGACAACCTTCGAAGCTTCATGTGGATATGTGGAGTGTACACACCCCTGTTGACATGTCAGCCTCTTCTATGATATGCAATGGGGCCACAATATTGCATTTGATAACATTACACATACATGATATTTGGCATATGACTTGTGCAATCCAATGCAGTAGCAAGCAAATGTGTTAGTCATAGAGATGCTGAATGAGATGCATACAATATGTGGGTTGCATATGTGTGCACACCCTTAAAACAATAGTTTGTTGAAGCACCTGTTAAGTGAACTACAGCAGTCACTATTCCTAGAAGGGGTATACTAGCATGGTCCATCTTTACTTGGCATTATTTTGTCTGGCTGCCCTACAAGGGTCCCCCAACTCTGCCAGATTGCAAGGTCAGCTCATGTGCACAGCCCTTTAAGGTCACACAGCGCCTTCACTACTGCTGTAGAGTCTGGCTTGTGTCTGGCACAATTCACAACCTTAACTGTGTTCAGATATAGCCATTCTTAGCTAGCTTTGCATGTATGCTTCAGTTCACTGTTGTGTTTGAAACTGACACCCCTTCCCATCATCAGCCTTATTGCAGATGCCTGACAGCTATGGTCCACACATGAGTGTTATTTTGCAATGTTTCAAATTCCATCCACCATGTCTACTCACCAAGTTCCAGCTAATGAACAGCAACCCTTAAGGTGTACACTGGCATCAGTAAGCTAAAAGTTGGGGATGCTGACCCTGAGGTGGAGTGAGGTGCTGCTTTTTCACCACATATATCTTTATGAAGAATACTGTCTGTAGGTTTGAGCCTTGGTCTCATGACACCATTACACATTGCAACACATGCCTTTGGAAGACTTGATGTTATGCTTATGCTACCTGTACAGAGCCCTGGATGATGTTTCATGTGGGACAAATCTTCCATCTGATTATCCTAACCCATAGGCCACAATTATGCAGAATCCCAGTGATTATTGACACAAGTACTACACAGGCAGTACTTACTAGACATTCCTGCAACTCCCTCAGCATTGCTGCATATCCCTGGGCAGCCTCCATGACCAGTTTGAAACATGTTTTGTCATCTGTTTTGGATGGGAATCTGTTTCTTTTCTACATCACTGTTGTCCCCATATTTAATACACCTCTAGATCACTTTCTGCAGTGTTTGCCATGGTATATGCAATGGTGAGGAAAGGTTACTTTTCCCACTCCTGACTGCTGCCTTTCAGATATGGGATCCATTTCATGCTTTGTAAGATGTGTGCAAGCCATGGCTGCCTCTTTTGCAGGTGACTGGACAAATGTCATGGACATACTTCTTGGACAGTAGACCATTACTTGGTGTGGCACTGAGGCCCTGTACTTAACGGCAGGTGTGTA
The DNA here is from genome assembly GCF_019279795.1 of Protopterus annectens. Classification (NCBI taxonomy): domain Eukaryota; kingdom Metazoa; phylum Chordata; order Ceratodontiformes; family Protopteridae; genus Protopterus; species Protopterus annectens. The sequence continues at coordinate 1,928,308,954 of NC_056728.1, read as the reverse complement.
CTCAAAACAGTGAATGCTGTCAGTACATCACAAGCTGTCTCCACAATATTTTATTTGGAGTGTCTGCACACATATGCTTCCAGTGTTTTGTAAGGTTTGCATACCCCATATTTGTTATGCTAACATAGGATTCTATATTACACATCCATTAATCATATTAGGATCACATTACAGGTTGTAAAATGTGTGGGATGTGTTATTGTGGTTTGCCGTTGTATATATCAGGAACAGTTGCCATTGTAATAGTGGTGTATACACTGTTGTAGCCAATGTATAAGGGTAATGTTTCCTACATGTCCCTACTGTAGGCCATTTGTCCCACCATTTTGTTTATCTCTGTCCACACATCTTGCACTGACAGGTTGTGAGGTATACTGCAGGAATCTTACATACCCTTCAGATATGCCACCATGGTGACTACTATGAAGCAGTACAGTTAACACCAACAAAAATGAACATGTACAACATGCATTTTGTGTAGGTGTGTTAAATGTGTGCATGGCAAATAGCATGGCCTTAATATGGCCATTATATAGTATTGGCAAACCTAAACAAAACAACTCCAGACTCACCAGCTACAGGCTGCTGTCCCAGTTGTATACCAGAGGGACCCAAAATAGTTGTGGGAGAGAAGTAATGCCAGTAGTCACACCTGTGGCATTGGTACAGGGAGGAAGCAGCATTTTAGCACATCAACAGTACAAACCCCAGTACTAAGGATTATGCACATCTGTGCATTGCTACACTCCAGCAAGACTATCTTATCTGACATATGCATGTAGATACTTTACAGATAAAAATGGATAAGCAACAGTATTCTAGTGATGTGCACTGGGGCCTTACCTGTATGCTCCTCTTCCATTGTGTGGGTGGCACCCACCTCCACAATGCTGTTTTTGGCTTCAAGGCTTGTCTGGTGGATGGGTGCCCTAAGGCTGGTGAGGAGCTCCTCAGCATGTGTTAGTGGGGGCTGGATGGTTTGACCCACACCTGTGGCTAGCCAGTCCCTTGCAATGGCAGCAGCCCACTGACGGGCATGGCGGATGAGGTCAGTGCAACAATGCCACACCTGCTCATAATTTTGGCTGTGCAAGCCAATATAGTTTACCCTGTGGACGAGCTCATTCCACAGGGTGGTCCTCCCCTGCAGATCCTGGGCTCTGTGTCTGAATAATATGTTGTAATGCTGTATGACATATTGTATTATGCTGTCATTCTCTATGTTGGTGAATGTTGGCAGCCATGGACGTTGCATATTACCTGGAAGACATAAACAGGAAAAAAGGTCACAGGACCTCATACGGTTGTTCACTTGCACATCAACAGTGGATATTACTTGCAAATAATCCAGAGTATACCATAACATTGTAAGCTATCATGGCTTTGGCATCTTGCATTACATTCCTGGCCCTGACCTGTCTAGTTCCCTCAGTGTTTGACACTTAATTGCATAATCCTCTAGTCTCCATCCATTTCTGTATAGAGGAATGACAGTAGCCATCTTCCATGTGGATAGTGTGTGGATGGTGACAAGTCTGTGTTTGACTGTAGTGTGTTATGGAGCTGTGAGCACATGCCTGAGCTCATGTAGGAGGCAGACTGTGATGTTCTCATGCCTCATGGAGACTTGCTGTTGCTGCCATCAGTAGGCATCATGTACATGCTCAACACTGATGAGGAGAGGACTGTGGTTGATGTGCATAACCCCCTGTACAAATGTTGTGGACAGGGTAGCACTGTTCCCATCTAACCTGCCTGATGCAGGTTGCCTGTATCCATGGCATGTGTGTATGAGGTGTGCTTTACCCCCAGTACAGGTTGAATTGTGTTACTGCCTCTGAGACTGACTACATATGTGGAGACATTGTTGCAATTGGCCTTGGTGCTGTGGATATGTCTGATTTATAGTCACTGTCAGCCTTATAGGAAGTCAGCTGTGAGCCTACAAGCTTGCTCAGATACAGGTGGACTTGCTTCCAAGTTGTAGTCTGCAGCTATGTGTCCCTGTACAGCCATTATAGCAACCTATTATGTGCTTTGTGTATTGCTGCTGTCCACCAAGGGGGATTACTCTATTGCTGGTGGAGGCTGGTTGTACAGGTCAAGTACTGCTAATTCCATATAGCTACAGTGGATATAAAGTGTACACACCCCTGTTACAATGCCTGGTATTTGTGCAATTGAAACATGACCCAAGAAAAGCTCATTTCAACACAATCTCCACCTGTAATGTGACCTACAGCCTGCTCATTTCAATTGAAAACATAATCTGTTCTGTGAAAACACAGTAAGAAATCTGGACAAAGCCATAATGGACACCTCTTAAACATTTTGCTATTACAAACTTAGAAAGTTGATGGAATAACAGGTTTCACATTAGCATGAATATTGTGAAGTTTATGAAGTCAAAACATGCACCTCTCAATCCATTAGAATAAGAAATCGGGACAAAGCCATAAGGGACAACTGTGAAATATTGCTATTACAAACTTAGAAAGTTGATAGAATAACAGGTGTTGCATTAGCATGAATTTTCTGAAAGGTATGAAGTATAAAATACAAATGTTCTGTCATTACTGTGAAACGTTAATTTGTAATGATGTGTCAGTGATCCACAAGTTTATAAAAAGTGGGCCAAGAATATAAGGCAAAAATCCGGACATGCTGTGAAAAGTTATATGCGATCAACGTTTGCAAAGCACAGCCCCCAACAAATAAATCTTTTTTTTTTTTCTCACATCTGCAATAAAGTTTAAGTGTAGCTGCGTGGGTGTGCCCATTGCTTAGCTATGCTTAGCCCAGCTTAAACAGCACGAGAAGTTAAATAGCAATAGACATTCAACATAAGCAGAAGTGCAATAGTTTATGCCTTGCATGTAGTCATTCACGGTTCTATCCTCCCCAAAGCCGTTTCCATTTTGTATGAGAAATCATTACAATTTTAATTTACTTGCATATTTTTGTAGGAAGTAACTTATATTTCTCAACCAGAGTAGTGTATAAGGCCCAGATGTGAGGTGTCAGTGGAATAAAGTTGTGAAACCCCCATATAAACATAAGTGCCCCATACAGTATAGTCACACAAGAATAAATATAATGAAAGCACATTGGGGGATGTCAGGGAAGGTAAACAAATTTATAATATGCCAGGAATAATGAATCAATCCCATACAGGTGGTGGTCAATAAAATAAAACATAAGCAATACTAAGAATTGCACAGCTATGCTGACCAGGTGTAAGCATTGTGTAAATATGAATGCTAAGCAATGAGTAGCCCAGCTAAGTGGATTTGCCCCTTGGTATGCAGGGGGCATGTGTATTGTGAGAGCACTGCTCTCAAACATGCCCCCCTGTGCTCATACACATCCCCATGTACATATTACAGCATGGCAGTGCGCCTTCATACATATGCATGGCATGCTGCTGTGCTGCACAGGAATGGTCCCTTCCATGCAGGAATAAGTTATTCCTGCATGGACATTTAGTGAATCCGGGGGACCATTTTTCACTTGATGGAATGGTAAAACCTTCTATTGTGGTATTTCTCCCCATATGGACCAGGAGAAGACCCTAATTCCAACATGGGTGCAGTATATCGTACCAAGTACCTTAGGGAAATGTGCCACCCTATAAAAGGCACTCATAGTCTTGGCTTGATCCTAAGGTGACACCAAGAAATAGATGTAGTCAGTATGTGCTAAGAGTATATCCAGGAATGGCTTCAGTAAACAGAAAACCAGGAACCACAAAAAACAACTTAAAATTCCAAAACCAACCTGGAGGAGATGAACTTAGAGCAAAACAAAACGCAGTACAAAAATGTTTTATTGAAAACTTCATTAAGCCCTTTCATCTGAGTATAACAAGGACTTCTTCAGAGTGTAAAAACACAGGGAACATGTCAATTTAAATATCCTGTCATTCAGTCACATAACAAAAACAACTTCCAATGAAAAGACATGAAAAAAATGAAAAATCATACAATAATACAAAACAAACATTTAAGTAAGTCGGAAAAAAATCACCATTATACCACATAAGACCTAATTTTTAAAATACTAGCTATACTAATTTGGTTGTTTAGTCCAGGATGTATACAAGCATTGAGTTTAATTTTTCAAGGTAGCTCTTTAGCTTCCAAATAATCTGACCCGGGACCACCCTTTGGATCCTTAGAAACCTTGTCTACCCCAAAACATGAAGCAAATTGTGCGAAGGAAGCAGTGAAATATGTTTAAATAAAGCATTGTTGTTTCACTTATTTTTGATTTCATAGCAATGTTCATAGATATGGTCTCTAGGTCACCACTCAGTCTTACCAACATAAAAATCAGTGCAATCTTGACATTTAGCAACATAAACCAAGCCCTTAGAGCTGCAAGTACAATGGAAAGAGGTTTTTACAACATACTGATTGATAATTAATGATTCAGAACCAAAAATATACCTGCAATAGGGACAATTGCCACACTTGTAAGTACCATGCTTTTTGAAGCTATTAAATCAGAGACTTACAGAAATATATTCCAGGTAATGTTTGATAGACATGCCTCTTCTGTACACAACCTTATGGTGACTCCCCAGTAATCAAAAACTCTGTTAAAACAGGAAAAAATATTCCAGTTTCTCCTTAGAATGGAAATTATTTCCCTGTGTTCAATAGTAAAGTTTGTAACAAAAGAGTTCTGAAACTGTTCTGTTCCAGTCATGTTTGCAGATTCTCTCTTAAACACTTATTTGTTTTCAGCCAACAACAAAGGCTTATAAATTCATTCAAATCTTGTCATACTCACTTCCTGAAAAATATTAGAAAACAATTGCCTAGGGTAACCCCTTGCTAACAGCATATCTAACAATTTTGTGCCATCCTTACTAAAGGTAACACCCTCAGAAATCATTTGAGCTAGGCTGACAAATTGTCCTTTTACCAAACCCCGTTTTTGATGAATGGGGTGCCAACTAGTGTAATGCAACAGACTATTCAAATAAGTTGGCTTTCTATAAATATTACTAACATATTTCCTGTTATCCACATCCTTGCTAATTTGAATGCCCAACTAACTAATGCTGGAATTGTTTGCAACACAGGTAAATTTCAAAAAAGAGGTAGTTGTATTACAGTGATCAATGAATGAACTAATCTCATCCACAGGTTTCCTCCATACTATAAAAATGACATCCATGAATCGGACGTACATCTCTCAAGGGGGTGGAAAAAAGCACCAAAGATGTATCTTTTTGCCCATTCAATCATAATGATGTTAGAAAAAATGGGGGCACACACTGCCCCCATCACTACCCCCTTCCTCTGGAGGAAATACTGTCCCTCAAAATAAACAAAATTGTTCTTCAAAATAATTTTCATGAGGGTTGTCAAAACATTTACTTTATTGTTACTGATGCTTTCAGAAGTACATAAAAAATCATGAAACCATTCAAGGCCCAAATCATGAGGAATAACATTAAACAAATTCATGGCATCAATGGTGATGAAAGTAATGTTCTCAAAATATTTCAGCCCCCTAAGTTTGTCCAACAAGTTCCAAGAATCCCTACATATATAGTTGAAAGGATTGAGACTTAATTTAAGTTTGATATCAATAAATCTAGCTAGGGGGTGTACCTTTGCTTTTCCTGCACTAACAATTGATCTCAAAGGGGGATCACTGAGATACATTTATTTAACTTGGGTATCCCAAAAATGGAAGGAACTATAGGAAATTTGTTCATCAAAAATTATACAAATCAAAAATAATAGCTCTCTGGTGAAAAGCATCTTTCAAAACATAGTTAATGTATGCATAAGAAATATTAACACCATTCAAAGAAGATTCTTCATAAAATTCATTGTCAAATAAAATGGCATTCATTTTGTTGCAATAACCTAATTTAGACATAATAACAACCCCCTTCCTTGTCAGGCTATGTAACCCTACTGTTTCTGTTGTTGGATAGTTCATGTAACAACAAAACTTCAGTCCATTTGAGAGTATGCTGTTTAGCATCTCTACAATAGTGCAATCACTTCCTAAAATCAAATTCACACATTTTTTCGAACAGAACAGGGGGTAATGATAAAGGGGGAGAGGGGTTGTAAAGATTCTCCTCTGTAACAAATTACTAGCCGTATCACAAGTCTGATTAGAAAAACAAAACTTAAAATTTAGTTGTCTTAAAAAGAATTTAATATCAGTAAGTAAACTGTCAATTCTAGCAAATGGGGTTGGTACAAAAGTAAACCCTTTAGACAGAAGATCACAATATTCAATGCCAAACTGAATGTCAGTGTAGTTGTACATTTTAAAGTCACCTGTGCCATTGGTGATGATATGTGGTTCATTAGATCCAGAATTGTCACCACCACAATCCCAATTACTTAATTCCTCAGGATCTGAGAACACCTCCTCCATCTACCATACTGGGTCTGTGTTTTTTATTTGTTCTGTCACGGATCCTGCTCCAACTGCTGTAAGTTGTTCTGGTTCCGAAGTTTCTCCAAATACCTTAAAGGGACCTGGTCTTCCCTCAGGAAGAAGCCTGTGAGATCCCCAATACACTCCCAGTCTCTCTGCGGAAGGTACCCATAGCAAGTATAGTGAGGGTTATACATACTTTGGTGTCCAAAGGAATAGGAAGTCCACTCATTTCTCCAGTGTCCTGGGGATCAAACATGCCCACTAAGACTTTTATAATGTCCCTGTCCACTCTGAACATATAAAGGATTTCTTAATTATCAAAATTATAATGAGTAATCCATTGCTTATATTTTTGTCTTCTTGGTGGGCAAGCACTGCTGGGCACAAGCGGTTTTGGCCCAGCCAAGACAAGCAACTCATACCTAGTAATAGCAAAGCTCGCTGCAATTGATAGCAATTTCTCCAATTACAACTCTGTTAGATTTGTTTGTGCTTCTCTATGCATCTGCAACCAGAGTGGAAAAAATGGGAAAAACTGATTAGGAACAGCAAATGGTGTAAAACATACTTCATTAGCATACAAAGATTTACATCAGTCCTCATTTCCATCTCATTATTTGCATATTTGTATAAGAAGATTTGAGGTCATCATGCATTGGTGTAAATGGCCTCTTATGAATTGCAGACTGGCTGCACTCATTCACGACCCTGACATCCTGAATGCATTTGTAAAACTGACTATGAATACTACCCTCAATGTTATATGGTGTTCCTGAAGGATTTGATAATTAATGAATATGTAACAATTTAATCAGCTTTCTGTGCAATGGTATACATCAGAAAAGTAAAGCTGCCAAAGCTGTTTCCTATTTTTAGATGAGACCCAAGGTAGAATTCATTGAGAGTAGAAAAGGGAACAGAAAAAAATGTTATTTCATGTTTTTGAAGGTTTTGAACAATAATGAACATATAATAATTTAATCTGCCATGTGTCCAATGATATACATCAGAAAGACAGCTTAGATTAAGAAGGCCCACTGCAATAATGAAGCAATGGCAAAAAGGAGTTTTCAGAAGTTTGCATAGCCTCTCTGAACTACTTTGTAGAACTATTGAAAAGGGGACGACCTGTCCACCACATTATTACTTGTACATCAACTACATCTGAAATATAAATGATATAGTCCTTAAAAATGACAATAATTAATACAACTAAACATTCGCTAATTGCTACCTTATATCCATAAACCTGTCACTTTTTTTCCTTTTCAGCGTTACTCTCTACCACATATCCCCATTTGCAATTGTAGCAGTTGTACACTACTTCCAGAGTTATTAGAGACAGACCACATCCTGTTCACCAGCCTGTGTGGTAGTAGAATATCAGAGATGAGATCCAACATTGTAATCATGATTCATTATATAACATCCCAGATCATAAAATCAGCAAAGCTATGTTACAGTAACGTGCACTGATTCCATCAATGTGTTTTACATATACCTATTGCATTCTCAACATTCTCACTTTACACTAGCTAGCTACAACTCCTTCTCTCACCTCAGAAATACTTATCAGTGAAAGCTACAGACCAATTCATTGCCTCCTTTTCCATCATATGCTTTAGTTCTGTAGTACCATAAGCCTTAACATGTATTTTTGTGCAAATCCTACATTAAATCCATTCATCCACAACCCATTTTTCTCATTATTGCACATGGAGTTCGGTTGTTGCATCCTTCAACAGTGACAATTATCTGCAGCCTAGGTTCACATGACTAGGTGGCTAGCCCTTTAAATTTCAGTTGTTTTCCCAAGTAAAGCAATGCCTATACTGGGGTTTACATGGTTCCCCATCAAAACATTGTATACTCACATTATCGAATCCCACTTTATCGAGCCTGACTTCATCGAATCTTCATTACATCGAACTCCTGGGACTATGAAAATGGACCCTGGAAAAGGAACTACTTGGCCACCATGGTGAACGTTGTCCTTCCTCCACTGTAGTACAATCTTGGAAATGGTATATTTAGTTGGGAGATGGGGCTGGAGCCCCACCACATTGGGGGGGTGGGGCAGTACCCCCCCCCCCCACATCAGGAGTGTGGGTGGTGAAGCCCCCCATTTGGAGCTTTTTTTGTTTTACTGTTTGTTGTTTTGTCCTGGTGGTCGAGTGGTTCCTTTCCCAGGGTTCATTTTTGCATTTCCAGGAGTCTGATATAATGAAGATTCAATCAAGTCAGGCATAATGAAGTGGGATTCGATAATGTATTTGCTGTTTTGAAGTATATCTAGTTTACACACTTGTTGTCCCTATCCTGCACACTGTGTGGGGCATTTGACTTCAGGAGTGGTGCATATACATTAAGCACATTTGTGCAAACCACTGATGTCATGACCACTATCTGAACCAAGTTTTAAACAGGAAATAAGAATGAGGTCATTCACATGCAATTGATAAACTGATTTTTATGAAACAACTCTGAATACTAAACTTTCCCAACGATGTGAGGATATGTTAAATCAGGAACTACATTATCATTATCACTATCATTATGTTCCCATATTCTATTGTTATGAAATAAAGCATAAGACATTCATGTTTCTTTCGCTAATACTCTGAATAAACTAACTCTCATCTTGGCAGTCCGCATAAGAATGTATTTCTTAGTAACACATATGGATAGTCCAATTATATTACCATAACTAATTCACACTATTGTGACCAAAACTACTATATTTAAAACACACACACATAAACACATGAATGTTTTACAAATTACAGTAAACATGAAGCAGTATTCATGGTACAATGTCATAGCTCACAGAATGACTCTAAGATATTTGCACTTCCAGTAAAAAGCCTTGATAAGCTGCATGTTTAATGACATCTGTTACATGCATTCTCCTCATCACCTATACCTTTCATTCTTGCTAGTTGTGGTCGAACACTGCTGAGTGACAGGAAGATATAAGCTGAATAAGTAGCAAAGAAGAAATAGGAGAACATGAACAGGATACCAGTATAGGAACTATTCAAACCATGACATGGGGAAAAAGATGTTTACAGCCTAGAAAGTAACTTTTTCTTGAGCATGCACAAATGGGACTATACATTACGCATAAATGAATGTGTTAATGATGGTGTCTAGAGTGCTGTACTGAACTTAAGACAGTACATTTATATTTTTAACTTAATTGTGTATGTGGTTTAAAATAAAAAAGACAGAGCATAAGGCTAAGCAGATAATAACATTAAAACCACATACCTGTGTTAATCAGCACTACTGACCTTTCATGGTCATAGAAGCCCGATTCAGAGCAGAGTGAAAAATGAATGATGTCTTTCCCTCGCTTTCTCACTCTAGTTCAAGTTTGTGCAATAACTCTTAAAGTTGTTGTGTATGTATGTATGCACATATCTATCTATCTATCTATCTATCTATCTATCTATCTATCTATCTATCTATCTATCTATATCTGTTTATTTATTTATTGACATTTGATTACCTGGGATTGTCTGTCTGGGTAGAAGCCAATTTTCAGTGGAGGCCCGGAGAAAAGCTCAAATTATTAAACATATATTCATTTATATATATATATATATATATATATATATATATATATATATATATATATATATATATATATATATATATATATATATATATATATATATATATATATATATATTTCTATTTGCAGGGGTATGGAATACTTGCTCCAATGTAAAAAAAATATTTTTGGGAACATTACATGAGTCACTGTTTTGGCTAGTCACCTCCCAGGTTTTAGAAGTTGCTCTTATTCATAGTAGAGCAAATATTTTGAAACCAGTGTCTTACAGGGAGAATGACAGCTGTTAAAACAAGTGCCTGAAATTGCACAGTTGTTCAAAAACAGTCCTTTTGAATGAGTTTTCACTTCACTGCTTGACTAAACTATTTTCCATAAGGTACAGTGATCTAAGGGTGAATTATATTAAGTAATGTGGTGCAAAGTGCAAATCTATCTGAATGGGAGAAGTAGAGGCATTTATTGCCTCAGAAATAAAAGAACTTTGTAGATTTTGTGTAACTGCTATTTTGGACATTTTTTATCTGAAACAATATTCACACTTATTTCACTTAGACTGGCATCATTTTCTTCCTGCTATTTTTATGAAGGTAATATTTTAATGCAATACTTCCTTTTCCAGACACTTACAAAGAGAATGACGAATGCATACTACAAAGTAAGGTACTACTGTTCAGACTACAGAAAATATCAAATAAAAAAATAAAATACTGAGATGACCTCCCTTACTAGTAAACTGTGACTGTATAGATATATAGATATAGAAAGATAGATAGATAGATAGATAGATAGATAGATAGATAGATAGATAGATAGATAGATAAATAGAGACAGATAAATGTAAACTTGAGAGGTTGCAACTTGACATGACTGACAATATGTATGTTTAAGTATTTTTGAGATATGAGTACAATAGAAAACATTTTACAATGTTACGTTTCAGTAAGACAGCTGCACAGTGTTAGCACTGCTCTCTCAGGATTCCTAGTCCTCTACAGTGTTTCCATCTGGAATACTTTCTGTATAGAGAAGCATGTGCTTATATTTCATTGTATATCCAAAGAGACATATAGTTTGCTCACCCCGGAATCCCCTAAATTGCCCAAAGGTATGCATTCATTATAAGAGTGAACATGTACAACCCGTGCTTCCTCTGCAGATGATCAAAATGAAATTCATCAAACTTTAATAGTCTGAAGGAAAAAAAAAACACAGAGGAACATAATCTTATTTTCCATTTGTCATAAGAAATCATTGCTGGTACAATTTCTAATTATGTGCCGGCAATGAGTCACTTCTTTTCTGAGATTTCTCTCTTCTTTGAGTTGGTGTGACCATGGAGTTGTTATATATAAGTGGGGATGGGGTAGCCCCCCCCCAAAAAAAAAAAAATAACACAAAGTTTATTTTTGCACCTTTTTGTTATTCTGACATTATTTATTGCTATTTCTGAAACTCTGTATTTTGGAACTAGGAATTTCATAATAAAACCCATCTGAGATTTCTTCCCTTCCACTTATGTATGCTGAGTTATAGGACAGTTTTAAGAGTGACAATGAACAAGATAACGCAAGTATTGGAAAATGAGTAAATGAGTTAACTAATATTACTGTTAGAGATGTACTAGCTAGAAGCCCTACTACTATATAAGATATGTATATTTTATAGATTGCCAGTGGTTTAACAGGAAGTCTAGAACTGCTTGACAAACTAGTAACTAAAATTTGTATTTATGAAACCAAATATGCATATAATTAGTAACAGTAAGAGGGCATGCAGTCACATATAAATTGCAGAATAATGTTTGCTAAAATGATAACCAGCAGTGAATAGAGTTTTCAATCACATTTCTTTTTTTAAGTTCACTAAATGAGGGCTGTAGAAAGAAATAGTTTTACAAGATTTGGTAAATATGTGAACAGAATTGGCTTTAGAAATTTCTTTAATGTAATACAACAGTAAGAAAATGCTTGCAAGATGCATCGTGTTACCTTCTTTCTTCATAAGCTTAAGAAAATCCAAAATAAGCCTATTTATGTTATTTTTTGTATTTCAGTACCACAAAACAAAATGATATTCAGCAAAGAAACAAAGAAATGGGGAAGGATATTTGAGTTTTTTTGTCACAATTCACAAATTTGAACAAAAATCATGAGAAAACTATTCCAGCTCTGCAAACACATAGAACACCATGTTTATGATAATAAATCTCAGATGATGTGTGTGCCTCAGTCTTTAACAGAAAATTGGTTTTCTGGTAGATTTTGAATGGCCAGAAGCATTTAATTGTGGCATATCCCTTGGGAATTTGCTTAACAAAAAGCAACTTGGATGCAGAAACTATTTTTTGCTTGAGTGGTTTTGCAGAAGGGGACTTGAATAATTTTTGGGATGGCACCTCCAGGGGCATACTTATCAATAGATGGGCATCATTAATTCACTGAGACCTCATGAGCTATTTAAGAATTGTGTCCCTTGTGACACATTTACATGTAATGGTGTACCATGAATAGTTCAAAAGGAAACAAATTTTGTAATCAACCAAGACAAACAAAATGAGGAACCTGTGAATGTTACGTATATAAAACGACAACCAGGGACCAGAACTATTCAACAGAATTTTGACTTTCCAGGGAGATTCAGGCATTGAAAATAATATTTTTTTGTGAGGAATTGAAACTTATCAATGATAATTCTTTCACATATTAGGTAAATGAATAAAAGTGATGATTTGCTAATATAATATTTCCTAAAGATACCTTTTTAATAATGTACTTTTCTGAACTGTATATTGAGACTCAAGCTGCATATCAGTCATATGTAAAAAAATAGGTGTAATCAAGAGAATAGAGGGAAAACACATTTCATTAAAAAGTGTGTTTTATTTATTTTAAAAGAATGTTGTACTATATTTTATTTGTTATTGTTCTTTAATATTTCAAATATCAAAACTAAATTTTTCAAAGTGAAATTTGTCCATAAGCAGTTTTCATTTGGAAGTCTTCACCACTCATCTGTCATATTTTGCAAACAGTTTATTTTGTTGAGAGTTGCAGCAACAACAAACTTAGAAAGGAAGACAATTATTTTTATTCACCCAAAATATACCCAGCTCTTTCTTTGGAATCTTCAGACATTTCCAGGCCATTTGAGAGTTATAACCTCAAAGGTTTATTATGGCTTTGCCTGGGACTTCCTCCCAATAATCCATGCCTGATACACCTGCTGTAAGAGGCACACATTAGGGCATCCTCTTTAGGTGCCAAGACCACCTCAACTGTTTTTTCTCAACATGAAACAGCAGCTATAACCATAGGTTTTTCAGGTCACCGGATTCTTCACTTAATCCCAGTAATGGAGCGTAATTTGCATTATTTTTATCTAAGCCCTTTCATACTTTTCAGTATCTGTACCAAATATAAATTCAGTAGAGAACAGGTTCATTCCACCATTTGCTGTCTAAAATACGAAATGCTCATGCCTTGGGCTGTATAGCCCTCATCACATATACCTGAAAACTGCATTCTCCACTAATACCATTAGTAAAGTAGGTTGGACCCCCCACCAACAACTGCCTACTCAAATATATAAATTAAACTTCAAAGGGTACACCCCCCCAACCAACACACACAAATATTCCTATAGATTACAGATTTGGACAAGGTGACATATGACATGAAATCCTTACATTATGCTATCTATTTGAGTGAGACAGGTATAGTAACATAAAGCCCAGTACCTCATTACTTTGGTTATTACCCAAAGGTTATGATCACAGATGAAGATGAGGTCACAGGCTAACTTGTGAACTGAGAGCTTTACTATGTGAATCAGTTCTTGTGTCTTCACTACACTCTTATACTGCCTCTGATGTACTACTGCTTCTGCATCTATAGATTCATCAACATGCTTATCTTGTCCACTCTGAAGTGTGAAAAAGAACATGACCACAAGATGCTTAAACTGTTCCACTTAATGCATCTGTTCCCCCTGTCACATGCAGAGACTAATCTATTATATATTGGGAAGAAATATAATATATGATTTTAATTGCTGGTTTTCATCCCAGCTGCTTCACATTCAGTAGTGATCCATTCCTGTTCATGCTAGTGACTACAGTCATGTGAGGCCAAGAGGAGAGCACAGTCTGGAAACAACAATGATACAATTCCATCATTTCCATAATACAGTCTATAAAACCTTGGATGTGTTTCAATATGCTGTCCATAAAAAAGTATTAAATAGAAGTGAGAAAAGTCACAGGCTTTGGTGTCTCCAGTGCCTACCTTAAATGTGTTTGACTCAGTGCTTGAGAATGTAGTTACAGCTTTCTGTCCACAAATACAGAGACCAAATGATGTAGAACAGCAGCCCTGAGCTCCATGCTGCTGCTCAGCCCTTCCATTAAGGATTTCAGAGTATGCACTTGTATGCCTTTTCCACAGAGCACAGGTAGATAGCACTGGCAAAACCACATGTCACATCCATAATTTCTTCAAGGAGAATATGTTGATCCATAGTTCCATACACAGGATGGATTTCTCATTGCTTATTTTCAATAAGAAGCTTGTCTTCCAACACCCTGGAATAGGCCTTTGCAGAAAGGCATATGTTTCTCCTATTCAGGGAGCACGCACTGTTATATCTTGCTTTTCTGAATATGAAACAGGGTGCAAAGGATTAGTACAGATAAAATTACTTTAGCTAACAAATTGAGGAGACTTCCTCTATGATACCTTCCCTGTGCAAGGAATGAAGATTCCTTGTTGAAGTTGCGAGGAGTTTATTCAGTTAATAAGTTAGATGGACAAATATGGTGACCACCACTGTAATTTGGTAGATAAAGGGTATTGCTCCCACCTTCCATGTGACATAGACTGTAATATGCTTCCTTGGAATGAGGATTATCTCAGTTTTACCCTGATAAGACTAGCTAAGATGGCTTTATAGTCTTACTTTTAAGAAGAATAATATAAATTAAATTAATAGTTCTCTTAAAGGCAATATGCAACAAACAATTGTCAGTTTTAATCCTCTGATGCCATGTATAATGATAGCAAACTGCTAATCATATGTCTGAGGTTATCAGCATGGGCAGACTGAGGGATTACAATAAATCCAGGAGATACTCCTGAAGACAGATAACTTGGCCACCCTCACAGCAAAGTTTTGGAAAATACTGCAGAACTTACCAATAAAAATACCCAGCATAACCAGGAGATCCAGATATGTCTACTGCAAACTGCATTCCTGGAAAATTCAGTTGTAGTACATACCCCTCAAAGGAAGGACTGTGCAGAGAAAATAGAACAGCATGATAAGAAGGTGCCTGCTTGGAGATATAAAAATTCTAAGGACATGGAAAATATGATAATGTTATTTGACAATGAAAGGACTCCTGGATAAGACTGAAACAGGTAATGTGTGACTTTTTTGAAGAGCATCTCATGAATCCTTTCACCTAAACTTTGCATAAATGATTGTTATTGAAAGGTCTCATAGTTTAACTAGATCACCAAATCCTAAAAGAATCAGTCCCAGTCAGGTCATTTGCAGACTGCCCAAATCTTCAAACAAGAAATGCCATCCCTTCTTTTTATATGGATGTTAATCCTGCTTATACCAAGAATTTGCATCCCAAACAGTTCAAGAGCACACAGCAATACCTGCACACATCAAGCTTCACAAATAATTTCCCAACATGAAGTGAGTTGTCTATGGATCTGATAAAGTGTCTGGGGAAAACTATTTTCCCTTGACGTTATACAATGCTTTACCTTTTGAGAGACAAACTCACGAAGGAAAGTGCACCTAATGAGTTAGTTACAACACTGCAAAGGCTTGCTGCAGCAGTAAAATGATTTCCAGAGAAAGCAAG
The DNA here is from genome assembly GCF_019279795.1 of Protopterus annectens. Taxonomy (NCBI): domain Eukaryota; kingdom Metazoa; phylum Chordata; order Ceratodontiformes; family Protopteridae; genus Protopterus; species Protopterus annectens. Next base: position 1,928,293,082 of record NC_056728.1, on the reverse strand, counting down.
AAAGTTAAAACAGCAGTTAGGACCAGTATTTTAAAGTTTTACCTAGTAACCAGTCCTTTTTAATGGGGTTGCTTTGGGGAAACAGTAGCTAACAATGAAGATACAACTATCAAGTTTCACCAAGTAGATATTCAAATAGGGGATGCAAATGAAAAACAGGTCTGAAACATTGAATGAGGAAGAGGATTTTGATGATATGGAAGCTACCTATACCATGGGTCTCCACAAGCAAGACAATTTAAACAAATAACACATGGCCAGTACCAGGTAAACAGTTCAGTCTAAGAGAGGGGCTCCAAGTGGCAGTGGGTGTGCATCAGGGTTCAACTCTGAGTCCGCTACTCTTCATATTGGCGATGGGCTACATCAGCAACCAGACTGGTGGGGACAGATCAACAAAATTGCTCTATGTAGATGATGTGTCATTATAGGCAGACTCTGAAATAGACCTTTAGCTACAGCTAGGGGAATGGAATGCAAAACAGAAGGAACATAAGACAGTTATAATGGCAACAAATGGGGAAAATCAGAAGAAGCTGAAAATGAAATATAAGGGAAAATAGTGGAACAGGTAAACAGCTTCATGTATCAGGGAGGGGTGGTTGAGAGGAAAGTCTGAATGAGGAGGTCAAAGCTAGAAACAAACAGGCTGTAGTGTATGACAGAAAAATGCCAAAGAAACTGAAAAGTAAAGTGTACAAAATGGTGGTGTGACCAATACTACTGCATGGTACAGAAACTTAAGCAGAAAAGGCAGAGCAGTTGAGGAAGCTAGAGGTGATGGAGAAGAAGTACTTGAGGCAAGTAGCAGGATGTACACTGTGGGACAGATGAAGAAATAAGGACAAAAGAGCAAAAGCAAAGTAGCTCCAATTGGTCAGAAGGTCAAACAGAACAGATATCAGTCATTAAGACATGTGCAGAAAAGCAGAAGACAACATGGAAAAGAAGAATTGGGCAGAAAGTAAGAAGGCAAGAGGAAATGAGGGCATTCAGCAAATAAATTTGATGCTGAAGATGATGATGATGATGATGATGATGATGATGATTATGAGTGTCAAGCAGGTCACCAAAGGAATCTTAAAGTATTTCAAAGAAATAAAAAGAAAAAATGGAGGAGCAAAAGTGAAAAATAAACTAAACTGAATGTCATGATTGGCGTATATAACCCATCTTTCTAAGGATCATGTTCAATACATATTGAGCTGTGTATGGGGGTTGGTTATCTTTCTGACTGCAGTAACTGGTAGGAGAAGCCTCTGTACTCTGAGCAATCTCTCCAGTTTTTGTTTCATGGGCTTTACTTTTTTATTGTAATTCTTCTGAACATTGCTTATGACCCAAGATCAATTATATTTTTAATATGCAAGGTTTCAACTTATCTTTTAAATGTAAAGCTCTGAAAAGTTGGTTTAAAAAGTTGGGCTTGTGTGTGATATGCTTACAGGCATTAAAGATACAGGAAAACAATTATTGGCATAGGGTGAGTATTCATTATTTTGAATCATAATGCTAAAGATGGAGTTGCAGTTATGATAAGGAAGAATATGAGATGGATGCTTTTAGGAAATTGAAATAATGTAGTATAATGGTGTGGTCTACATATGAAACAGCTACAGGACTATGTAATGTTGGTAATATCTAGGGATATAATACAGGTGCATCTCAGCATCTTACACATTTTTGATCACTTCTTGGACTCCCAAAAGATTCTCGCTGCTCATTTATTGGATGATACAGATTTTAATAAGTCTTAAATCCCATGAAAGCTAAGACTATCCCCACAGAAGAAAAGCACTTGAAGTTATAGAGAAGTATACTAGATTGTATTTGAGACATGGAGCTTGTGGACAGATGGTGGGCATCTTACAGAGTTCCACATAACCACCCAGTAACTACCATCTAAACAGGGTGCTGCTACTGCTATTCAGCCATTCTTCTCTAAATATTAAAAGGTCTTTTATTTATTTTTATTTTTATTTTAATTTTGCTAACTGGGTAGGTGAGATGGCTGCTAGCCCTTTTCAGTCATGACCCAGTTGAAATACTTAAAAAATAAAAGAACAAAATAATTAGCAGCAGTGGTGCTGGCACATGATTAATTACATTAATAACTCAAGTAGCAATACATAGGTAACAAATGAGGAATCGGTAATTACTGGACACAATAAAAGCATTAATACGGCAAAATAGCATTGAAAAAGGCTTATAATAATTAATTATCTAAAATTATAGTCTGTTATCCTGCAAAAAGAAAACAAGTGCAGTTCACCTCTTTGTGTAAGTGGTCTATAATCAAAACTTTGAAGAATTTTATAGGTTGATTACATTTTACTAAACTAGGAAGGTTGTTACCTATAGTTGGGCCCATATTTGAGAAAGATCTTTCCCCTGTTGTATTCTCAAACCTTGGTCTAGAAAGTATTAGACTATCATCCTGTGATTTTCTGAGAAGTTAAGTGAGTGCTTCAGATAGTAACTTGCTTATTAATACAGTTTGTAGAGATGTAGATCTTTGAGTTATTGGTTGGGAATTTAACTACTTTAGAATGTTACATTAATGCAGATTTGAGTATTTTTTTCAGTGGGCTGTAGCTTTGGAGTAAGTTGGGCTGAGTGCATGTAGAGTAACAGGAGAACCTGTAACAATTTTGGTATGAATATTCGTTTGCTAATAGCTAGCCATGCTGTGGGAGATAGTAGATGCGAGAAATGGTAACTTTTTATTTGGATTACTTCCTTAGTAAGTATATTTTCAGTATGGACAGAAACTGAGTTTAGGGTCTAATGCAAAGCCAAGGTATACTTCTGTGTGGCATTTGGTATTTGGCAATGATATAACAATGACCATACAATGTAATCTGTTGTAAAATCACTTTGGGGTAAAAGTAAAACATCAGAACTTACATGTAAGCTTCACTTCATATGTAACGTGATCTTACTTTTCCCAACAGAACAAGTTTATAGACTGTAGCAATGGTACTTCAGTTCTCTTCAAGGACTGCCCTTTAGGAAACAGAGATTGTATTCAATGGAGAAGTTACAGCCCTCGTATCAGATTGCCCTGATCCCCATGGCCTTACTGTGTTTTTACCCTTTCCCCTACTGCCATTCTTATTCACTCTCACATTATTTCCTTTATAGCATCTCATCACAGCTAGACATTATTTCATCCAATCAGATTATTTTGTTTATTGCTTTAAGCCAATACCTTGTCTCATTCAGGCAAATGCTAGTCATCCTCACCACTGAGCAGATAATCATATAACTGAGAAAGCTAGCAGGACTATGAAACATTGTTACCAAAACTGTTGTGTGCCAATAATTATCTTCCCCTCCTTCCCCATATTTTTATATTCCAGAAATTCTCTTCCTCTCTGCTCCAAAATACTTTTCTCTGCCTCAGCAATCCTGCCATTCTACTCCACCTCTCCACCCAATACTTTTCTCTGCCTCTACTGGCTAAGCTAACTTACATTCCAGCTATCAATAGTCTGAACTATATAATATTAATAATAATAGCAGTAGTAATAATAATAATAGCAGTAATACTAATGGAAGTAATTTCTTGCCAATATTATTAGTATTATTATTAATACTCAGTTCTGAAAACAATACTTAGGTTCAACCTTAAAACCAGCACACACATTTATTGTTATTTGCATAGTCCTGCTGCTACCAGCAAGAGACATACAATTAAATCTGGGTCTATTCCCTATACCATAAACTATGAACAATAACTAAAATCCTACTCACCCCATAAATGCTCTTGGGTCAGTTGCAAAAATAAATGGGCTATCCTCAGCATGTATGAACACAGCAAGCTTAAATAACAAACCAGCACACAATAAAGTATGGCTAGCCACACAAAAGGCCAAACTCATGTCTTTAATTGAATCTTGATGAAAGCTAGATACTGGGATGTGTCCTTGGATTAGTCAGAGGTATCACATTTTCACAACTCTCCAGGTAAGAAAGTAAAGGGGTGGGGGAAGTGAAGTAACATTACCTGATGAAGAAGCTAGTATAAGCCACAAACTATTTTCCAGGAGCAGTGGTGGTGCTGCGGTAGCATTGTTGCCTCACAGCAAGACGTTGTCCCGTTCGTTTCTCAGCTAAAGCGTCTTCTGTATGGAGACATGCGTGAATGGGTGTACCTTCGTTGAAGGCTGTACGTCAGGGCTGGCAACTCGTTACGTAAAAATCTGCTGCCAATCATTAGCGGACCGGAGTTAACCGGGAAAAGCCAAAAGATACAACAATGCCACAAGGGATAGTATTTCCAATTGGATGAAAAAAGAGGGAGTAGTTTAACTTGTTACAAAAGTATACAATGTCACAGAACACATCCCCCTTTCATCAACATAATACAAGAGACTCTGAACACTATGCTATCCAAAATTAACTAGCATAAACTGATGACTGTCATAGACCTAAATATTACCTGGAAGACCCAGGTAACACAACAACTACACGGACATCTTGCAGGAAACAATTTGATCCAGCATTTGAGAGAAGATACCAGACGCAATCATATGACAGAGCAAAGTACAGTCCTAGAAAAAGACATCATAAACACTGATGAATTATCAAGCATGCAAACTCATCTATTCAGAGTAGGTGACTGCCAGGTTTTTACTACCTGGAAATTTAAAAATGAGAAAAGTGTCTCTTAGACACTTATTTAAACTGTGCTATACCAGAAGCCAGTGAATCCATATGGGAAAAAGTCCTCCAATCCTTAAACCAGCACTAGGAATGCAATTGTCAAAATACAATTCACTTTCAGTGTTCTATAATATATTAAACAATGAGTGAAATGTACATCTTCAGCGCGATTGGAGAACTTTTGTCAACAGCATGTTGACATACAGGTAATGTCTAATAAGAAACAGGACCACAATTACACAGCAGCAGTTGCTGTGAAACTCATTCAGAAAAAAGCAAACTGTAATTTTCTCAACCTCACTAAATTCTGATTTGCTATTAGTGTGTGTGTGTGTGTGTGTGTGTGTGTGTGTGTGTGTGTGTGTGTGTGTGTGTGTGTGTGTGTGTGTGTGTGTGAGAAAGAAAGAGAGAGACTGACATAAAATAATTCCTCCAGCAACAATTCACTCTACTACAGCAACTTTCAAACATTAGGCAGAAGAACTATTTTACATGAAAAATATAAAACAAAAATGTATATACTAATAAAGCAGACAATATGATATAATATAATGGTTAACCCATTGTCTACATGCAACAATGCCCTCCAGGGTGGGTGCTATTGGGGCATCAAACCTTGCAACACTTTTGGGCATGCATTATTTACTCAATAACACCCATCCTATCAATCATTTTAGTGCCTGTACAAGATACGATGCTTACTCTACATCAACAAAAAAAAAATTACAAAAAAAAAAAAAACCCTGACTGGTGGGCAGTCTAAACCAGAAATCAAACCAGAGGCAAATCGTAGTTAGACCAGAAAGGCACCTTAATAACCAAAACTAAAAGAGACCGAAGCCTAAAAACAATACCTGAATAAACTCCAAATAAATATAAAAAAATAAATAATCTCTTCAAAAATTGAAAGCAACCTTGTATGCCATTAGACACATAAATATCAATAAAGTATTTCCAAATGTTACCACTAATGAACAATACCATAATAGAAATATTATTATACTGAAAGACAACATACCGTCCCCTTCCTGCCCTTCAATAAATTCCACCCACCCCATAAACCTCACTACAAAAATACATTGTTTACAATTTTTCAACAACAAATCGTTTCAAAAAAGACAGTCCAGATCTATTAGATAAAACGGACTAGTTACAATGAAGATTTCTACATATTACACTACATACTAATCCAAGCTGCCTATTGCAGGCCATAGCCAACTTCATCCTAAATACTAAATCCATCCCACCTGTAGAACAGAGAATGTGCTGTAACTTTAAGAATCATTTCCAAGTATAGGCATGTGCATGCAAATAGGGAGCACATGCAGGCAGCAGTGCCATTTTGAGAGAACAGCGAGAGCATTAACATGTATGAGTGCAATAGTCAGTCCGTTTATATGTTTATTTAAGTTTACGTTACTAAGCCTTTATCCTGATTTGTTTTATATAATAAAGCTGCTTGAAATGAACTTTATCCTGACTGGATGAGCGACATGGTGTCAGAACCAGGATTGAGAGTGCAACTTCTTCAAGCCATGAGGTGCAGAGTTGCTGGTGTAGGTATATTGAGCAGGTTGGGTGATACAGTGCTCAAATAATTAAAGGCCGGAAAAGAACTTCAGGTATCCAAAACTTGCACAAATTATTTATTTTGCAAAGAGAACAATACAAAGCATTCATCAAGAACAAAACACATTATTAATCAAACAAGTAGCACAAATATATTATTAATCAAACGAAAGGCACAAAATGCATTGTTGATTAAATGATTCAGCAAGCCCTGCACGGTGAGCAGAAACAGTGCAGGAGCTCCAGTAGGTAATATGTCCGCCGTGTGATGCAGGAATAAGCTGCAGGGATGTGCATGAGTGCTCCTGCACTATTCCTGCACAGATGCAGCTCTAGTATGCAAATTACCCAATTTGCAGGTGAAAACCATGCAAATGAGGTAAATTTGTGAACCAGGAATCTGGCAGCCGGCAGTGCAGGACCATTGTAATCTGCAGAAATGTACTCAGTTAGTAAATGAGTACATTTCTGCAAATTACAAAATGGAGTCATGACAGCTCCAAATAAAGGGTGTATCATAATCATGATCTACTTTTGGCTTTTCACGTTAGGGGTCACCACAGCAGATTATCTGTTTCCATTTCTTCCTGTCCTCTGCATATTGCTCTGTCACAACAACCACCTGCATGTCCTCTCTCACCACATCCATAAACCTTATCTTAGGCCTTCCTCTTTTCCTGTTACCTAGTAGCTTCATCCTTAGTATCTTTTTCCCAATATACTCAGCATCCTTCCTCAGAACATGTCCAAACCAACATAATCTTGCCTCTCTGGCTTGTCTCCAAACCTTTCAACCTGGGCTGACCCTCTAATATGCTTATTCCTAATCCTGTCCACCCTCGTCACACCCAGTGCAAATCTTAACATCTTTAACTCTGCCACATCCAGCTCTAACTCCTGCCTTTTTGTCAATGCCACTGTCTCTAACCCATATAACATAGCTGGTCTCACTACCCTCTTGTAGACCTTCCCTTTCACTCTTAGTGGTACTCATCTGTCACAAATCACTCCTGACACTCTTCTCCACCCACTCCATCCTGCCTGTACTCTCTTCTTCACCTCTCTTCCACACTCACCATTACTCTGAACTATTGATCCCAAGTATTTAAACTCATCCACCTTTGCCACCTCTACTCCTTGCATCCTCACCATTCCTCTATCCTCCTTCTCATTCACACACATATATTCTGTCTTAGTCCTGCTGACCTTCATTCCTCTTCTCTCTAGAGCATATCTCCATCTCTCCAGGGTCTCCTCCACCTGTTTCCTACTCTCACTACAGATCACAATGTCATCTGCAAACATCATAATGTGTAAAGCATGCCAATGGCCAAATATATGGCCATTGGTATGGAAAACAGTTAAAAAAATAACTTTTATTTTTTTTAGCCTACTTTGGCTATTTAAAGGTAGGGCAGTGGAGTGAAAAATAAAAAAAAAAATAACCTGAAATAAGGATTCTAACCAAAATAACTATTTTGCCATTATACTCAATCAATGGCAGGCAGAAGACAACATGGCCAGTGAATAGTGGTTGCTAAGGGGGAGGCTCAGTGTGGGACCTGTAACTATACATCAGAAGGCAATCCTATGCAAATGAGGGGAATGATACTGAATCCCAGATTTCCCCTCAATGCTTTTCAGCACCCAACAGTGTAAGTGGAGAAATAGCTTGATGCAAGCCTAGGAGTTAGCTGACATCATGGGGGGGTGTCAGGCATACTGTAAGCCTATTGGAGCCCTGTGGCTCAGGTTTGCCCTTAGCTTAGCAGCCTGCATATCATTGCTGGAGCCTTCCTGTGTCCTGACAGAGTGGTCTTCAAACTATCTGGAGATATACAGAGCTAAGTATCTTTTTCTGGCATGTCAGAGTTGTGTAGTGTTAATTGTTGCTTGACTAATTTTATATCATTGCTGGCTGACTTCAGAGTTGTGCACTGTTATTTTTGCTTCACTGTATAGTTTTTCAGATCTCTACTGAAGGTTTTTTTTCCCACCTCCCCCTATTTCTGCTGTGTCTTAAGTTGGTATAACTGGTTTTACATCCTGTGCGTTAACTGACTATCTCAAGGATTACTTGCATAAAATTAGACCGTGTTAGTAACAGACTGCATATCATTCCTGGAGACTTCCTGTGTTCTGACAGAGTGCTCTTCAAACTATCTGGAGATATACAGAGCTAAGTATATTTTTCTGGCACTTCAGAGTTATGCACTGTTATTTTTGCTTCACTGTATAGTTTTTTAGATCTCTGCTGAAGGTGTTGTTTTTTTTCCTTATCCACCCTCTCTATTCCTGTCTTGTTGTTTAAATTTGGAGGCTTTTGCAGTTGCCCACCCCACTGTAGATTTGATCTGGGACACTTCTCCCAGTCTCATCTCTTTACCTCATTCTCGCTAATAGACTCCTTCTGCACTTGTTTTTAGTCATTTTTAATTTCATTTCATTTTTTAAAACTGTTTGGTCTAACATTGCTACATACTTAAATGTGCTAGCTTGCACTGCATTTGAATTGTTTTTACTGCTGTTTTAGCTACTTTTCTGTATTAACAAAAAAAAAAAAAAATCTAAGCCGGTTTCCTACTATGGTTACCACCTATCCCACTTTGCGAGGGACAGTCCCTCTTTGGGAAGTTGTGCCCTGACAAAAAAATATTAAAAATGGAAAATGTCCTGAGATTGCAGGACATAATTATGTTCTATATTTTATGTAATAGTTGCATAAAACAGTTATTCTGTATCTAAAATACCTAAATGTTATAAGAAACAGAATAAACAACTAAAATGCTACATGAATAAGCTATTATTTAGGCAAAAAAGTTAAGTTCTATGCTTTGTACTGACTGTGGGTATGTGTCGGCCTGTAAAATCTGATTTTGTCCTGAAAATGTCCCACTTTGGCCATTTGAAAAGGTGGCAACCCTATTTCATACCTTTCCTTTAACTAGTGTAGTCCAGATTTCGATTTGTTGTATCCATGACTATATGTAAGCTTCTGAGCCCCCCCCCCCAAGCTTCCTGTGTTGGAGGGAAGCCTTCTACCTTATCAGTGGTAAGCACTAAGTAACCTATCTACCACATAAGGAGTGGTTCTGGCCCAGAAATTATAGTTATTGGCCATTTGGGCAGTTTTTCCATCTCTCTCAACTTTCTGATTTAAAAGCTCACATTTGCACTTGTTTCCCCCCTTTCCTGTAACTAGTTTAGTCCAGATACAGATTCTTAGTTTTAGCACTTGAATTTGCTTATTCGTGATCAGCACTTGTTCAGAACTTGTTGTAAGCACTAAATAAGCTACTAATTACTACAGCACTTATCCTTCCTCATTACCTAGAAGAAAACAGTTTTGGTACTTACTTTCCTCACTTGTTTAGAGAAAAACAGCTCTTGTACTCACTTTCCTCACTTATCTAGAGGAAAATAGTTTTTTTATTCAGGGATGTCCAAGGGTCAGCTCCCAGTGTTCTCTCCTGTCTATCTGATGAATCTGAGCATATTGGGGCAATGTAGAAATTGCCTCATGTACACAGACAACCGTCTCATCCTACCACCCAACACTACAACCTGTGACAGATGCACTTATCTAGCCAAACTGGAGGTAAAGCTCTCTCCAACCAAAACTGAACTTGACAGTCAAGAGGAGAAGGTTAACACTTGCACCACACTACATCATACTCCTCACATAGTCTCACTAAATAAACACCACCAAAATCCACATACAGAAACACAAAAACATTCACAGAGGCTCTCAATAATAATCTGCTGAAGCAACAGAGACATCCAAAGTAGAAATGCAAGCAACCTCCACCCCCCAACACAACTCAAATGACACATAGCCCACAGACTCAGTGTGCCACTCAACCACAGCCAATAAGGCAAAACAATGTACCCAACACACTAGTCATAGGTGACTCTATAGTCAGGCACACTTATGTCCCACTCACCAGGCTAAACAAGGAGAAGGTTACTGTCAGCTGCCTGTCAGGTGCCAGGATCCACCACATAACCCATGCACTCAGGCCACTCCACAACAAGTACAAGTATGACTCTGTCATTGTCCATGTTGGTGTGAACGACCTGAGACGTACCTCCCTGGACTACATGAAAAGAGACATGGAAGAGCTTTCCGATCTTATAGCCCAGGCAGGTATGACCCTAGCCCTGAGTAGCATTCTGCCATCACCCAGAATCATACTGCAGTACAAGGACAAAATGATTGACTTCAACAATTGTCTAAGCTTCTGGTGTCATTCTAAAGGGATCCAGTATCTGTCTGCCTGGGATGATATGGTTGACAGACCACAATGCTTTGCCAGAGATGGCCTGCACCTGTCACCTCTGGGATTCCGGATACTGGGTAAGGTTCTTGCTGCCTCTATAGTGCCTTTTTTTAGGCAAGGTTCAAATTACAAAATTCACCACAGTAACAGGAAGAGGCAAGCAAAAACTGAGGGTGATGCTACTCAATGCTAAAAGTCTAAATCTCAAAATGCACTCACTCAAGGCACTCCTTAAAATGGAGAACATTGATATCTGTGCAGTGACTGAGAACTGGTTCAAGGTTCCAGAGAGCACCCCTGCACTACCAGGCTATAACTCATATGACACTTTTCGGCCATGTAACCTGGACCGGAACACCAACGGTGGAGGTGTGTCCATATTCATTAAGGATATCCACACCTCCAGGCTAGTTGCTCAGCTTAATGCATCCAAGGTTATCCAAGTGCAACTAACTCTGGGCAAAACTGCAATCCAAATTGTAGCTTTCTACAGATCCCCCACCATGCCCCAGGATTCCCACTTCTCTTTTCTTGATGTACTGGAAAATATTAGGGTTCAACCAAACACCCTAATAATGGGCGATTTCAACTATCCCACCATTAACTGGGAAAACAACTCATGTACCAACTCCTTTGCTCAACGATTTCTGGAATTCATAAACTCCAATGCCCTGGATCAACTTATCCACACCCCTACCAGGGGCAACATTATCCTAGATCTAGTCATTACCAACATGAGTGACCAGTGTTCCACACCTGAAGTTAATGTCTCATTGGTCCGATCCAACCAACCATAAACTAATCACCCTAGATATCCATATCCTGCCCCCACCCCCCATTAAAGAAACCATGGTAAAAAATTTCTCCAAAGCCAACTTCATGCTTCTTAAGACAGAAGTGGTGAACTTCATGATACCCATGCAGATCGACAATACAGTTACGAGTACTGAATCCTACACAATTGCACTTTATAAGCACTTACATGAGTGCATGGAACGTGCTATCCCAAACAGAACCAAGATGCTATCCTCCAAAAAAGGGAAGCCAATCTAGTGGTCCCCTGCCATAAACAAACTGTACAACAGAAGGAAGAAACTGTTGAAAAAGAGAGTAAAATCCCATGAGTGGAGGAGCTGCCTGGTCAGCCTCAGTAAGAAGCTGCAATCCCTCATAAAATCCTCCAAAGCTAGTTCCGAAAACAAAATCGCCACTGATTCTAAAGACAACCACAAAGCATTTTATAGCTATGCCAAGAATCTCAATGGTAACACTCAGATCTGCTCTGAGTTACAGCACAATGGCACTAAATATACAGACCCAACTGATATTGCCAACATCCTGGCAGATAGGTTCAGTGCTAACTTTACCCCCCCCCCACCCTCTAAAGGGCCAATCTCTATACTGGAAGAATGCAAATTTCCTTTAATCATGGCTGCACAGGTAAAAACCACACTCTCTAAAGCCAAGAACACAGCATACATGGGACCAGACAACATCCCAGGCTGCGTTCTACACAAACTACATTACGAGCTGGCACCCCACCTAAGTACCATGTTCAATCATAGCCTCACCTCAGGCTTTGTGCCCACTGAATGGCACACAGTGACAGTTATCCTACTCCACAAAGGGGGAGCCACCACGGACTCCAGGAACTACCACCCCATTAGCCTGACGAGTGTGGTATGCAAGGCCATGGAACATATCATCATGGAACTTATAAATAAAGACATTGGTAATCTCCAAACTCTGGACCCCACCCAGTTCTGGTTTGTAAAAGGCAGATCATGTCTCTTAAACCTGATAGACTTCTTTGAAGCAGTCACCAAAGCTGTAGATGAGGGTAAGGTGGTTCACACAGCCTATCTAGATCTTGCCAAGGCTTTTGACACTATCCCCCACTCTGGAATTATAGGTAAACTCACAAACTAGGTATAAATCCCTATGTCACAAGATGCATTGCCAACTGGCTCACTGACAGAACCCACACTGTGAAAGTAGCAGACTCCAAATCCGACTTCAGACCAGTGACAAGTGGAGTACCACAGGGTTCAGTCCTGGGTCCTCTCCTGTTTGGTATCTACTTCTCTGAAGTACAGGCTAACACAGAAGGTCTTTGGCTAATGGAGTTTGCAGATGACTGCAAACTAGGAGCCATAATCAAAACTCCTAATGATGTAAACATCCTACAAAAGGTCATCACTGAAACAGATGCCTGGTGTCAAAGCCAGTGCCTCAAGCTCAATGCCAAAAAGTGCATTGTCATCCCCTTTGGTAAAAACTCTGTACCCATGAACTACAACATAGGCGGTAGTATACTTAACACTGAAATTGTGATAAAAGACTTTGGGACACAGGTGCACAGTAGTCTCTCCTTTGATAATCACATCACCACAGTACTCAGGAAATCATTCTATGTGACACACCTCATCACCAAAGGTTTCTCGTCCAGAAAAAAAGAGGTCATAGTTCCACTCTACTCATCACTCATTAGACCTATTATAGAGTGCAACATCTCTTTTGGTATGTACCTCACAAGACATCTACAACAACTGGAAAGGCCACAGAAATACCTCACAAAGAGGATTACCGGCCTCAAACAGATGACCTACACAGACCGTCTCAAAAAACTCCAGCTTTAGTCCGTTGCATATCGCCTTCTCAGAGGTGATCACTGCCTAACATGCAAAGCTATGTCAAACCCAGAGCTGTTGGACATGTTCCACTTAAGGAAATCCCAATCCCTCCATGCTACACGCTCTAGGGACCTTAACCTTGTCACCACAATTAACAGAACATGCCGGAGGGATAGATTCCTGTCCCAGAGACTTCCCATACTCTGGAATAAACTACCTATCTACATCAAGCAAAGCTTCTCATTAGCAGTCTTCAAGAAAAATCTTGATGATTGGATGGGAAATAGGAAATTCACCCCAGGGATCACTTCTGTGGCTGTGCTCGACAGTGGAACAGGAAAATAATTTTCTTGGGTGGCAAAAGCCAGGGTACCTTTTTGGCTGGGCTTGTATAGGCACTAGGGCCAATAGACTAGTACCTACCTATGAACCTATGAACCTAAGCGAGGGGATGTGTCTGAGGCTGCATAAGTACTCTTTACATTGCCTAAGTGGGTGTGCATGCCATGCATTGGATCGTAAAGGAAAAAAAAAAAGTAAACCAGGAAATAGCAGCTCTGTGCACATTTCAGCACTGTGTTTGCACAACGTGCCCCCGGGCTTAAACAGGAAGGCAATGGGAAGGGAAAACAGTAGTAGGAAGGTAATCAAGGAAAACTACCATAGCTGGCAGATGAAATGCATCACAATTACCCACTACACAGGCAGCAGACCAGCCCATCCCAGAACACTACTATAAAATATGCAAACACTTTTCCCTCAAGATTTTCCCACATACTCTACACCACCGGTGTATACAAGCGGGTAAACTTTAACAAACAAAAACAACAAAATGATAGGGGCTGCAGTAGCTATCATACATCAACATGTGGAAGAGGCTGAAGATGGTGAGGATGAGAATGCCATTGACTAACCCACAGTGAGGAGACGGAGAAGAGTGTACAGACTCAGGGTAATCTACCAGGGGCTACATGAGCTGGAGATAGTGGAGTGCTATAGGGTGGACAGGGACCTCCTACAACAAATTGTTGAGCTGTGTCGGCCAGGCCTGACACACAGAACTAACAGAGGGGAACCCATCGCAGTGGATACCATGGTATATGTAGGCCTAAGAATACTAGCCACAGGTACCTTCCAAAGGCCAACTGGGGATATCATGGGGATCTCACAGGCATCAGCATCCAGGGTACTTCACCAGTTCCTGGATGCCATGTCAGGACATGCCAGTGAGCACATATATTTCCCCAACAACCATTAGGTGTTGTCCAGGAATATGAGTCTCTTCCACCAAATAGCAGAATACCCTGAGGAAGTGGGTGCTATAGACTGCATGCACATATGCATCAAAGCACCACCCAGTGAGTGGAGTAGGGTCTACATCAACCGCAAGGGCTTCCCCCTCCATCAACTGCCAGGTCATGTGCGATGCACAGGGCATTATGATGAATGTGTGTGCTGGCTGCTCTGAAAGCTATCAGGATTGCCACATCTGGCATCTGATGCAGCTGTACCAGAAGTTTGCCAATGGGGACATCCCTTACGGTCACCTAGTGGGGGATGCTGGTTATGCACTGGAGAGGTGGCTGATGACACCCATCAGAAATGCACAAATACCTGAACAAGAACTCCATAATGAGGCACACGCACAGACCAGAATTATAATAGATCATGTGTTTGGGATGCTCAAGTCATGGATCCGGTGCCTTTACACATCTTATGGAGTCTTGCAGTACTCACCAGCTACATGTACTCAAATTGTCATCGTATGTGCCATGCTACACAATATGATCCTGCAGAAACAGCTGCAGCAGGAACAGCATGGGGCAGGGCCACACAGCCCCCCATCATTGCCAAGGCCTGCACAGGCACAGAGTGAATCAGAGGAAAAACAACCTGAGCCTGCCCCAGTAGGCAGAAGGAGGCATGCCCAGTATGCCCTGGCCTTGGCAAAAGGCAACTCATAGCACATACACTGACACAGGAGGGAGCCAGAGAATGACACCTCTCTCTGACTCACACATAGAGTAAAAGGGATGCCAAAAATGACACTAGCTTGCTCAAGTCATGTATAGGGAGTGTACTTTGTGCATCCAACATAGGCAGCCCTCCAGCACCATCCTCAATACTGGCACACCCACAAGGTAAGTCACTCTTCTTATCAATTGCCAAATGGTGTAGTATGTGTTGTTACTTGTATCTATGGTATGGATGTGAGCATGCAAGGGAATCAGGTGGCTGAATGGGATGCCAGCAGATAGTAAACACCTATAGTTGCAGCATGATATCTGTAACAAACACTGGTGTCACCATAGTAGCCAGTACTACACATGGTGACAAAACCCACTGCAGGAAATGTGCGGGGCCACATGTTTGTCCATATGACACACACATGCCAGTCAGGGAGGTTCACATACCCAACAACAGTCTCAGCCAGCAGGACAGGTGTAGACAAACACAAACAAAGGCTGTGCTAAGGCCTTTGAATGATGGCTATGGGTAACCCCCCACCTAAGGCCTACACAGCTAGACTGCATCAGGTCAGGCAGAAGGATGTTAGTTCTGAAGGGTAAGAAGTCAGAAACTGATATGTAGGTCAATCAAACCTAAGACCTGTAGTACAATTATATGCCTCTAGTAAGCATGATAGGTTAAAATACAGAATGGGATGGAGTACCTGACATACCAGTAAGGTCATAGCAAAGGTGTACAAGTGTCAGGTGTGCCCCCAATCCTTGGTAGAAATGTAAAAACAGTCAGATGTAACCTCCAATCCTATGTAAAAATGTATAAAGAGTCAGGTGTGCCCCCCAATGCTATGTAGAAATGTATAAACAGTCAGGTGTGCCCCCACAATCATATGTAGAAATGTAGAAACTGTCAGGAGTGCCCCCAATCCTATGTAGAAATATAGAAACAGTCAGGTGTGCCCCCAAATCCTATGTAGAAATGTAGCAACAGTCAGGTGTGCCCCCCCAATCATATGTAGAAATGTAGAAACAGTCAGGTGTGCTCCACAATCTCATGTAGAAATGCAGAAACAGTCAGGTGTTCCCCCCCATCCTATGTAGAAATGTATAAACTGTCAGGTGTGCCCCCGATCATATGTAGAAATGTAGAAACAGTCAAGTGTGCCCCACAATCCTATGTAGAAATGTAGCAACAGACAGGTGTGCCCCCTCAATCCTATGTAGAAATGTAAAAACAGTCAGTAGTAATAGTCAGGTGTGCCCCCCATTCCTATGCAGAAATGTAGCAACAGTCAGGTGTGCCCCCTCAATCCTATGTAGAAATGTAAAAACAGTCAGGTGTGCCCGTGCCAATCCTATCTAGACATGTAGAAATAGTCAGGTGTGCTCCCCAATCCTATGTAGACATGTAGAAACAGTTAGGTGTTTCCCCCCAATCCTATGTAGACAAATATAAATAGTCAGGTGTGTCCCCAATCCTATGTAGAAATGTAGAAACAGTCAAGTGTGCCCCCCAATCCTATGTAGAAAAGTAGAAACAGTTAGGTGTTCCCCCCACCCTATGTAGAAATGTAGAAACAGGTGTGTGTCCCCAATCCTATGTAGAAATGTATAAACACTCAGGTGTGCCCCTCCCAATCCTATGTAGAACTGTAGTAACAGTCAGGTGTGCCCCCAATCCTATGTAAAAATATAGAAACTGTCAGGTGTGCCCCCAAATCCTATGTAGAAATGAAGAAACAGTCAAGTATGCCCCCCCCAATCCTATGTAGAAATGTAGCAACAGTTAGGTGTGCCCCTCCCAATCCTATGTACAACTGTAGTAACAGTCAGGTGTGCCCCCCAATCTTATGTAGAAATGTAGCAACAGTCAGGTGTGCCCCCCAATCCTATGTAGAAATGTAGAAACAGTCAGGTGTGCTCCCCCCAATCCTATGTAGAAATATAGAAACTGTCAGGTGTGCCCCCAATCCTATGTAGAAATGTAGAAACAGTCAGGTGTGCCCCCCAATCATATGTAGAAATGTAGAAATGGTCAGGTGTGCCCCCCCAATCTTATGTAGAAATGTATCAACAGTCAGGTGTGCCCCTGCCAATACTATGTAGAATTGTAGTAACAGTCAGGTGTGCCCCCCCAATCCTTTGTAGAAATGTAGCAACAGTCAGGTGTGCCCCCCCAATCCTATGTAGAAATTTAAAAACTGTCAAAGGAAAAATATACTTTAAAAATGATCAATACACGGTAGGTTCAGGTTAAGGCACTTTAATCTTGCAGCAAGGAGACAAAAACGTGCTAATGCAGAGTTTGTCTAACTAGAATCAGGAAATACCAGCATTTTTATACATTTTCTAATAAGACATTGCCTACCAAGCTGACATAGCAGATCACAAGTTTTAACATCATCATTACATAGCAGTTGTTTTCATGCTTTTCTGCTTGCACTACAATTTTTATGAGAAACTTTTTAAGAAAAACAACGTGGCCTTGTCTACCACCAGTTAGATATATGCAATGTTACCATTCAAGGTACTACAGCTAATTTCAGCACAAAGCAAGTATAGATTGCAGTTCGTTTCTCCAACAGTTCTTTGTCTGTCTTTATCTCTTCCTTCTGCAGCTGTGCACATTCTCATATCACGAACAGAGCTAATTGTTCAAAATCATAACATTATAGAATATAGCATTATTCATTCATTGCTTCCTGACCTAGCAGATAATCACCTGTTTTTCAAGTACATTTCCAAAAGGCATAAACATGAATTTTGCTGTGCTAGCAGTTAATAGGTCAGAGGGCATCTTGCAAGTTTCAGAAAGCACACTGCAGTTTCAAAAGCATCTTTTAGTCTCATCTAAAACTAAGCTGTATATAAAATAGTGTATATAAAATAGAATGAAAAACATGTTAACTCTTTTAGTTTCTAATTAGCATTAAGCACACACATTAATGCATATTTTTCTAACATTTCCCCCCTGTTAATACTTTTTAATTATATTTTCAAAAGCATAAACAGCTTGCTTCTTCTCCTAACCTCTTCCATTCAGGATTTGCAGTTAAGAGAGTCGTTCAGTTTAGACTTATAAAAGTGTTTCACTTTTTAACAACTCTTTAATTTCAGTACTTTGATACAAAGTCTCAGAAACTGACATGTCTATAAAATCTTTGATTAACTTCTTCATGCAGGGAATACCACAACAAATGCATGCTCCTAATAGGAGTAATCCCACACAAATGGCAATCAGGATGTTCATTAGGATTGAACCCCACCCCTCAAACAGATTCTGGAAAAAGTCTATCAGAGGGTTTGGGCTTGGTTTGGTCATGGTCGACACTTGTTGGATCACCTCAAGATGGTTGTTTATCTCATGCTGGTTGCCAGGAATATACGAACAGCATTCTTCTTTGACTAAAGTGCACGTACCACCTCTCGCCGCTAGGGTGAAGTCGAGAGCCATGCGGTTCTGAAGCACCACAGTTCTCATAGCGTTCAGTTCATCAGTCACTAATTCAAGAGCAGAAAAAGTTGCATTGCTCATAACTTCGAGAAGTTTAGACAATTTTCTCAGCTCCCAAATCAATTTTACTGCGCCATATGCAGGGGCTATGCCTGCCCACGATATAATGGTTTCACTGAAGTCCATGTGTGTCAGTTTATCTTTGTTTTTCACGGAGTTATGGTTTCTCCACTCTGCTTCGATTCGTCCCACTGGATTCTCGGGTCTTTTGATTGGACTTCTATGTTTACTGCTGACCTCTCTGACATTCCAAATTTTTGCCTGAGGCAAAGTTGCAGTGTGCCATATGGCTGGAACCATGTAACCCAAAAAACAACTGCCGGACCAATTCTCAGGTAGCCATTTATATGCTTTTTTCCCACAAATAAAATAACAATTCTCTACTTTAATATTGACATAAGCTTGCCCTGCATGAAACATTTTCTTATAAATAATAGAAAGCTGCTTTAAAAGGACAGGATTATGTTGTATTTCATTTACACTGCTATGCATCTTTTCAAAATATGCATCATAGTTTGTATCACAAATAGTTTTTGTCTTACTGGCCTTAATATAACATTTATAAGAAACAGTCACATTGCAATTGCTCCAACCCACCTGAATAGTGTCATTTTTATGAAAACATACAATCCCTTTTTGTGTAACAGGTAGGTATAATGCTATTTTATCTTATGATTTCACAGGTGTAGTATCAAAAATCAAGTTTTCCCAGGTCTCATTGACCCCTAGGGGGACAGCAGTCATCAATAATCCCCTGTATGCTGTTGGTATAGCTGTGCAAATCCAGCAGTTCAAAACATTAAAAGTCTCAGCATACACATATTTAATTACTTGGTAAGTGTTAAAGTTTGGATGCCAGTCTATGAGTAATGCATCAAGTTTGTTCAGTTCAACTCGTGTGGCTGGGAAAAGGAAAGGCCACAGCAAAAAGATCATTGTTATCAGTATAGCTATCAGAATAATCATGCAAATTTTCTGTGGTTGTTCTGTATCTCTGTTTACTCTATACCTGGTCATTTTGTTCTTGTTGTACAACATTAACAAGGTTTTTATCCAGTTCAAAGTTCTTAACCAATTTACAGTGTGTCAGATGAATCCAGGATGGTCGCTCTGCGATCTTGACTGCAGTGGGTGTTGACAGTAGCACCTGGTATGGTCCTTCCCACTTTGGAGAACTCCAATTCTTTTTCTTCATGACTTTCACCCAGTCCCACGTGCCTGGGATTATTACTGCTTCTGATGGTCTGGTTTGA
The DNA here is from genome assembly GCF_019279795.1 of Protopterus annectens. NCBI lineage: Eukaryota > Metazoa > Chordata > Ceratodontiformes > Protopteridae > Protopterus > Protopterus annectens. Next base: position 1,928,273,198 of record NC_056728.1, on the reverse strand, counting down.
TCTTTATCTGAAACAGAATTCAACTGCAAAAGTTTGTTATTCAAAAATCACCTCATATACTCTGCAAGTGAACTGTTAGCCTCCTGGTCTGCAGGCATTTGAGGTTTCCACTGAGGTGTGTAATATGCCCTCCCAAACAGAATTTCAAAAGGAGTTAATCCTTTTACATTTGGAACAGTTCTCATAATCAACAGTGCCAGAGGTAGACAGTGCACCCAGTTCTTTTGTGTCTCACTAATCAATTTCCTGAGCTTATTTTTCAAAATTCCATTGTGTCTCTCTACTAGTCTTGCAGATTGGGGGTGGTATGCACAATGTTTTTTTCAGAGAAATCCCAAAGTAACGGCTCAGTTGTTGTATAGTTTGATTTACAAAGTGTGTGCCATTGTCAATATAAATCTTTTCCGGTATGCCAAATCTAGGAATAATTTCTTTAACGAGGACTTTTGCAACAGTAGCTGCATCTGGATTTTTAGTTGGAAAAGCTTCCACCCATTTGGAAAACATATCTATAATGACAAGGCAGTACTTCTTATTTTCACATTTGTTCAGCTCTATAAAATCCATACAGATAGTATGGAATGGATACGGTGGTGTAGGGAAACTCCCTTGCTTAGGTTTCAATGCCCCTTGTGCATGATGCTTGTTACAAACATGGCATGCTGCACAAAAAATTTTTGTGTAGTTTATAAATCCATACGTTGTAAACACTTGATTCACTAGCTGTACCATCCCCCCTGTTGTGACATGGCACTGCCCATGGCTCAACAAAGCTGCATATCTAAACAAGTTAGATGGTAAAATCGGTTTCCTCTCTTTGGAGATGTACAGCCCTTTCTCAAGAATTGCTCCTCGTTTTATCCATTTTTCTTTTTCTACATTTGTAGTAAGTGTCTGCATTGTTTTCAACATTTCTAAGTCTAAAATCTCAGATGGTTGTAATCCCTCACTCAAAAGAAATACTTCTGAAGCTGAAGCTGCTTGCTTTGCAGCTGCTTCAGCCCTCACATTACCTTTTGAAATCCTATCCTGTTGTTTGGTATGAGCTATGCATTTGCAAATAGCTACTTTTTGAAGTAACTGAATAGAGTCTAACAAATCTAAAATAAATTGTGCATGATTAATTGGTTTACCAGTAGATGTTATCATTCCTCTATTTTTCCACTGCTGCGCAAAAACATGTACAGTAGAAAAAGCATACTGGCTGTCAGTAAAAATGTTCACTCGTTTACCCTTTGCCAAGGTACATGCCTTTGCTAAAGCAATCAATTCTGCTGCTTGTGCAGATAAGTTGTGCAATAAAGACTTTGCTTCTAAAATCTCAGTATCAGAAACTACTGCATACCCCACTAGATTCTGTCTTGTAGTATGTCACCTCGGCATCATCCAAGGGAACATCCGTGAGATCTTTTCTAGGTAGTGTATTTTGCTCAATCCCCTGCAGGCAGCAGTATGGTTTGCCATCTGCATGGGTTGGGACCAAGACTGACGGATTCAAAGTTGTGCATCATTCAATTGTCATATGAGGTTGGCTCAACAGTATAGTCATACAGGAAAGATGTCTAGCAGGAGAAGGGTATGCTACTTTTTCTTGCAGTAACATAATCGCGACTGCATGAGGCACTCTCAATGTGAGAGGGTGGAATAACACTTCTGAGGCTGAAGCCTGTACTGTCATTGCAGCTGTGACTACTGCTTGTACACAGTGGGGCAGGGATCATGCCACTGGGTCTAGCTGTGATGCATAGTAAGCTATGGGGCGTTGTTTGTCTCCATGCTGTTGTGTTAATACTGATGTCATATAACCCTACTTACAATCTACAGTTTGGAAAAATCGCTTATGATAGTTTGGTAATCCTAAAACTAATGAAGATGCTATCAGTTGTTTCAATTTGCAGAAAGCTGATTCTGCTTCTGGTGTCTACTGTAATAAATCTTGTGCTGCCATAGGCTTTTTAAATATCAAGTTGGTCAGTGGAGCAGATTCCAAGGCATAGTCTGGAATCCAACTCCAACAAAAATTAGTAGTACCTAGGAAGGACATCATTTCCTTCTTGGTAGTTGGTTTAGGTGCATGTAATATTGCTGTTTTTCTGTCTTCATCTAATATTCTGCCCTCTTTGGATATTACATATCCCAGGTATTTGACCTGTTTTTTCCAAAGTTGCAGTTTGTTTTTGTTCATCTTGTGTCCTTGAGTAGCGAAAAATTGTAGTAATGGTGTGGTATCTTCTCTGCATTGTTGCTGGGTGGGGGCTGCCAGCAGAATGTTGTCTACATAAAGTAAAATCTGGCTGCCTTTCGGTGGGATAAATCCCACCAGGTTACTTGCCATTTCCTGTGCGAATATTGTGGGACTCTCATGATATCCCTGTGGTAGTCGCGTATATGTATACCTTTCCCCCTGAAATGTAAATGCAAACCAATGTTGACTGTCAGGGTGTATCAGTATTGAGAAAAACGCATTGCTGATATCTACCACAGAAAAATCCTTTTGTTGCGGTTTCAAATCATTTAATAAGGTGTGTGGATCTGGCACCGTAGGTGCCCTGGGTATAACTGCTTCATTTACTGCTTGTAAATCTTGGACCATATGCCATTCTCCATTGGCTTTGCTAACTGGAAATAAGGGTGTATTACATGGTGAATCGGGAGATTCTATCAATACTCCTTCCTTAAATAAGGCTGCTATTATAAGTTTGATTCCTACTTCTGCATCCTTTCTCAAGGGATACTGTCTCTTTTGAGGTCTAAATGCTGACTTTGGCGTGATAGTGACTGGTCCTGTGGTATGAATAAGTCCTACATCTGATTTCCCTGTTGACCAGAGAGTTTCTGGTATGCCTCATAAGGCTTTTTCTTCTTCTTCTAGTAAGAGTGCTACTCAGCTGTCCTGACTTGCCTGCAAGTGTACAGCTGGATGTGTCTGTGTTATCCAGTTCAGCTTCTGCTTTTGTACTCCCTGTTCGGAAAGTTCTAACTCTGTCTGCTTTTCCCACCTTGTGACTTTTTCTCCTAGGTCTGCCCACTTCACATTTCTATCTTTAGTCAAACTAACATGTGGTAATCGATTAGATTTTTAAAGTGCTAGGAATTCCTGGGGCAATGAACAGCTCACTACACTGTTTCCTTCTGTGTCCCAGTACAGATTTCGTAATACTAATCTGTTAGCATGGTGTTTAAATAGTTCTTGCTCATATTCTTTATCAGATCCTGGTTTTCTACAGTAATATAGAGTACAATGCAACAAATACTGTTTGTCAGTGTCAAGGGAGGGGAATTTACTGATGGCTACGTTCATCAGTTCTTCGGTTACTGCCCCTGGACCAGTCGTAACCAAGTCTTGGCTGTACCAATAAAATGTTTCACCCTCTGGTCGCACCACAAAAGTATCCATTTCTCGCTGTGCTTCCAAACCCTGCACAGTTGGAACTACTGCTATGCAAAATATCTGCATTAGGTCTCTGCCCAAAAGATTTACTGGGCATTTTGCAGAAACAACAATTTTGCTTTTCTGGGTCATCCCTGAAACAGGGTCAGTTATTGCTATGTTGTGGGAGAGTGGCTCCTGATACAGCTGTCCATTAGCTGCTTTCACTAATATGTAATTGAGTGATTCTGAATTTTCTGGTAGTTTGGAAGGATGTATCAGGGTCCGTGAAGCCCCTGAGTCACACAGGAATTTAACTTCCCTCCCCTCTACCAGAAGTGTAACTTCCAGTTTTGTGTCTGCTAAGTAGAGCTCTAGCTCAATAATGCCAAGTCCAAAATTTCATTTTCTTCATTATCTGTAATTTCATGCACATCCTCGATTTCTTCTATCACATCCTCTACTCCTTCTATCACATCTGCATTTGTCTTTTCTTGATTATTCCTTTCCAATGATTCTTGACTATCATATAGTCAGTCCTCACCCTCCTTGTCTTCTGTGGTTACCTTTTTATTTTGCCTGCAATCCCTTGCTAAATGTCCCTTTTTCCCCGCATTTAAAACATTCACCCCTTTTCTTCCTCTCTTCAAAATTCTCTGATCGTTTATCAGATTGTTTGTTTCCCTGCGCATTTTTCTTACCCTTCTTCCCGGTTTGTACTACAAAGACTTCTGATCAGTCTTCTACTGAAAATACTTGAGTTTTCTTTTTCTTTTTGCTATTAAAACGCCTTTCAGTATGTCTTGCATATTCAAGTAATGACTGTAATCTACTTGTACGATGATCTACCATGTGCTTTGTAATAAAGCTGCTAATGGGTGCAATGCTGCCTTTCAAAAATGCATTCTTTAGCTGCTGCTCATATGGGGAATCATGTGTTTGATCTTCAGGTACCTGCATTCCACAATGGTTATTAAAACACTCTAATAATCTGGCATAATATCTATCAACAGTTTCACCTTCTTGTTGTATGCATTGATTTATGCAAGTCCAATCAGCCCTAGGCTTCCATTTCTCAGAGATTCGGTCTGTCAGACCTTTCACTCTATTATCCAGTTCTGTGTTACTATGTGGGAGTGGCCTAAGTTCTGCGTCACGGGGATTCCAGTTGCCACTGATCATGTGCCAACCTGGACCCACGATTTGTCTGACTACTTTCTCTACTTCCTCTCCATTCAAATGATAACTTAACCTTGTGCCCTGTAAGTCTTCTAAGAATTTTCTAAAATTAACTTTCGGATGGGGAATTCCCTCTGTGGCTTTCCGGATGTCTTCTGGTGTCCACGGTCTATATACTAGAAGAGTTGGGTCCTGCTGTAGATTTGGTACTTCTATGAGTGGACATATCTCTTCTTCACTCATAGCTTGTGAATTTTTATTTATTTCATACAATTCAATATCCCCTCTCAAGTTACGTGTTCGAGACCTAGTCTCGATAGGATCTCTGACAAATGGTTTTGCAGGAACAGCTGGGTATAGCGGAGGTGGATCAACTTGTCCACTCGCTTCATATTCTGGTAAGGGAAGTGGAGGGGGCGAAGGGGCTGTTGCTATTACCAAGTTATTGTCTTCTTTATCTAAAAACATTGCTTTTGAATTTTTAATCTTTTGTTCCCTGCGGTTTGCTTCCTCAAGCCACCTGGGTGCCTGAGGGACTCCTAATTGACGTTGCTTTTTTAGATGACCTTTTGCATCTGTTTTAAGTTGTTTGACAAGTTTGATAAGTGAAGGTTTATCTAAATTACCATAAAATTTGTATTTATTAACCCATTTTTTATAGTACCTAACATTGTCAGCATGCTAGCATGCTATAATTGCATATATTTCGCGTCTTCGGTTAAGGGCAGATCTCGGGCACCTTTTGTGCACTGATTTCCCATGTTGTCTTAGCTAAGTTAGAAATTGTTACGTAACCCTTTTTATCATGTGGTACCACGATTTACACTTCTTCACAGTTTATCTAGAATAACTGCCTACCTATTCCGTTTCCCTGATCTATGACAAGACAGTAATTTTTTTGTCCCTGATCTGCACTTGCAAATCTCCCTGACAAAAACAAAAATACTGTAACAAGTCACTGATCTAAAACAGAAAAAAGGTAAATTCCTCCTTACCTGAGCCTCTGTGTTTGATCCCACCGGAACGTTGACTCGTCCTCCAATAGCAGATCAGAAACAGTGGCCGGCCTCTTTTGAACGACAATTCAGTCAGAGGTCTTTTCAAAGCAGAAAAAACGATGTGGCTTCTTCCCCGTACGGTTTCATGCCACCGGGCCCATTTGACCTGGGCTAGAGCGAGAGATAGTATCCGGTCTGAAGGACCAATTTGTCAAAGGAAAAATATACTTTAAAAATGATCAATACATGGTAGGTTCAGGTTAAGCCACTTTAATCTTGCAGCAAGGAGACAAAAACGTGCTAATACAGAGTTTGCATAACTAGAATCAGGAAATACCAGCATTTTTATACATTTTCTAATAAGACATTGCCTACCAAGCTGACGTAGCAGATCACAAGTTTTAACATTATCATTACATAGCAGTTGTTTTCATGCTTTTCTGCTTGCACTACAATTTTTATGAGAAACTTTTTAAGAAAAACAACGTGGCCTTAGCTATAACCGGTTAGATGTATGCAATGTTACCATTCAAGGTACTACAGCTAATTTCAGCACAAAGCAAGTATAGATTGCAGTTCATTTCTCCAACAGTTCTTTGTCTGTCTTTATCTCTTCCTTCTACAGCTGTGCACATTCTCATACCACGAACAGAACTAATTGCTCAAAATCATAACATTATAGAATATAGCATTGTTCATTCATTGCTTCCTGACCTAGCAGATAATCACCTGTTTTTCAAGTACATTTCCAAAAGGCATAAACATGAATTTTGCTGTGCTAGCAGTTACTAGGTCGGAGGGCATCTTGCAAGTTACAGAAAGCACACTGCAGTTTCGAAAGCATCTTTTAGTCTCATATAAAACTAAGCTGTATATAAAATAGTGTATATAAAATAGATTGAAAAACGTGTTAACTCTTTTAGTTTCTAATTAGCATTAAGCACACACATTAATACATATTTTTCTAACATTTCAATTATATTTTCAAAAGCATAAACAGCTTGCTTCTTCCCCCCAATCCTACGCAGAAATGTAGAAACAGTCAGGTGTGCCCCATTGATATATAGAAATGTAGAAACAGTCAGGTGTGCCCCCAAAATCTTATGTAGAAATGTAGAAACTGTCAGGAGTGCCCCCCGAATCCTATGTAGAAATATAGAAACAGTCAGGTGTGCCCCCCATCCTATGTAGAAATGTAGAAACAGTCAGGTGTGCCCCACAATCCTATGTAGAAATGTAGAAACAGTCAGCTATGCCCCACCCAATCCTATGTAGAAATGTATAGACAGTCAGGTGTGTCCTCCAATCCAATGTAGAAATATAGAAACAGTCAGGTGTGCCTCCCAAGTCCTATGTAGAAATATAGAAACTGTCAGGTGTGCCCCCAATCCTATGTAGAAATGTAGAAACAGTAAGGTGTGCCCCCAATCCTATGTAGAAATGTAGAAATAGTCAGGTGTGCTCCCCCAATCCTATGTAGAAATGTAGCAACAGTCAGGTGTGCACCCCCATTCCTATGTATAAATGTAGAAACAGTCAGGTGTGCCCCCAATCCTGTGTAGAAATGTAGAAACAGGTGTGTGCCCCAATCCTATGTAGAAATGTAAAAGCAGTCAGGTGTGCCCCTCCCAATCCTATGTAGAACTGTATTAACAGTCAGGTGTGCCCCCCAATCCTATGTAGAAATGTAGAAACAGTAAGGTGTGCCCACAAATCCTATGTAAAAATGAAGAAACAGTCAGTTGTGCCCTCCAATCCTATGTAGAAATGTTGCAACAGTCAGGTGTGCCCCTCCCAATCCTATGTACAACTGTAGTAACAGTCAGGTGTGCCCCCAATCTTATGTAAAAATGTAGCAACAGTCAGGTGTGCCCCTCAATCCTATGTAGAAATGTAGAAACAGTCAGGTGTGCCCCCCAATCCTATGTAGAAATGTAGCAACAGTCAGGTGTGCCCCTCCCAATCCTATGGACAACTGTAGTAACAGTCAGGTGTGCCCCCCCAATCGTATGTAGAAATGTAGCAACAGTCAGGTATGCCCCCCACTCCTATGTAGAAATGTAGAAACAGTCAGGTGTGACCCCCAATCCTATGTAGAAATGTAGAAACAGTCAGGTGCCCCCCCAATCCTATGTAGAAATGTATCAACAGTCAGGTGTGCCCCTGCCAGTACTATGTAGAACTGCAGTAACAGTCAGGTGTGGCCCCCCAATCCTATGTAGAAATGTAGCAACAGTCAGGTGTGCCCCCCCAATCCTATGTAGAAATGTAGAAACACTCAGGTGTGGCCCCCCCAATCCTATGTGGAAATGTAGCAGCAGTCAGGTGTGCCCCCAATCCTATGTCAAAATGTAGAAACAGTCAGGTGTGCCCCCCCAATCCTATGTAGAAATGTAGAAACAGTCAGGTGTGTCCCCCAATCCTATGTAGATATATAGTTACAGTCAGGTGTGCCCCCCAATCCTATGTAGAAATGTAGCAGCAGTCAGGTGTGCCCCCCAATCCTATGTAGAAATGTAGAAACAGTCAGGTGTGCCCCCTAATCCTATGTAGAAAGGTAGTAACAGTCAGGTGTGTCCCCCAATCCTATGTAGAAATGTAGAAACAGTCAGGTGTGCCCCCCAATCCTATTTAAAAATGTAGAAACTGTCAGGTGTACCCCCCCAATCCGATGCAGACACATTGTAACAGTCAGATGTGCCTCCCCAATCTTATGCAGAAATTTAGAAACAGACAGGTGTGCCCCCAAGCCTATGTAGAAATGTAGTAACAGTTAGGTGTGCCCCCCCCCTCCAATCCGATGTAGAAATGTAGTAACATGTATGTGTAGGTATAATACCAGTGGAGCACAGATGACCTGAGGTAGCGAAGGTAGCAGGATAGATTGCAGCATTTGTACAATATGCAGGTATGCATGTGTTAGGTTGTTGTGTGCTTCATATTGTGTGAGAGTGGTCAGTATGTATGCATTGTGAGATTTGACCTGGTGGCCATTGCCCAATACTGTTGATGACAGGGCCAAGTCCTCACAACTGCAGTGCCAAACACAATGCTCCCCAGTATAACACATTCTAGCAGTGAGCCATTGTAAATGTATGGAGGTAATATGTGTCACCATCTGAAAGATTGAAATGGCATGACTGTTGGGGCCAGATATAGAAGCAGTGCACAGAGAAAGTACCTCAGACAGACAGTGTATAATGTGTAACCATGAAATGGACACACCCATTTGTATATACAAGTGTGCATCACATTATCTGGCCTTGTAGTAGGGAATACCAATGTCATCTGGCCAAGCACTCGCAGATCACAAAGGTCATAGGAATGATGTATTGGGAAACAGCTGATGTCCCTGCACAAGCAAGCATAAGTGGAATGCCTCATGCATATCTGTGAGTCAGATGCAAGTAGTGTCCATAGCACACATGCACCCAGCTCACCCAACCAGCACCCACAGGTACCTCTCTGGTCTTATCCCTGCTGTTGGGAATGAGTAGAACATGACCCCCACCTGTGTATGGCAATAGCAAAAGAGTGCAGCATGCAGTGCAGGTGTCCTATGCAGGTGTGCCCCTAGCTGTAAGCAGCAGCCTGCCAGTATCCACACCACCTGATCAATACTGATAGAAAGTATTGGCATGAACACCTAGCACACCTACCCTGTCACCCCAGGGGAATATACTGTATTACAGTCTGGTACTGTAAGACTGGCAGAATGCAACGGCCTGCTACAGCTGGCCTGCATCGCTACCAAATTACCTATAGTCCTCTTCAAAGGCCTGCATCTCACCGGTACTGCCAATGTATGTTATGTCAAGGACTCCAAAATAACAACATAACACAGTCCACAGAACCCATATACAAGGCCATGTGGATAAACCACAGTAGCATGTCCACAATGTCCCACTGCACGAACTGTGGACCAACATCAATACACTGCTATGATGAGGTGATAACTATAGGGAAAGTATCTAAAAATGTTTGCATAATGTATGGAAGAGGATAGAATAATTGGGGGTTTGGTGGGAGCATGGGCAGCATGGAATGTGTGAAGTCCGAAACAGCCATGTGCACATACTATCCCTAGCTGCAAACACAAAAATGGGTGGCTACAAACCTGCCCATACACCACAATAGGGGCAATGTCCTGACTTATGAACCCTGTGTCTAGGTAACCTGTGTGAATCTGGGTAACCTGTGTGAATCTGTACAGCTGTGAGGTATTGCCACGGCAAGATAAGGCCATAGTGTTACATCAATGGATGTACAAGTATGGGATCCTCCGCCACCACTATACTAAGGTGCTGAACCAGTTACACAGACCCAGCAGCAAGTGTGTGCAGCTCCCCCTCCAGAATGGCATTCATTTGTAGGAATATGTAGGCTTTTGACCACAATACTGGACACGGCTGCATTCACCCTGTCTTCCCCAGGACATCACTGTGAGCAAAAATGTCTACCTGACAGTACTTGAGGACATAAACCATCACAGTGTATAACACTACACGTCTGCATATCTCTGCTAACACCAGTATCATGTAACAGAAGCAGCACAGGCATAATTACCTACAGTACCCACTATCCCTTGCCCAGTTTGACCCCATATTGCCAATTTATCTTCAGATATCCTACAGAAACAGTTTCCTAGCTGTAGATGTAGAACACAAAAGTCTGCACTGGAGTACAAGCTACCTGGAATGGATCCACACATGCAATACGGAAGGGCGTACTGGGCATGCTCACACACTTAAGCAAATGAATCCCATATCTGGCAACAGCAGTGGACCATACATATCCGACAGTTGCAGATGTTAGTGCATACACTCCTCAGTATGCAGCACCAGTCATGCTTTGCACACACATTGGATAGGAATACACACATATATTCAAGGACAACACACTATAATATGCCAAATGTACACAAAAATAAATGTGTGGAAGAGAGTGACAGTGACAAAGAGCCTTCCATCATGAGGCCTGTCCCACCCAGCACACAGACAAATGGCTACAACCAAATGATGTGTAAATGTCACTCACTGTAGAAATTAGCCACTGGTATCCCTCAGCATTATAGACTCTGTGGTGATAATGCTAAATGTGCAACATGACTGTACAAGGCAGCAGTCATCTAGCAGTGGTATACATGTACCTGCGGAATATAAACCTGTGTGTGCCTGAGTGTGGTGTATCTACCTCTAGATGAATGGGTTATGGTCCATGCACACCCACTGCCCTCATAGCCCTACTATGGCAATCCTGCTGATATCAGTCACTGTGAAATACATCTTTGGGGAAAGAATAGCCCAGTAATCTCTGTGGCGTGTCTTATAACTGCATAATGCTATTGTGTGATATACTAGTTAGGTAGGAGTTGTAATCCCAGATGTGGCAAGTGTGTCTCTGTGTAGGGAGCAGTGCTTTTTAGGCTAGTCACACTCACTACAATTCAAATGCCCTCATTAGGCAAGCCTGCTGATGTCATTCACTTAGAAATACACCATTCGGGAAAACGAATCCCAGTAATCTCTGTGGAGCATCCTATAACTGCGTAATGCTGTAGTGTGATAAACTAGGTTCTAATCCCAGACATGGCAATTGTGTGCATGTGTGTGTCTGTCTGTGTAGGGAGCACTGCTTTTTAGGCTAGTCACACTCACTACAATTCAAATGCCCTACTTTGGCAAGCCTGCTGATGTCATTCACTTTGAAATATGCCTTTGGAAAAAAATAGCCTAATAATTTCTGTGGTGTGTCCTATAACTGCATAATGCTGTAGTATGATAAAATAATTAGGTAGGAGTTCTAATCCCAGACATAGCAACTGTGTGTGTGTCTCTGTCTGTATAGGGAGCAATGTTTTTAGTCTAGTCATACTCAGTACAATTCAAATGCCCTACTTTGGCAATCCTGCTGATGTCATTCACTTTGAAATACACCATTGAGAAAGGAGTAGCCCAATAATCTCTGTGGTGCATCCTATAACTGTGTAATGCTGTAGTGTAATAAAATAGTTAGGTAGGAGTTCTATTCCCAGACATGGCAAGTGTGGATGTGTGTGTTTGTTTGTCTGTATAGGGAGAAATGCTTTTGAGGTCATTCACAGTCACAGCAACCTCCATTGCCCTTCTCTGGCAGGCCTGCTGATGTCATTTCCAGTGAAATACACCTTTGGGGATGGTGTAGTCCCGTAATCTTTGTGATGCAGCCTATAACAGTGTAATACTGTAGTGTGATATAGTAGTTTGGTAGGGGTTCTATTCCCATACATGCAAAGTGTGGATGTTTGTGTGTGTGTATTTGTTTGTCTGTATGAGGAGCAATGGTTTTGAGGCCATTCACAGTCACTAGAACCTCCATTGCCCTTATTTGGCAAGCTTGCTGATGTCATTCCCAGTGAAATACACCTTTGGGGAAGGAGTAATCCAGTAATCTCTGTGGTGTGTCCTATAACAGTGTAATGCTGTAGTGTGATATAATAGTTTGGTAAGGGTTCTATTTCCAGACATGACAAGTGTGGATGCTTGTGTGTGTGTTTGTTTCTTTGTGTAGGGAGCAATGCTTTTGAGGCCATTCACAGTCACTACAACCTCCATTGCCCTTCTTTGGCAAGCCTGCTGATGTCATTCCCAGTGAAATACACATTTGGGGAAAGAGTAATCCAGTAATCTCTGTGGTGCATGCTATAACATCATAATGCTGTAGTGTAATATAGCAGTTTGGTAGGGGTTCTATTCCAAGACGTGCAAGTGTGGATGTAGGTGTTTGTTTGTCTATGTAGGGAGCAATGCTTTTGAGGCCATTCATAGTCACTACAACCTCCATTGCCCTTCTTTGGCAAGCCTGTTGATGTCATTCCCAGTGAAATACACCTTTGGGGAAATAGTAGTCCAATAATCTATGTGGCGTGTTCTATAACTGCATAATGCTGTAGTGTGATAAACTAGTTAGATAGGAGTTCTAATCCCAGACATGGCTACTGTGTACGTGTGTTTGTCATGCATATCCTGTGTGGAGGTGGTTGTGAGTGTGTAACAACTAGACTCATTCTGGAGTGGGTTTTGGACGTTTCTTATATGGTGAGCCTACTATATGTCACAATGTCCAGCTTACAAAGATAACAGATGTCAAAAAGCTGAGAGGCTGGGGTGCTAATCCATACCCCTACATGTGACATTAAGGCCTGGCAAACAAATTAAGCAGCACTTGTGTTACCCAGAGAACACTCTCAACCCATGTCTCATACACAAACACACTTGCCTAGGCAACAAACGCTATGTTGGTAGTACCCTGCATAATGCCCACAGATAGCAACCATGGTGTGAGTGCAGTGGAATACAGTGGGCATGGCACTTTGTCCCATCACTACAACAGGCACATAATTGCAGACAGTGTGCCTTCACTATATTCCCCACTGGATGCCTGTAACAACTGTGGTGCTATCAAATGTGACCCACAAAGGCCATACTATGCCTTAAACACATGCCCTGTATGGACAAATGCCACTGACACCAGGAAATACCTGTATCATGCTATCAATGTATGTGCAGGGTCAACCTGGAGTCTATTACCAGTTCTCGCCACATGAGGCCAGGACTGGCACATCAGATGATAACAATCTGTGTACACAACATGGGCCAGACACCACAGGTACAGTACCACATGTCACTGAACATGCATGTGGGATGTGTGCACATCCCGGACACCGTCAATGTCATGGCCTATAGAACATATACATGGCAAGCATTGCACAGCAGTGGCCACACACAATAGTATCCCAGGTGAGTGGATGGTGAATACAATACGCACCTGTGTGGGCCAATCCAGACAATACACCCCTGAGCTACACTGCATGCCATTGTCATGTGGCCTTATGCCAAGGTATACCCTTCATCTAGCCTTGTATAGCCTTCTGGCACAGTCAGCCACTACACACCCATGAAGCAATGCACCCATGCATGTCAGCACTGGCACCCTGTGTCTGTGTGGAGTATGACGCTTTCAACCACATTCACACTCACTACAACTCCCATTGGCCTACTGAAGCATGCTGCCTAATGTCAGACACCTTCACATACCCTTTGCCCATATAACATCTGGATACCCCTGTGGTGCATGTGATACCTGTGTATTACTGTAATGCAGCAAACTAGCTAGTTAGGAAGTCTATTCCTAACCCTGCCAAGTGTGTCAATGTGTGTGAGTCCCTGAGAGAGTGTGGCTGTGTTGATGTTGACACCTGTTCATGTAGACAGGCATGTGTACTACACCTACTTTATTGCTACTATATCACTGTTGCAGGTGTCACTCACCACCAGATATACCTTTGGACAGCTCACTAGCATATAAGCTATGTGGCACATGCAATAACTGCATAGATATGTGATAGCAATACATAGTCAGTCAGTGTTTTGAAACCCTGTGCTGGTAGGTGTGTGACACAAACATGCTTAGGTTTTACTCTCCCACCCCCTCCCTGACTTACTTTGTCTCTGTCTGTCTCTCTCACTCCCTCTCTGGTGGATGTGGAAAGGCACACCTGCTTTGCGTAGGCAGCAGATTGTGTTTTGTAAGTGATGCTCATGATCAGCTGATGGCTTCTGCATAAATTGCAGTCCCCCTCTGGCTGAATGCATGTGGAACAGCTGTGCTAACATTCCCATAGCCAATTGCATGGAAACACACTCCAATATCTAGGAACATCATGTTGGTGTTGGGCCTTTTCATTCACTGTGAGCAGGACCTACATTTGGTGTTTGGCAAACAGCATCACAGATGGTACTGGGATTTACCTCTAGCAACATACACTGTGGAAATAGGCCAACAGACAGGTAAGGTATGTGCCAGACATGACTACAGAATGTACGTGTTGCTCTTCTGCATTTGGAGTAATGTTGGTTTAATAGGGTGTGTGTGGATATGCCTGGTCTACATGATTTAATACCTTTCATGACAGTGTTATTTGTTTGAGGAAACTCCCATCTGTAGGGTTATCTGCAGACTGGGCAGTGTGTGGAGCCTTTTGTTTCTTGTGTTACTCACAGAACACCTATCTGAGAATTGCAGAAGCATAGTGTGAGGATTGCAGTCAGTACATGGTGACAGCTATGAGAGTTACTGACTTCATACCCCTCATAGGACATATGTCACAACAGACCCTTTTACGACAGTAAATGTATGAGGTTATCACAACAACATGCCAATATTCGGTCAGTGTTTGTAGCTCCAGCCACAAGTCTGTCAACCTTTGTACATATGTCATGCAGTAAGGGGTGCATATGTTCTGTATACCATTAGTTATTGACATTATACCTGATAACAAGCCAGTCAGATGTCAGATGGCTAGACATGTTATGTATAATAGGCGTTGTTTTTGAGGACATAACTTGGGCATTTTGTGGTTGTGTGTACAGTACTGGGGTCTGTGTACTCATGGTGATTGTCGACAGTATGTGTATTGCGCATATGTACCTTGGGCTGTGCACAGACTGTAGTAGATGCCATTATTCTTAGTCCTGTTCTATCTGATGTTACATGCTGCTCCAGTGTATGGTACCCTATTGGCTCACATGTCTGTAGGGCCAGACACACACGTGTCCCATACCTCAGACAGGCATTGGACCACACTGTGTCATGAACCAGTGTATATAGGGTTAGTGTGTGAGTGGCACATATGAGGATGGTGTTTATCAGACAGTCCATATAGAGTCATATTAAGCTTGCGTACCATATGTGGCTGTGGCTGTGTTCACATTGGTTGTGGATATGCACTTAATCACAGGTGTCTGTTACTCTGTGCTGTGGCATGTCGTATTTCCCTGGGCCCGTGGTGGCTCCCCCCTTGTGGAGTGGGATAACCCTTCACTGTGCACCATTCAGTGGGCACAAAGCCTGAGGTTAAGCTATGATTGATCATGGTACTTAGGTGGGGTGCCAGTTTGTTCTGTAGTTCATGTAGAACGCAGCCTGGGATGTTGTCTGGTCCTATGGATGCTGTGTTCTTGGCTTTGGTCACTGTGTTTTTTACCTGTGCAGCTGTGATTACAGGAACTTTGCATTCTTCCGGTATAGAGATGGGCTCCTTAGGGGGTGAGAGGAGGGTAAAGTTAGCACTGAACCTATCTGCCAGGATGTTGGCAATATCAGTTGGGTCTGTATATTTTTTAGTGCCATCGTGCTGTAACTCAGAGCAGATCTGAGTGTTGCCATTGAGATTCTTGACATAGCTATAGAATGCTTTGTGGCTGTCTTTAGAATCAGTGGTGATCTTGTTTTTGTAACTAGCTTTGGGGGATTTTATTAGGGATCGCAGCTTCTTACTGAGGCTGACCAGGGAGCTCCTCTATTCATGGGATTTTACTCTCTTTTGCAACAGTTTCTTCCTTCTGTTGTACAGTTTGTTTATGGCAGGGGACCACCAGATTGGCTTCCTATTTTTGGAGGATAGCATCTTGGTTCTGTTTGGGATAGCACGATCCATGCACTCGTGTAAGTGCTTATAAAGTGCAATTGTGTAGGTTTCAGTAGTCGTAACTGTATTGTCGATCTGCACGGGTGTCATGAAGTTCTGTCTTAAGAAGCGTGAAGTTGGCTTTGGAGAAATGTTTTACAGTGGTTTCCTTAATGGGGGGTGGGGTCAGGATGTGAATATCTAGGGTAAATAGCTTATGGTCGGATCGGACCAATGAGGCATTGACTTCAGGTGTGGAACACCAGTCACTCATGTTGGTAATGACTAGATCTAGGATAGTGGTTTTCCGGTCCAGGTTACATGGCCGAAAAGTGTGGCATGAGTTATAGCCTGGTAGTGCAGAGGTGCTCTCTGAAGCCTTGAGCCAGGTCTCAGTCACTGCACAGATATCAATATTCTCCATTTTAAGGGGTGCCTTGAGTGAGTGCATTTTGAGATTCAGACTTCTAGCATTGAGTAGCAACACCCTCAGTTTTTGCTTGTCAGTTTTTCCTTGCTAGTGGAAACAGTGGAACTGAGGTCCCCACCCATGAGCAGTCACCACTGCATCTTCATAGCCCCGAAGGTGGTTGTGCTGGGGGCTGAGTAGGAGAGCCAGTCTGACACTCTAGTTGTGACACATGGCCCTTAAGCTGACGTAGCAGATCTTCGACCTCCCTGCAGAGCTCGCTAAACACACAACCTGGACCTGGCGATGGGTGACAGGTTCCTGTCCATGCCAACTCCCGGAAGGGGTGAGCCCCATCCCCTGAGGTGGTTCCACCTGAAGGTGGTGCAGGACCAATGGACAAGGAGGTCCCGGTCTGGGCATTAGACGTGCTAGTGCCCGGTGCAGCGGCCAGCTGAGATAGGACAGGTGAGTCCGCTGGGACCTGCATTGTGATACGTGCTATGTTGTTTAAGTATTATCAACATATGGGGGTTAATAATAGTCAACACATTCCAGGATTAGATATTCCCATTAACCCAAACACCAGATATGGAACAGTTGCATAGCAAACAGAACGCATGCATATATATGGGACCATGATGGTAATTACAACAGCATGCAGGTATATTGATGGCACCATTCCACCAATGTGGGAGTATTTCAACATAGTACATGCATAGAAACAAATTTAAATAATTATCGAACAATAAGACATATGTCTCAACATTAGAGTTAAGTCAGCACATACCAATTGAGTTGTGTATTTAGTTTATTGTTGCAGATATGGTGGGTGGAGAGAAAGATGTCAATTAACAACTAGTATATTCCTGTAGTTCGCATTACTTTCCTAATCAGTGCTGTTATCTGTACCTTACATGTATTAGTACATTACCCTATTGCCTTAGTTTGGACAGTGGTATGGCTGTCAACAACTATATACATGAACAGGTTTTATCTGCAGTATACACCTCTTACCTGGTATACCTGTGGGGGAATTGTTTGTTAACACTAACTAACTGTTTCTAAGCATACTCCCAGATTCCAGGTTGATGTTATGCACATACCTGTCCATCTCTTTTTGCACACACTCTGGGCATGTCTTGACCACATACAGGTGAACTGGGACATATTTCGACTATTGCCCTCTTAAGCCTTTAGTGAATTGTACAATGGCAGGTTTGCTTTCATTGACATTTTCCAAATATGTACAGGCCTGAAAGTCAGTTATATGACATGAAATGCTGCCTACATGTCAGAGATTAGCACACTGATATGCCAGGGGGACAGGGTAACAGCCGGCAGATATGGGCCAATTAACTGGACATTCTGGGCAGATCTGTACACTTGTGGGGTATGATTCTGCATGCAGCTTACTACCACTCCCAATTTTCAGACCATGGCTGTGTCTGCTAAAAATACAACACTGTCCATCACAGTTGCGTGTGCTATATAGATATTGCTGTGTATCTCTTATCTGATTTCTGTCTATAATTCTCCTGTGATTTTACATTCTGACCTTGTATTACAGCATTCTTATACAGGATTTCCTAGACAGTTATATTATGTAGCACAGTGTGGGTGACAGTAATGAGTAATACCTTATTATTCAGAGCAACTGCAACACTAACAATGCCATACAATACCAGAGTAAACAGTACCAGTACAGGATATCAATCTTTTATTTCTAAGCACAGTGTTCATATCTGACAGACTTGTGGGAGTAATGTTTGTTAGCACTACCTGAATGTTGCCACACAAATTACCAGATTCCACATTAGTATTATACACATACATCTCACTCTGTTACCGTACACACTCTGGTCACAGCTTGACAACATGGGGGTGTAGATGGGACATTCTTGGCTTATTACTCTCATAACATTTTGGGGAATTGCTAGAGTGACAGGTTTGTTCTTATAGATGTCTGACAATCAGTTGTATTTCATGTTTGCTGCCTAAATGTCTGGGATCATCCCACTGATTTCCCAGGGGGACTGGGTGACAGGCAGCAGATATGGGCTGATTTATTGGACATTCTGGACATATCTGTACAGTTGTGGGGTATGATTCTGTATGCAGCCTACTACCACTCCCAGGATTCAAACCATGGCTGTGTGTGCTAAAAAATACAACAGTGCACATCTAAGCTGAGTGTGCTGTTTGGATTTTGTTGTCTGTCTTTTCACTGTTTTCTGTCTAAGTCTCTCTTATGTGTACTATGTGACCTCTTGGGATTACACCAGTCATATACAGACATTCCTACACATTTTATTTATGTAGCACAGTGTGTGTAACAGTGCTTAATACAACAGTACTATTAAGTGATTGCAAATTTACATTGCCATATGATACCACAGAAAACACATGCAGTCCAGCAGTTAGACCTTTATTGTCAGGCTATTATGCTTTTATTTTCATACAACCTATATGAGACTCTTCCTGCCATATTCTCTGGTGTATGCAGTACATGCCTTAAACAATATAGGTTTTATACAGGCAATTAACTTACTACTATTTTTAGATTTATTTCCTATGACAGTACATGCAAGAGTATTACTAACCTCCAATCTACATCTATGAGCCTGCTGGTTCATAGCCCGCTCACTTGCTGCTGTGAAAGACATAAAAGAAATATTTAGCCATACCTATCCATAATATACATGAGCTGGCAATTATTAAACAGGTAGTGGACTGATACTTACTTACACATGGCTGGGACTTCCCCTGTCCTCCTAGCCTCTTGGATCCACTGATCCAAAACATTCCCCTTTCACCGCTTCAGGTTGGCATAGTGATGCCTGACCTGCTCACCAGTTTGAGGTATGCCAGTGGCACTGGTGAGGTCATGGGCGAGACAGTCCCAGGCTTCTGCTTTGTACTGGGAACCCTGGTACTGGCCCTGCAGCAGTCTCAAGTCATGGTCTTTCAGAAGGAGTCCTGCCATGACTCTGGACTCCTGGATGCCCCAGCCCTGCACCCAAAAGCACGCACCCTCTCCCATTCCAGACAAAGTGTCTACAAGGGGAAGCTACAGCCAGTTATGAGATGTATTCCCACCTATTGGGTTTAAATAGGGCCAAGTTCCCACACTTTGCCCTGATTGGACAGTTTTGACAAGGCTAAGCTATCGGCAAACCTGCTTACCTAAGGGTGGCATTGCTTAAAGGGCTATACCAATGGGCAGAATGAATTAGCTGGCCTATATATTGCTTACACCTACCAAGCTGTGCTGTGCAGTGCTTAGCCTTGCTTAATATTTAAGTCGCATTATATTTGCATTGTGGCATTGATTAATTATTCATTACATGTTATATATGTGTTTAGTATCCATGATTCCTGTGTACGTACACTGTATGGGATCCTTGTGTTTATTAGGGGATTTCAACACTTTATTACATTGACACCTCACATCTGGGCTTAATGCAGTATTCCAGTTCACATATGTATGTTATGTAGTAGGTTATAGAACATAAGACTGTATATAGATTCCTTTCACATGTTCAGTTTGATTTTCCTATAGTGAGGATCTGTTTGGTGATACCTCAATCCTATGTACTACTGTGATGGCTTAGTGATTATCTACTGTGACTATAGTGTACATAGTCCTTGTTTCAAGACCTGCAAAGGCTGTTTATTTTGTTTCTGGCCAGGACAGCAGCTGATGCATACAGAGAGCTTAAGGCACTTTTAAGCAATTGTAAGCGGGTTTGTGTGGGTTTGTGCGAAGGTAAGCAATGCTAACCTCCAGTTAAATATGCCTACAGAGAGTCAGCATCAATACTGCTTAACCTGTGTGCACATTGCTTACCCCCCACATAAATGGGCTTAAACTCACTTACTACTGCTTAAATATGCTTACTCCCACTTACTACTGCTTAAATATGCTTACTCTTGCTTACTAGTGCTTATACCCGCTTACCACCACATTAATTTAGACAGTAACGTCTAATGGTTTTTGGGAAGGTGATGGATTTGGAAACTGTATGGATTTATCATTTGTTACACATTTTTGCCTTCCATTTATATCCCTGATTCCTGTGTACATATACTGTATAGGGCACTTGTGATTATCTGTGGACTTTGTAACATTATGACAATGACACCTCACATCTGCATTTAATGCAGTTCTCCAGTTCACAAATATATGTTATGTCATAGGCTCTGCAACAAAATAAATTGATCATAAAGTGATTTGACATGGAAAATGGATTGTACTGGAGTGGAACTCGAACTGGGAATGACTGCTCGTAAGGCGAATACTCTGCCCACTACACTATTGCTATACTACTTCATTTGCACATATCTTGGTTTTTATCCCCTTGTGCCATTTCAGCTGCATTAACCGTAACTAAGCGATGGGCAAACCTGTGCAACTATGGTTAAATTTAATCTGTTTTATAAAAAAAAAAACTTCTTTGTCTTTACTGTTTTAAATATTGCTCTTGTAAACTTGGGGGAATGTTGCTGGGGGTATGCGAACACCTATGAGCGGTCTCGCTCATTCTTATTCATACTCTGCTGTTCTTCATTGCAGGGGCATGTATATTCTGAGAGCTCTGCTCTCAGACATGCCCCATGCACTTGTACATTCTCCGTATCTGTTTAGGAGCTCAGGCAGTGTGCCTTCATTAATATGCATGGCACTCTGCCATCTTGCTCCTAAACGTCCATTTCCATGCAGGACTAAGCTAGTCTTGCACAGAAGGATAGTGAATCTGGGGGAAAGTGTTCAAAACCATGATATTTGATAAAATTATCAGAAATACTTATATGGGGTTCAGAGTTACCACCGATTTGCATTACAAGCATGTTTAAAGTAAAACGAGCACACAAAAAAGTATAATGAGCATGATAAGAGGTCAAATGGGCATAACAAGTACAATAAAAGGGCAAAATAAGCTTAGAAAAGCAAGGTGACTGCATGTTTTTTAGTAAATGACTGTGTTTTTGGCATGAGCTACTATTTCACATTGACCAAAGCCATTCAAAGCATAACTAGCATTGTTCAAAGTTTCTTAGAGTGTGCAAAGTGTTTGCAGTGTGTGCTTTATTACAGTGCAATTATTTCAAAGAGTTTACTGTGTGCAAAGTGCAGTTATTTTGCAAAGTGCAGTGAAAGTACAGCCATTTTAAAAAGTTTCTTGTACTGGGTACATTTATTCACAGAGTGCCGCCATTTCAAAGTGTTTCTTACACCATACTGAGTTATTTGGCAAAATACATCCATTTTGAAAAGTTTCTCATGCTGTATACAGTTAATTTGCAAAGTGCAGTCATTTCAAAGTGTTTCTTACTCTGAGTTTCTTGTGTTGCATACAGTTCATTTGCAAAGTACAGTCATTTCAAAGTGTTTCTTACACTGATAAAGGGTGTTTTCACAAACTACAGTGATTTTAAAGTGATCTTGTGTTAAGAGACTTATTTAGCAAAGTGCAGTTGTTTCAAAAGGTATGTTGAACTACTGGGCATAGTTACAACTTCTGGCATACATTTCTGGCACATATATATATATATATATATATATATATATATATATATATATATATATATATATATATATATGTGTGTGTGTGTGTTTATGTTCATACATAATTTCAAGCACCATTACTACTGTGTGTTGATATGGCAGAGGCATTTCGCAGACCCTGTCCACTTGTGTTTGATCATACTAGCGCAGAAAATTGGAGAGTATTTGAGCAGGAATACGAATTTTCATACAAGCAGCTTTTTTCTGACAAAGATGCATGTACGAGGGCATTTATTTTGCTTAATTTAGTAGGGTCAAAAGCCATTGAAAGAGAGTATTCATTTATGTATGCACTACCAGTATATGCAGGAGAGGGGAACTGCCATATTGTTGTACTGGCTGAAAAAAGAGAGGACTCTGAGTTCTTGAAATTTAAATTTAGAGAAATGTGTAACCCCAGACAAATGTTACATTAGGGAAGCAACTATTTTATACAAGAGACCAAAAGCCTGGAGAAACTTTTGCAGCTTATATCACTGACTTGAGAAATAAAGCTAAAATGTGCAGATTTGGTGATTTGAAAGATGAGTTGATAAAGGACAGGCTTGTGTGTGGTGTTAACAATGCTGCAGTGAGAAAGACTTTGCTTTGTAACAGTGATTTAACTTTGAACAAAGCTGTAGTGATTTGTCAAATCCATGAACTTACAGAAAGGCACAATAATTTGCTTGCAAGTGATAAGAGCATGGTTTCAGCAGCCTATAGAGCAAGTGTAGACGTGGCTAGCAGAAACAGGTTAAGCACATGGCAGCTGCAGCCCCTGCAGGTTTTCCAGAGAGGACTGGTAACTTTCCAGCAAGTTCTAATACTAGCTCAGCAAAATGGACATGCTCAGTGCAGTATAAGGGTGAGTCAGCAAAACCCAAATCAAGTTTTATCGTTAATTGTCGTAATTGTGGTGCCAATCATGAGTCTAAAATAGAGAAGTGTTTAACATTTGGCCAGCAATGCCACAACTGTACAAAATAGATCCATTTTCAAAAGTTTTGTAAATTAAGCAAGCCTCATTCAGTTATTAAGAAAGGTCACTCAAAAAGAAAGTTGTTCATATAGAAAACTGCAACTCTACTTTCTATGTAGATGGTGCATCAGTGTTCGGTGAAAAGGTTAATGCATTAGATTTGCTGGCAAAGAATGAAGTGTTTTGTACTGTCCTGATCAATGGTAAACCCACGGATCTCAAAGTAGATACTGGTTCAAAGTGTAACGTTATGTCAGCAGAAACATTTGCTAGAGTAAGAGTTGCTGAACAACTTAATTTGGCTAATTGTGCAAAGCTTGTTGGTTGCTTATGGAGGTGAAGAGATTGAAACTGAAGGCTCAGTAGTGCTTTCATGCTATTTGGCTAAGAACAGTTACAGCTTGCAATTCTCTGTAGTCAGAAGACCTGTGCAATCATTATTAGGTCTCAGACAGTTTAAGAATGAAAATGCTTTCTTTTACCAAAGAAGACCATCATGTAAGCATATTTCCTTGTTCCAGCTTCACTGATACTATTTTTTTCAGAGTATGCTGATGTTTTCGACAACAAGCTAGGCAAACTTCCAGGTGTGTACTGCATGAAAGTAGACCTAGAGGGCAGTCCAGTGGTCACACTAACAAGGAGAGTTCCGATAGTTATGCAGGGGAAAGTCAAGTTCCAGTTAGACAAAATGGTGCAGCAAGGTGTGATTTGTCCAGTCACAGAACCAACTGAATGGGTGTCTTCCATGGTAGCTGCTCATAAGAAAAGCTCAGATGAAATCAGACTATGCATTGACCCAGCATGCTTGAACAAAGCATTAAAGAGACCTCATCATCCTACATGCACAGTCAGTGATGTTGCCACCCTCATGCCAAGTAAAGAGTTCATTTTGGCAAGTAATGCTTGATAACAAATCTTCACTACTGGCTACATTTAGTACTCCATTTGGTAGATACAAATTTCTCAGAATGCTTTTTGGAATAAATTCTGCCACTGAAGTCTTTCAGCATTCAATGGAGCACATTTTTTTGGGTTATCCATGTACTAGGGGATGATTTACTAGTTGGAGGTAATGGAACAGCAGAGCATGACAGAAACCTCAGGAAAGTTCTGGATAGAGTGGGTGAAGTGACCTTAAAGCTCAATCCTGTGAAATGTAAATTCAGGCTACCAGAAATTACTTATGTAGGTCATTTATTTACCAGTACAGGCTTATGACCAGACCCTTCCAAACAAGCAGCCATTCTTGAGATGCTAGCTCCAGACAATGTCCAAGCCCTACAGCATTTCCTCTGTATGGTTAACTATTTGGGCAAGTTTATACCTGACTTCAGTGAGTTTTTAGCACCTTTAAGACAACTGACATGCAATAATGTTGCCTGGCCATGGTTGGAACAGCACCAGAGAGCATTTGCTAACCTCAAACAGCAAATTGCCAATCCACCTACATTGAGATACTATGATGTCCACAAACCAATAATTCTTTCCTGTGATGTTTCACAGTTTGGTCTTGGTGCAGTTATTCTTCAAGAGAGCAAACCAGTTGTCTATGCATCTAGAACTCTTACCCAAACTGAAATGCAGTATGCTCAAATTGAGAAGGAACTTTTGGCAATTGTGTTCACATGTTTGAAGTTCCATGATTATATTTATGGCCAAGCTATCCAGATTGAGACTGATCATCAACCTCTACTCACTATTTTAACAAAGCCTATGCATACAACTCCAGCAGGACTACACAGAATGCTGCACAGATTGCAAAAATACAACTTCAAAATGGTCTATAGGCAAACTTCTTTATCGGGCTGATACCTTAGCCAGATCACCCAGAAATGCCACAGAACAGCTTGATGTGAGAATTTGACTTTGATGTCATGGAAGTATGTAATTTGTCTACCACGAGACTTGATGAGCTAAGAGATTATACAAAGACTGACCTAATTTTGCAGAAGCTCAACCACTTCATCAGTGTTGGATGGCCATCAAAGCAATCTTGTGCACAGTCAGAAGTACAACCTTATTTTCCTTACAGAGATGAAATGCTGATGGAAGATGATATAACTTTCAAAGATCATAAAGTTATTGTTTCTACTTCCTTACAAGATGAATACATTCAGATTTTGAATCATGGCCACCCAGGTTCTGAAGCTACCAAAAGAAGGGTGAGAGGACTAGTATTTTGGCCTTCTCTGTCAAAAGACATTGATAACGTGGTTTCATCTGTTCAGTAAGCAATAGTAATAAACCACATTTGTAAAAACAGCCGCTTCAGCTAAGCCAGATTCCTGAACTACTTTGGTCAGTAGTAGCCACTGACATATTTGAGTGGAACAATCAGAATTACTTAGTATTGGTAGACTCTTATTCAGACTGGTGTGAGATTGATTTGCTACCTAACCTAACATCCAGTACTGTTATTACTAAGCAGAAATGTCATTTCTCGGTCCATGATTGTCCACACAGAGTTATTTTTGACAACGGTACCTTTTTACCAGTCAGTTATTTCAGAAATTTGCAAAAGTGTGGAACTTTATCCATATTACTAGCAGTCCGGAATACCCAGTCAAACGACGTGGCTGAACATGCATTACAGAGTGCAAAGCAGTAACTAGAGAGGTCAAACTGTGACAATACTGATATCTCCTTGAATTTACTTAATTTCAGAAATATACCCAGTGACAACTTACTTGGCTCACCTGTTCAGAGACTTCTAGCTAGTCAAACCAAAACAACCTTGCCTATCAGTTCCAGTTTGATGCTGGCTAATGCTAAAGACAACAGAGCAATTAAGACCAAATTATTTAAGAGGTATTCCTTTCAGAAGTTCAGCTATGATAAAATAAGCAGATTTCTTCATCCGTTGAGAGAAGGAGAGATAGTGAAGATGCAAACAGTGAAAGGTTTTGATCGAATTGGTCAAGTGAGAGGTATATGTGCTGAGCTGAGATTGTACTCAGTTGAATCTGAGGGTATAGAATACAGGAGAAACAGCAGGCATCTTCTTCAAGTGTCTGAAACAATATTGCAGCATTGTACCTGTGATACAGACTCTAGCTGTCAGAGCAACCCAGATAACATTCTTGTTGAAGAACATGTCTCAGTACCTATTCCCATTCCTGATGGTGTCCCAGATGTCCCTAAAGTTGAACATTCCTTAAAGACAGTTCCTGTTGTTAGATCCAATTCTGATTTTTATGTTACACAATCAGGTTGTATTTCTAGACCTAGTGTAAAATACACAGCAACCTGGACATAATTGCTTTATTTGTATTTAGTTTCGCATGATTGGATGTCAAATAATTAGTTCTATATAACTGCATGTCAAAGGATCATTTCTGTACAATTGCATGTCAATGAATCTTGTCATTTTAGTGTATGACTTATTTCTCAAAGAGGGAGGATGTAGAACAGAGCGTGTGTTGTAACTTTAAGAAGTATTTCTAAGAGTAGGCACGTGCATATAACATGTGAGCATGTGCACGCAGAAGTGCCATTTTGAGAGAACAGCGAGTGTGTTAATATGTATGAGTGTGATAGTCAGTCTGTTTATACGTTTAAGTTTTAGTTACAAAGCCTCATTCCTGTTTGTGTGTAATAAAGCTGCTTGAAATGAATCCACAACTGTTTGTTTTATCCTGACCAGATGAGTGACACTAACCAGTTTAAGTACTCATTAATTTTAACTGTTATGTAAGTTGCTAGTCCCACTACAATCAATGACTACTGTCCAGTTACCAACTCCTGTGCTATTCAACATTTTGGAAAAGCTAATGTAAAGTCAAATGTTAGAATATATTTAAAAGTCTGATTTGCTCACAGATATACAAAATGGACTACTCAAAGGTGCCATCTTCATGCATCTTAAAAGTATCTTTGAAATTGTAACCACCAGCTAATACTTCAACATCTGGAAAAATTGGATTTACTCAAGAAGTTATTCAGTGGTCCGAGTGGTCCCACAACTCCTGTAAGAATGCTATCTTTGCAGGATACTTTAACAATGCTATCTTAGAGAGAGGCTATACAAAAAGAAATTCACAGGACTAGTGCTGGGAGTCCTGCTGTTCAAACTGTTTATCAACAGTCTACCTTACAACCTCTCAAAAATAAACTGTTCACTCTACAAAGGTGATATCCTACTGACAAGAGGGCAAAAATCACTCAATACTTTAAATAAACAGTTACAAAAGGATTTTTGCCCAGATATGGAATTTGCTGACTTCTAATAGTCTAACAGCTAATACCCAAAAGTTTGCGACCATTGTAGTATGAGTTCAGAAGAAATTTGTATAAGGTCAGCCTCTAAAAATGAGGGATCCAGAATGACTATCCATACTATGCAACTCCAAAGATATTTGGGAATTATGTTATATAGCAATGTAGGTTTACTATCAAAAATTCGAAGCAAACTGGGTCGACCCACATATGTTCGACTGAAAGAATTCGCAACTCACATTGTCGATCACTGAGATTGCTGAATCACAAACCAAATTCAACCTACAGATGGGTTTTAACATGGGTCAAGATAGGGGTGAAGTTTGTAATTCGGCAATATCGGCGTTCGACATTGCTGAGTTCAACATTCTGATTCTCAACGGAAGTGGAGCCGACCGAGTTCACTTTGAATTTTTGATAATAAACCAGCAATGTATCCTTTCACAGATATGCACATAAATACAATCAGCAATGCAAGGAGAATACTCAGATTTACTGGTTTATCACATTAGAGGGAGACACCACTATGATACCATACAAAAACTGATTACAAGTTGAGGCAAGGTCACATTTTTTACTAATACTTTAAAATTAGATCCAAAAAGGTCGGTCAGATTTTAATAAAATGCTGATTTTTGGTTTGGGGATATGATATATTCCCCTTGGATTACTTGCAATATGTCTGCAATGACCTTATTTAAGGTCTTTCACCAATTTTCTACATAGTAACACTGTACTCTATCCTACAAGCTATTAAATGAAAGCTACTGTCCACCTTTAAAAATGCACTACTAATCAAAAGTATCCAGTATAACCTAAGAAGTGAAGGCAGTCTACAGCTACAAAGACCACTGAAACAGCTTAAAGAGTTTTCTACTATCCCTATAACCTGGAATACTCTGCCAAATAAAGTGTAAAAAGCTAACAAACTAACTCTTTTTTAAAGGTTCCTGAAAGCACATTTTACAAGTATATATCAGTGCAAACATTTTAGGGAATCTGGCTAGATCTAGGGAATTAGTGACTAAGTTATTCTACTAAAGATCATACTATTTTCAGCAATGTGTAGCTATAATGATGTATAGAGACAAATGAATAGTGATATTTTGTTGATCAGGTTAGTTCCACTACCTAGTAGCCTCTTTTCATGGGAGACCTGAGGTGTCAATTATACTACTAGGGGAAATTGGGCAAGAGTATTAGGGAACTTCCCCTACTAGTTAGCATATAGGGAGGCTACTGTTGCTGGTGCTTCCAGCTTCCTACTTCTGGTCCAGCTGCGTAGGCATCTCTAAGAAGCAGGAAGAATACGCTGAGTGTGTACAAGCTAGAAAAAGGTGGAATGCAGTAGGAGAAAGAAGGTGTAAGCATGGAGGTAGCAGAGCATTCATGAAAAACTTCATTAGGAGAAGGAAAAATAATGGAAGGAGAGGAGAAATTGTTTATAGCATTAAAAAATGGAGAGGCAAAAGAGAAGAAGGAAAGGCAGGTTGTCAGACCTTCAGAAGATTCACAGTGTTTGATCCAGGAAAGGTTGCTCAAGGGAAATAGTGGGGTACAAGAAGGATGTATTATTACAACCCTCCAATCGAACCAGGGATTGTTGTGGGATGTCTACTTAAAAGAAATGTTGAGCCAGAGTGAGCCAGAGAGCAAGATTGCAGTTTTGTGGGGGAAAATCATGAAGAAAATACAGGAGGAGGAGATGAAAGAAATAGAAATAAAAAAAGTCATATGCTGAAATGGTTAAGGAAGAAGAGAAGCAATCGGAGGAAGGGAGAGAGATGGCAAGAAGAAAATGTGCGTTAAGACTGCGTAGTAAAAAACAAAAAGAGTTTAAAGGTATGAGGTTTAGGATACAGTGTTTGCAGCTCTTGGTCCTTCGAAAGAGGTAAGAGGTTTCAGATGTGTATATTAATTTGTGTCTTTCAGCTTTTCCCGGTTAGGGGTCGCCACAGCGGAACTCTGGTTCGCTAATGATTGGCAGTTGATTTTTACGTACCGGCTTGCCAGGCCTGACATACAACCTTCAATGAAGGTACACCCATTCACGCATGTCTCCACGCAGAAGACGCTCTAGCTGAGAATCAAACTGGACAGCGTCTTACTGTGAGGCGACAATGCTACCGCAGCACCACCACCACGGGTCAGATGTGCATATTCCTGCATCAAAGAAAATATCACAATATTGTGATATTTTCTTTGATACAGGACAGTACATAGAAAAATTCTCAGACAAATTTGAGAGTAAGAAAAACAGCAATCCTTGGAATTCCTATGCAGTATAAACATTTAATAGAGAGACAAAAAAGAGTTCATTTTGCAATTTCTTACTGAAGTTGAGAAGGAAGTACTAAAGCGCTATTTAAAGACTGTGTGTAGAGAAGTAATGGACATTACAAAATGTTACAATGATAGAGGTTTATAGACTGGGGATGGGATAGTGGAGTGATTCTAAAAATGGAAAATGAAAAAAAATGTACATATTCCAAGTTTGATATGTTTGGAAGAAAACAGAGGTTATGATAAATAAAAAAATATTATCATCTGCTTAGTAATTGTGAGACAAGAAAATGTTTTATTTGTGGAAAGCTGGGGCATGAAGCTAAGAAGTGTGATATGCTGTGTAAATAATGTGGGAAAATGGGACATGCATGGGAGGATTGTGTAGTACATATAGAAGCTAAAGAGCAAGACCAAACACAGAAATGTGTATGTAATTTAGGTATGAGTGCTGAAGAAGAGCATGAAGAGCAAACTGGTATACAAGAAATCAATAAAGACAAAATAATAGATAAAGAAAATGAAAATAAAGAAGGGGAGAATTGGTACAGGAAACAAGTGAAGATGCATATATAACGTGGAGAGTAGTGCGGTAAAAAGAATTCTATAGGGAAAAGGGTAACAGATAGAAAAAAAAGTTTAAGAGTCTAGTTGTGAAAGAAAATAAAAAAGGTAAAGGTGAAAGGTGAAATAAGATAATAACATTAAAAGGAAGCTAAACATCTTAGCTATAAATGTTAATAGTATAAAGAATATTAAAAGAAGAATATGTGCGCATTACTTGATATGCATATAATTATACTGGAAGATAGAAGAATATTAACAGAAGAAGAAAAGTTACAAACGTAAGAGTTATGGGGTGGAAACATTTTTTGGAATATGGGGAAAGATGCATGTTCAGGTATTGCAGTGTCATGTAATGAGACAGTAAAAGTTCTAGATTACACTGTAGTAGAATTAGGTAGCGCACTGGTGATAGACATAAGATGGAAGAAAGATGTGTATAGAATTATTGCAATTTATGTGCATGTTACGATAAAAGAAAGAGAAATAATGTTTAAAAAAAATCTAAGCTATGTAGGAGTGAATATGGAAATAATATTAGTGGGACATTTTAACTGTGATTTAAGAAAAAGATTAAAAGAAGGAGGCAATGTTAGGAAGGTATACAAAATAATGAAAAGTGGCACGTTATATACATGGGATAATAAACAGAGGACTTATAAAAGAAATGAGATAAAAATAGAACGTTATTATTCTGTAATATCTGCTAGCTTGAAAGTAGTACAAGAAATAAAGGAAACAGGCTTTACAGATCATGTAGCTATATGGATAGAAATGTAGAAAAAGGAAAGATATATAAGAATAGGTAAAGGAATTAAGAGACATAATGAAAAGGACTTAGATGAGGAAGACAAAAAATAAATCAACCAATTATAGAAAGATTATGTAAATATGAGTGTTTTTATGAACATTTGATGAATTGGTGGATAAGGTTTAAACAGAAGTACAAAATGCGTTTTTTGGAATGTCAAGTAATGAGGAAAAGGAACTGTTTAAAGACATATTAGAAAATAAAATAATTTTTTATGAAAATGAGAAAGAGATATATGAAATGACTCAGGAGAGGATTAAAAATGTTATACAAACAAATATATTTTATATGGGAAAAAGCAGAGGTGTTTCCATATATAAGTAAGATGATAAGAGAAAATGACAGAATAATAAGGGTATTGAATAATAATGAAGGAGATAGAGTGAATATGCAAGAAATGAGGTTTGGTAACAAACCAGTTTGTCCAGGGGCATCTTCAATAGGGGTTAGACAAATACATATATCAGTTGGATGAAAGGGTTAAATGGAAAGAGGGTTGATTGGGAGGAAATGAGATAAGGGGTAGGGAGGAGCTTAAGGTGCTTAGCCAAGACCAGCTGGGTAAGGAATTAGATTTTGGCATGAACTTGCTGCCCGCCATCCCTCCCTGTTTTTCAGTGGATTGGAGGGGTGTGGTTATTTAGCAATCTGGGTAGGGCGGAGAAGTGTGACAAGTTTGCCCCCTTCTGTTCCCCCTCTGATGTGTGGATGCTTATTTTAATAAGTTGAGAAAGGAAAGTGAGCAGTTGGAGGCAATGAGTAGTAAATATAAATGAGCGGAGGTAAGGAGGCAATAAGTAGTAAATATAAGGGAGCGGGGGTAAGGAGGCAATGAGTAGTAAATATAAGGGAGCGGAGGTAAGGAGGCAATAAGTAGTAAATATAAGGGAGAGGAGTAAGGGGGCAATAAGTAGTAAATATAAGGGAGCGGAGGTAAGGAGGCAATAAGTAGTAAATATAAGGGAGCAGAGGTAAGGAGGCAATAAGTAGTAAATATAAGTGAGCGGAGGTAAGGAGGCAATAAGTAGTAAATATAGGAGCTTGGAGGTAAGGAGGCAATAAGTAGTAAATATAAGGGGAGGCAATAAGTAGTAAACATAAGTGAGCGGAGGTAAGGAGGCAATGAGTAGTAAATATAAGTGAGCGGAGATAAGGAGGCAATAAGCAGTAAATATAAGGGAGAGAGGTAAGGAGGAAATAAGAAGTAAATATAAGGGAGCAGAGGTAAGGAGGCAATGAGTAGTAAATATAAGGGAGCGGGGGTAAGGAGGCAATAAGTAGTAAATATAAGGGAGAGGAGTAAGGATGCTGCTTATTTGGTTGGAGGGGTAATTCAGTAAATGGTATATAAAATGAGTTGTTGAACGTTGCTTAATAAGTAAAGGACTTAGTGGGATGTATAATTCAAAAAATGGTATATGAAGTGAGTTGTTGGACACTGCTTCATGAGTAAAGGACTTGGTGGGATGTGTAATTCAATAAATGGAATATGAAGTGAGTTGTGGGATGCTGCTTCATAACTAAAGTATGTGAGTAGAGGTATGGACTCTGCTTAATGGGTCAGGATGAGTAAAGTCACATTGTCCTGAATAACATTACAGGGATGATTATGCTGTGATTAAAATCAACTGTATTATGTTCAGTTGTAATTAATAATATTGGTTATCAAAGCCATGTTATGGAA
Organism: Protopterus annectens; assembly: GCF_019279795.1. Classification (NCBI taxonomy): domain Eukaryota; kingdom Metazoa; phylum Chordata; order Ceratodontiformes; family Protopteridae; genus Protopterus; species Protopterus annectens. The sequence continues at coordinate 1,928,240,705 of NC_056728.1, read as the reverse complement.
GTTAATAAAGGTCATCAAAAGTCATTTGGTGTGATCTGTTTTATTGAAGGGGACCAGGAGAAAGAATATTTGAAGTAATAAGAAATTATATAGAGAATGCATTTAAAAAGAAGGATATGGAAGAAAGATAGAAATGGAAAACTAAGAAATTAAGTAAAGCAGATTATAGGAATATGGAAAAAATATAAGTGTAGGAGAACTTAGTGAAATGTTAAAGAAATTAAATGTGGAAAAGGCTTTGGGAATGTATGGCATTGAGTGTTGCAAGTATTATAAAGTGGAAGAATGGCAAAAAGTGTATTTCATGGAAGTATTAAATGAATAGTTAGAAGAATCGTAGAAAAGAAATATGTATAGGGGTTATAAAATTTATATAGAAAAAAAGAAACAAATAGGATGCAAAAAAATTGGAGATTGATAGTGGTGAATACTACAAATTATAAGATATTTATGAGAATAATAGGAAAATGATCAGTAAATAATATAAATAAATTACTTGATGATATGATGTTCAGTAAGAAAGGGAAAGTAAGTCAAAATGTATTATGGATATTGAGAGAGGTAATAGATGGTGTTATAAAAGGGGTGAAAACTAGAGTAATGGTAGCAAAGAAAAGCATTTGATAGAACACAATATGATGTTTTGTGTGATGTATTAAGATATTATAGTATAAGTGACAAAATTATAAAAATATTTATTTTACTGTATGAGAATAATAATGTGAGGGTGATATTAAATCAGTGGCTAAGTGAAGAAATAAAAATAGAATGTGGGATAAGGCAGGGGTGTCAGGCAAGCAGCATTTTGTTAGCATTACTTATGAACTATATTTGTTAGTAAAATGAGTAGAGTGTTGAAAATGGCAAGTTATAAAATAACATAAAAAATGCAAATTCTAATAATTCTTATTATGCAGATTATATAGTTTTCTTTATGAAGAATAAGGAATGGATGGAAGAAGGAATCAGAAAATTAAATTAGCACTTAAAAATGATTCAATTATGTATAAATAAAGACAAAAGTAGTAGAATAGGGTCAACTGATAACATAGAAGGGATTCAATTTAATAATGAGGTTATAGATATATTAGGGATGAGATTTGGGACAAATATGTATAGAGAAAACAATGGAAAAAATAATACGGAAATTGAGAAGTATGTATGTTTTGGAAGTCATATAAACTGTGGCATAAAAAGTATACTTGATAAATTCTGTTCTTTTGGGTAAAATTTCTTATTTTAAAATGCAGGTGTTTATATGATAATGTCAAAGCATGAAAAAGCACTATTATCTATCATATTCTCATTTATATGGGGATCCTGGCTAAATCCAGGTAGAAGACAGATTTTGTATGTTAAAGCAGAAGAATTAGGACTAGGGTTAATTAACCCAATTGTTAGTGCAGATTTGCTGAATCTTTATAAAGATTTGGTAGGCTTAGAAGAAAAACATAAGAATTTAAAAAATGTCATAATGAAAGATAAATATAAGAATTTCTGAGAAAAATAAGTTTAGGAAAAAGATGCAAAGATTTTGTAAATGAACATATGAAAGAGTATCAGAATAACTTTTTTATGGAGAATGAATGTAAAAATTGGAGGAAAAACAGAACTGAATATATTTCAAATACAATGAAATGAATGAGTATAATTGCATATACCCATGGAAGCATTTAGGAAATTAAAAGAGAAATGTGATTAAGATAAGATGTACATGGTATAGAAAGACTTGTGAATGTAATGATTTTATGTGGAGATTGATTATTGTGGGGAAGTTGATGCAGCAGAATATGTTTTTTTCTGAATTGCTCAAGAGTGAAAAAGTATGTGAAAAAGTATGTGAAGATATGATATTTAAAGTTTTCAAAAGTGCTGAAGATTTAACTATGAATATCATAGCATATGGGTACTATGGCAACAAAAAAGAGGTGAAAGACTGATAAAAATGTTTTATGTTTTGTGGACAATATGGAAAGAGAGATCGAATGACATTAACTTTAATAGAAAATGGGTATTGTCTGAAATGTTGAAGACTAGTTTTTGGTGGTGGAAAAAGGGTGGGTAGGGAATAATTAAGGTATATGGGATTGTATTATATGGTTGATGAAAAATGTAAATAATTGTAAATACTATATAATATGTAAATAATGTGTATAAGTTGTGATAACCAAATAAGTGCCACAGGATCTTTTACATCCACATGAGCTAATGGAATCTTATGTTTAACATCTCATCAAAAGGATGACGCACTCAGGAGTGTAGTATCAGCAGGGTTCCATTCACGTAGCCAAACTTTTACAAGTTCGAACCACATATGGTCGAGACCATATGTTCGAATTTGTAAATGTTCAAGCATTTGAATGGAAATCTCTGTAAGCAGAGATTTCCATTCACTTCAATGTGGTGCAGTTTTGGAGTTGGTATATTTAAGTAGCGGGGGGTACAGGGGGGCTTGCACCCATGCTTACAAGTTATTGTTTTGTACACTGTGTTTTTTTTTTTTTTTTTTTGCATAGTTGAAGTTCTGTAATTTCAGACTTAATGGGTTAACCATTAGGTGTTCAGAGTTACAGAACTTCAACTATCTAATATAGATCTGTATCAGCAATCTATTTGCCTGATGTGGGGACAGAACCCACAGCCTTCTATACTAAAGGCAAGTGGGCTACCTGTTGTGCTACTGATGTTGACAACAGGGACCTTGCATATGATGCAATGATTTATGTAAACAACATTCATGTAAAAGCAAAGCTTATTAGTGCTAGTATCCTTTTACAAAATGCAGTGGCTTGTGTAAATATGTATGTAAAGGTACAACTGTAGCAGTTACAGAACTTTAAATGTTGGTTATAATGTAACCTGAAAGCAAATGTTTGTTTGAAATGTAACTGAGAAGGTAATTTGTTTTTTCAATATTGTTCTGAAAATGTGTTACTGCTTTTTTGCCTGTGTCATGGTTGAAAATGGTCTTTGAGCTAGTCAAATTATGCAGTTCATTGGATGAATAATGAATGAGTGAATAAAGGAATGGATGAATAAATAAATAAAAAGATAATTAAAGACTGTACCCCTGCTAGAGACAGCACATATTTATTCACCCTAACAAACTTAAATCATAATGGTTAGATTACTGGTTGGTTGATTAGTGGAAACTTACTACAATGAGTTAAACAAATGCAATAAAATAAATGCTGATGCATTAACAGACCATCTAGGGGTGGCATGGCAGTTTACTTCACAAGAATAATAAAGTATGGAGAGTATAATGCTTTATTAAAGAGGACAACAAAGGGAAGAAATATTCATGCAGTGTAACTCATTAGGAAGTTTTGCCATACATATATAAATGTATGTTAAAAAAATCAACCCAAAGAAAATAGAATCATTGATATTAATGTTGGACATGGAATCAAAGAAAGCACATCATCAAGGCATTAGAAGTAAGTAGAAGGGCAAGGTTCTAAATTAATAAATAAAAATCCATGCACGCATAATGCAATATGGCCTCAAAATATAAGTTCAGCTGTTCACAAAGGCAAGTGCCAAAATATTCTGTTCTTTGGGTAACAACCTAGGCACATTTGTGACATTAAGCATCAGATAGTGGTAGGAAGAAGCAAAGTATTGGAAATGTATAACTCCTGAAGTGGATAGTGAACATGTGCGGTGGTACACTGCTGACATTGCATGTTTTGATAGATATTAAAGGAATGGGTTTCTGGGGTTTATGGGAAGGAGGTGAGTACATCAGATGCTTTATTTATATTATAAGATGAATGGGCAGTATGAGACTTAGAGCACAGAATGTAATCAGTTTCATTGCACACAGATGGACAAAAAGTGGTAGACGAAGCATTTAGGAGGAAGGTATAAGAAAATGTGTAAAGGAAATCCCCATGAATGCATGTCAGGGAGGATTAGGGTAACAGTAAAAAAGGATAGGTGCTTTGGTCTAATTCTTTGGAAGGAGGACAAGGTCCTGTGTACAAGAGCTTGACTCTGTGTAAAGGAATTTAGCAAAGATTATAGCAAACATCTCAGCAGTCCAATTTTTGGGAGGACTCCATTAACATGTTCCCAAACTTTCTGCTCCATCCCTAGTGTCAACATTTACAAATTGACCCTAATTTGTTGTCTTTTCCCTAGTTTGCTTTGCCAGTAACTCTGAAGGTTAAATAAAAGTGGTATGGGTTTTAGCTGTCAATTCTTGTAGGCAATCTTAGGCACCAAAGGAATGTAGAAGGACAGGGGCCCAGGAAAATGCTTAGGAATACTTAGGAATATAAGATATTATGAGACTGTCTGTATATGAGCACTTGATCTCATGATGACTGAAATGGGTAAAGAAAGAGTGTCTTAGGAGCTCTAGCTGTTTTTGTTTCCATCTTATCTCCTGTCTTCTAGTTAATAGTGGTAATGTACTGTCAATAAGTGCAGAGTATTAAAGTTTCATGCACGCACCCAAATATAAGGTGCACTGTGGATAAAGCTTTAATGAAATAAGGATCAATATCTATGCTTTTTTATACATCATCTCATAGCTGCAAGTTTTCCTACAATCACAAGTGTGGGATGATAAACCATTTTATGAATGACAGTGTTGATGGGTTTGTTGGCTGGAGGTATAGGGGCTGCCTGTAAACTGTGAAAGGAGGTCTACATCTTGACTATGCAGAATAAATGTTCAAATAAATCATAGACAATGCAAAAATAGGCATGTGAAGCTGTTATGTATGTTTTCTTTAACAATTTCAAAAATATGATTCAGAAAAAAGAGGCACTACATTTAGACTACTCATCATTCTAGCAATCATCTTTTGATTGCCTCTAATGTACATGGAAAATAAAATCTCTTGACTGTTTATAATGTACTCTTATTTTGCTAAGCTAATTAACTCTGATTGCATATAACTGTAGAACTTTGTTTTCAAGCAAATACATTTTATCTGACATGATATTTTTCCTTACTAGATATATTAGCTTTTTTTGATACGCTTTGCACTGTTCCGACTATGGAAAACTCTAGTATCATGTTTATGTTTGAGAATTATATGTTGCACACTATGGGCCAGATTCAATAACACCTACACTAAGTGTACATGATCTGTATTCAAGAACATCCCTAACACATTTTGGCACTTTCTAGTCACTCAAAAAGATTACACTAAGTGTATAAGTAGTCTACACTTTGTGGTAACCTTTATGAAACCCCCTCAGTATTTAAAGCTGCACGAAAGTCAGTAGGAGAAATAAAATCAGGAGGAAGAAGGTGTGAGTTATGTTTGTGTTGTCTATTCACTCAGAACAGTGGACACAATGTAGATGTTAACGAATCCCAATTTTTGATTATTTAATAAAAAATAACAAGTAATTTTCTATTCACATAATCATAAAAATGGCATCCATATGTACTCAACCAGTCAATAAAATGCAATACTTTACTAAATAAAGATATAATTCAAAATTCTAGAGCCAAACATTCAGAATATTCATCCTCGTGGTCTATTTTATAAAGTTAAAAATGGCAGTTACATTTCTGCTGTCATATGCTTTGTTCATCACTTATCATATCGTTGGTTTGACTTCTGTATACTGGGCACAGCTCACTTCCATATCAACATGTGAGGCATTATGGCAATATTTGTCCCTCACTGCATTTTTCAGATGACCAGTAAAAAATATTTATCAATTACTTATTCAAAATTACTGATTTGGCACCCATTTTCAATAACCATTAATTAATTAATAGTTTTACAGGCATGTTTCATGTGTGCTTTTTTATATTAGAAGTTACAATACATAACATTATCTGTTGTAAGAATAGTCTATGCTTTCATAATCTATAATTTCATTAAGTGTACATCTTTTTGAAAGAGCAACATTCACACTCCTATAGCTGTGTGTCTGCATGTGTGCACAAGTCTTAATGCTTCTTCTGAAATAAAATCAGCTGTTAGGCCTAGATCTACCACCCGTTATTACCACCCATCCCGTTGATATTATTTTTACAAATGTAGCTACCCATGCTCAATATCATCCTTATTTGAGATAGGCACTCCATCATTATATTTTTTTGCAGGCATAATATAGTGCATCAGGATGCACTTTAATGACACACAATATGTTACAACTTTATACTTAAAAGTAAATACCAGTTGTGTAATATTTCATTCACTTGCTTGAGTATACTCAAACAAATGCAAGTAACATCACTTGTAAGCCTTTTCATATCAGTAGCAAAATATTTTGACTTAAGAAGTAAACATGAGCCACAGCATAAACATTCTTTAAGAAAGCAGAGCAACATGAATCGGGATGTGTAATATTTGAACATTATTTTCATGTAGTGCAAATTGTCTTAATACCTGATTTTCCTTGCCCTTATGAATCTTTCTATTTTCTCTTGTCTTCTCTTAGCTGTTATCACTGTGGATAATTTCAGAACTGTCAGATGTTTGTTTCTGCTATATAAGCTTTTAAACCTCAGGAACACCAAAAAGTAGAGGCCATATATCGGAACTTTAACCATTCACTGTTTAATAGAATATTGTATTATGGATCATGCTAATGAATCTTACATGAGTTATGAACAGGAGGAATGGACAAAATGGTTATGAAATACTACAGTACCCGCTATCATCATAATGTTTTCCCATCAAACACACATCAATAATTCACTAAATAAAGAAGTAGTTTATAAATCTGGAGCCAGACATTTAGAATATTCTTCATAGTGGTCTTTTTCTTAAGTTTAAGAATGGTACAGTTACATTTATATTGTTACTTACTTTGTTAATCACATTTCCTACCTTTGGTTGACTTCATCTTCCTGGGTACCTCAAATTTCCTATGTAAGGCAGTATGACAACATCAATCTTTCACCCCATTTTTCAGATGACCAGTAAGAATGATTTATCAATTATTTATTCAAAACTGTTGATTTATCAGCCACTTTACATAACCATTCAAGAATTAATAGCTTTAAAATAGTTATTTTTTGTTGTTGTTCAAGGTAAACAACAGGTACATGCATCACACGTCTTTCTTTTTATCCTACAAGTTAGAATACATTGCATTATCTGATTTAAGAAGAATGTTGTATGCTTTCATAGGTTCATGGGTTTATACTAGGTTAATGGTTACCAGAGCCTTTATAAGTCTATCCATGCAACCCAACCCAATTATGTCCCTTGTAACATGTGTGTCTTAATTGGAGGGGGGTGTTTCTTTAGAGGAGAATGTTAGGAGGGGTATGTTAGTTAGAAGGTTGCTAAAAAGTTATGTTGGAGGATATATTAGTTAGAGAATGTCTACTGTTAGCCTCTGTCTATAACAGACATGGGGGGACAGACCGAGGGTGAATTTAAGAGCTCCCATCCAATGTTCAAGGTTATATTTGAATAGGGTTAAGGAAGGACTCTGTTTTATATGGATAGGGTCCTATTTCACATCACATTATAGTATGACTTCAAGAAGAACAAATCACTTGCCTTATCTTAGGCTAGGTTAGGCTTTCCTTTGATTGATCTGTGTCCGTTTAATTTGATTATGTAATCTTTCATTCTTTGTTTTCCCATACCTGCTTGATCCCTTCTTGGTAAGTGATATATATATATATATATATACACACATATATATATATATATATATATATATATATATATATATATATATATACGTTGCTCTGAGGTAATGCTAACTCAGAGGAAAAGCAAGGCAGTGAACAAAGTAAGTGGAATGCATACGGCTTGCTTCCTGAAAAAAAAAAACACTTTTGCTTTTCTGTCTGGGAGGTCTTATTGCTTAATGTACTATTGCATAGCAAGAACATGTGCATAGGTCTTGTGTGTGGTCAAGGCAACAGCTTTAAGGCTTTAGGGTAAACAAACTGTTGTGAAATCTGCTTTCAATTATAATTGGGAAGGCCCTGTAGATCAACAGTATCTCAGTTTGCATTGAAACACTCATAGTTTCTGACTTGTTTAATACTGATGTGACACATTTAAATGAGAAATGTCTTAATGCATATTTTAGTCCCCATCTGACTACAGTTATTCTAATCACACATACTGCTCGTTGGGGGTTAGAAGCAATGGAGTGCCCACCTACTGTGCAGTAGATCATGCCTCTGATTTCAAGTACAGAACAATGTTTTTAGCATATTTTGGGCATAGGAGAAATTGCAGACATTCCCTGCCTAATATCCTAAACCTTTAAGGGAATAGTTTTTTTCTTTTCTACCTCAGTTTATACACGTTCCATATTGCCTCTATTTTATGCTAACTGAATGCTTATTGTTTTGGGTGAATTTTGCATCTGGGTTTAAGAGGAGTAGACAACTACCATAATGAAATTTTGGCAAATAAAAAAACATTCTCTTTATATAGTCTTCTGACTGGTATAGTCAATTTATTCTTGGAAAAAGCATAATTCTTCATAAGGTCACTGTCTGATTTATTTCATTCTCACTTTCCTCTCATTTGGTTGTCTTACCTTAATGTGGTTCACTTCAAGTATTTATATAAGATTAAGGGCTGTGGCATGTGGCTTTCCTTGGACTGACTCCTTCTGGACTACGGTACTCACCATCCTGAACAGCTGCTGGTTGCCTATAATATGGTCAGTAATGGGCTCTGGTCTTTTAACTGTAGTTCACATACTACCAAGAGCTAATGGGTCACACAAATGCTGGTATGATCATCAACTTGTTAACCATGGATACCTTGGTTAGAAGCCAAAACAAATGTAGAGATTTAATCGGCCATGTACAGAAAAACATATACTGAACTATAAGTATTCTAACTTGTAATCGAACCCTCATGCAAGAAGACAATGTTCTTTCTAGTGAGATTATTACAGCATCAAATCAATAAGTGATTCTCTTTCAGATGAACAAAATGGGCAACTGATGATTCCCAACCTATATATTCAAAAGAAGGAGTTTTACACCTCCAAATTAAAGGCTGTTAATAACTGTTTTACTAGTGAGATCGACAGTATTAAGCTATGACCTCTGTTAGTATTAAGCTGTGACCTCGTCAGGCTGCTGTGAGATAAATGAATATTACCGTGAAGGAAACCCTATTTCTTTTCTTTTCACATGCAGTGCTTAAAATGTGATAAAATGCATGTTAAATCATACTGCAAAATCTTTTGATTCCCCTATCGAGACTAATAAGCATGATTTGTACTACCAAATATTTTTTCTGTTTGCTTTGCAACTCATTTTCACCTTAACAGCCCTATTGTGATGTGGTGATTTTGAATACTAAACATCTCAAAGGTGATTATATGACTTTGGGAATAAAGGCTATGAATTTGTAGATGTGATCTTTGTTGTCCAATCCAGCTTTAGAATGGACCATTAACCAACCAGTTTAGTCCACATCTGCCTTTATGGGATTCCCCAGTGACCTGTCAGGTGAGCTGTGCAGTCCATGTTTGTTTGTTTTTTTATCCTTACCTAAAGTGGTAACAGTTATATCTACCTTTAGCATGTCATGACTTAGGTGACAAACTATGGAAAACTATGTTCCTCAACACTCGCCTTCTATTTTGCTTAGTTAAAAAGAAAGTAGTGTTTATTCACCTTGAATTCTTTTACATCTCATGACTTGTATGGTCACTACCAGTCTTGATTCTGGAGTTGCCATTACACTGAAAGTGCCCTTCCAAGAGTGTTTAAATGGACACTCTTTGGTGAGGGATCATTACTAGAATTATACATTGTTCCTTTTTGATCTCTTTTCAGAATGTAACACCAAGGTCACAGAATTGTGGAATAGCTGCTGTCTCACTATAAAATCTATACAGATGCTAGCTGTTTTACCTTTTTCATCTTGGAGTGCTTTCTATGTGATTTATTGAGAAGAAATCATATAACCACAAAATATTCTTTAGCTATGTCCGTAACTTCAAAGGTAATACACAATTGTGTGCAGAGGTCATTGTAAATGGAGCAGCTATACTGAGCCAGGGGTCTGAATAGAGAGAAGAAAAGTCAGCAAGCAAAGGAGAGTAGTAGTGCTGAAACTAAATTTATCCTCAAGTCTTGGTGAGTACTTTCATGAGGTGGACCCTGTTTTCTACAAAACCTCACCAAGGCAACACTGATCTATAGACTATAGACTGTATATATATATATATATATATATATATATATATATATCATGGACAGAAGTAGGTCAAAAATTAAAAAAAGACAGCTAGGTACACAAGACCCAGGATAAGAAAGGGCCCAATCCTGGTAGGTGCACTGGTGCCAGGACTAGAAAAATGATGGTGTAGAATCTTCAAAATACAGAAACATCCCTGCAATGGGGCCAGTCCCGGCCCAGGGGAGGATGGTCCCCTGCTGTAAAAGGGAGCAGCTGTCCAAAAAAATCAGGAAAACTGATAGGCCAAACAAAAGCCATAAAGACGATTAAGTGGACTATTGAGGATAGGAGAGAAATTAAGTATTGTTACTATTATGCAAAAAACCTAAAATTTGCAGACACGTGATATACAAAAAAATTGTGTGGTCATTAATACAACAGATTTTTGAAAAACAGTATATAGACCAAGAAACTTTGATCTGTTTGGAAAAAGAAGCATTTGAGGAAGTACGAAAATATAAACAAAAAAAAAACAGAAATTTTTGAAAAGTATAAAAAGGAAATAAGGACATAGGAAAGAAATGGAGATTTGACATGGATCAATATCTATGCAAAGGTGAAAGCCAAATTAATCAACATAAAGAAGGCTATTCAAAGAGAAATACAGGAGAAGGCATCCGGACATAGAAAATTTAACAATGAAAAAAAAATATCACAAAGAAGGAATGTAGAAAAGAAGATTAGTAAAGTAGAAGTTAAAAAAATAGAAGTTGAGGTTATAGAGTGCCTGCAAAGTGAAAGATTTGATGTAGAAGGTCTAACGCAGTTTACATCACAGCATGATGGATAAGTCCCCAAAGTAAGGAGAACAGGAAGATCAGGAGACATCTGAAGAAGAAACATGGGCATGGAAAAGAAAAGAAGGTGATATGTTAATATGGTGTAATATCAATGCAAAGGAGAAAGCAAAATCAATCAATACAAAAAAAGCAGCACCAAAGATATTTGAAGAGAAATATAGGCAAAGGAATCCAGACATGGAAACGTTTACAATACAAAAAATACAAAGACAATGACGAAAAGTAGAAAAGGAGATCAGTAATGGAGGAGTTAAAAGAATAGAAACTGAGGTTATGAAGTACCTCCAAAGTGAGGGATTCACTGTAGAAAATCTAATTCAGAAAGCACAAGAAAAGGATTGAGCAATGGAACTCCAAATTAAGGGGAAACGAATGGAATGGGAAGCAATTGGTCAGGTTCCATATGAAGATATTTTGGAGACTTCCACAGGAAATGAGTATAAACATTCACTTGAAGCTGGATGGCAAGGGAAGGAACAGGAAACTGTGGAAACTCTGACACTGTTAATGTTGAGGAGTGATAGGCCAGTGAGTTCTTATATGTCAGAGCAATGGATGGCACAGGATGAAATTGAAGAGAATATGCCACAGGAAGATGCAATAGAACTTTTATAGCATGCCCGCAAGAAATGGAAAACAAAAAACGTGCCCTCAGTTTAGAAGAAAACAAACTGAGAAAAAAGTTGCTTGATTTAGTAGATATAGATAGACATATTAAGATTGATGAAAGAAATAGACTGCACAAGGTCAATAATCCCCCAAAAGTCAGAAGTTTGATAAAAGAAATGAACACAATAACTAGGACTGTCCATAGAGATCCATGTGATATAACAGAAGTAAACAGGATATATTACTGTCCAGCTATATTAATAACTGATAAACTTCTACAACAAGAACACAGGGTAGTGAGGGAGAGAAAGGAGAGAAGTGAAGTTTGGAACAGACGAATTTGTCATGGGACGACCTTGGTATGAATAGATTGGGGGGCTGGATGTAGGAAGATAGGTAGGCTAGGCAGTGAGGGTAGGGAGTAGGTAGGAAAGAGTTAATTAAGTCGGGAGCTTGGAGAGGAAGTGAGGTAAGGCATAGGGGTGGGTCTTAGGGGGTTTTGCAGGGGAAACTGGTATGAGTAAGCACATTTTGATGTGGTCTTGTTGAAGCAGGATCACATCCTGACGACCTGAGGTGTTAGTAAGGTAGGACTTGGGTAGTGCTAGTCAGTGAGGTGAGTACAGTATGGGTTATTTGTATATATACATATATATAATTATTTATTTATTTATTTTTTTTTTTGTGGATTATGGTGGGTGATGTAAAGGGCATACAGCAGTATTGTGTAGATATGTACTGTAGACATGCATGCACTGTAGACATATTTATGTATTTGTGTCCATGGTGGTTTAGTGGTTATTTCTCTCATTGCTTGATTGTATTTTCCTCCTTCTATGTTTTTTCATCTTATTGGGTTCCCTGGTGGTTTAGTGGCTTATTCGTCATGTTTTCTTTATCTTTTGTTGTTTTAAGTTGTTTCGTGGTGGTCTAGTGATTTTTTGCTTGGTCGCAGTGGATTTTAATGTCTGTTTCTGTCCCTGGTGGTGTAGTGGTTATTCGTGGGCTTGTACTGTCGGTTGCGGCCGAGCACACATGCACAGTAGCTCTATTGTGGTCTCTTATGGAAAAAAAAGATGCCTTCTCGAGTGCAGCAGGTAAGTGCTGATGGTGGGGGTTGGGGATGGTAATGGTTGCTTTCTGTCCCTGGTGGCTGCGGTGTCTGTGTGGGGTTTGTCTGGATGGTTTTTATTCGTGGTTAGTGTTGGCTTTGTAGGGTTTGAATGGATGGTTTCTGTTCCCTGGTGGCTAGTGGCAGCGTTGTGGAATTTGTGTGAAAGGTTTTGTTTCCCTGGTGGTTAATGGCGGCTTTGAGACTTGTGTGAATGGTTTTGGTTCCCTGGGGTCTAGTGATGGCTTTGTGAGGTTTGTGTGGATGGTTTTGTTTCCCTGGTGTTTGGTGATGGCTTTGCGAGGTGCTCTGGTGTCTAGTGACGGCTTTATGAGGTTTGTCGGCATGGTTCAGTTCCCTGGTGTCTAATGACAGCTTTGTGAGGTTTGTGTGGATGGTTTCGGTTCTTTGGTGGTTAGTGGAAGCTTTGAGAGGTTTTTGGTTGGTTCCATTTAGTTTTCTTTTCCTGATGGCTAGTCACAGCTTTGGGAGGTTTGTGTGATGGTTTTTGTGCCCTGGTGGCTAGTGCTATGTCCTCAGGTCTTTGGGGAGTGTTCTGGTCTCTTTTGGATACTTTATCTCTGGTGGTTAGTGGTTTCTGGGCTGCAGGTAAGCTGTGTGGCTTTCCGCTTTTGAGCGGATAGTGTGCGCATGCACAGTAGCATCGGCAATCACGGATTGCCTTCTTTATTATAAAAAAAAAAAAAAAAAATAAGGAAAAGCAGAAGAAGAATATGCATGTGAAGTAACTAGTCTTTATGGGCAGGCAGGGAGATCAGGCTAGGTTTTTTAGGTAAGTAGGGTTTGGGGTGTATTAAAGTTAGTATTTAGTATATATATATATATATATATATATATATATATATATATATATATATATATATATATATATATATATATATGTGTGTGTGTGTGTGTGTGTGTGTGTATTTAATATATATATATATATATATATATCTCCTATATGTATTATGAATAAATAGCAGATTATAGATGGCATAATCTGGGATGACTGGCATTAGGTGGTAGAAGTAACTAGCTGTTAGATGCACAGAATTGCAGTGACATGTAGAGATGAATGGTTCAAGTCCCAAAACAGTCAATTTTTTTTTTTTCTGGGCTGACTTATAGAAGGTAGGTAGGGGGACTTAAGTAGTTAAGGGTAAGGGTTTAGGAGAGGTGATAGGCATAAGGATTTTAGTAATTATGTGTTCTGTTTGTCTGCCTGTACTGGTTGGTGTTAGCATACGTTTCTTTAAAAGGTCGTTTAAACAATAATTTCTCTTTTGTTTCTTTAGATTACCATGGCTGAAGGGTTGAGACAAAGTGGTGGGGCAGTATTGTGGCACAGGCTGAGGACATCTTCAAGGACATTTCTACTGTAGTTCCATCAACTACCGCTCAGGATCAGAAATTTCTGTGGAAGAGGCAGCTACAACATGGGGGTCGAGGGTGAAGAAAGCCAGACAGTCAGCATCGAAGGATGTGGCAATGGAGGTTGGGACGCTGCTGGTGGCCACTTTGTCTTCTTCAGGTAATTCTTTATCAGGTCTGATGGGGAGTGAGGAGATAGCAGCAGCTATGGGAGAGGCGTCAGGGTGCAGTGAAGGGGTCAAAGGTGAGCTAGCAGGTAGCGGTTTAGAGGCGTTGGTTGATTGTGAAGGGGTTTTTAATAATAATCTATCATTGCTCAATCCAGATTTGGGCTCTGACTTGGATGTTGTGGGGTCTGATTTTGGGTTGCGGCTTGGGGATTGGTTGGCGATGGAGGCCTTATATCAGGAAGGGGCTCCCACTGTCTTGACTCCCCACATATCTTTGGTGGTAAAGGAGAAGATTTGGAAAGGGGAATTCATTGATATTTTTCAATTGCTTGATGCTGATGGGGTGCAGTGGTTGACAGAGGCAGAGTCGGCTAATGGAAAGGAGCTTTTGGCAGCATTGATGGCCATAGGTCACAGAAGGGTAGATAGGTTTAGGCCCAGGTCATGGGACAACTGGGTCCTTTGTTTTATAAACTACATGGTGGTTTGGTTGGAGAGGGATACTTTGCTGGCTCTTCCTCTTCTGGCCTATTTTTTGACTATCAGGGAAGCACAGAGGTTGCCAGGCTATGCATGGTTTTGGTATGATCAGAAGTTTCATAAGCGGAAAGCCCTGGATAAATCCATGCGGAGGGAGGTTAGACACCTGGACATTTGGCTTTCCACCATGAAGGGCACGGGTGCAGGGAGTAATAGATTGGCTCAGCCATCGGAAGGGGTGCTGGGATATTTTGGGCGTTTAATGCAGGGAAGTATTCTTGGGTAGGTTGCACATTTTCCCATATTTGCTCTAGGTTTATGGGAGCTCATGTGGTTACATTATATGGGGGGTGGGGGCCCTGCTGGGGGACAGATGTCTTATTCTGTGGGTTCTAGACATTGGGTTGGTTCACGCCTGGCATGGGTAGGTGGGCGAAGCCGGGGTACTTTTGAAAAAGCAAGGTGAATTTCATTTGATTCATCATTTGTCATACCTTGGGGTAAGTCTGTGAATGACTTCATACCCAGTGCAGAGGTTAAGGTCATGTATTCATCACTGGATGATGCAGTCTGAATTATCAGGAGTTTTGAGGACCCTTGGTTAGTTAAAGTAGATATTTAGTCAGATTTTCAATTGTTGCCGATGTGGGAGGAGGATTGGCCTTTGTTGGGCATGGTGGTTGTGGAAAAATTTTATTTTGACACTGCCATGCCTATAGAATGTGCAGTGGCGTGTTCTATGTTTGAAAAGTTTAGTTCAGCGCTCCATTGGTTTTGGCAGCAGAGGGTGGAGGATCAGTAAGCAGTTCATTATTTAGATGATTTTTTTTTTTTTTGGTGGGTGATGGCTGGGATAAGGTGCAGGCAGCTTTGCATGAGTTTAAAGATGTGTGAGTCCCTCGGAGTTCCTTTGGCTAAGCACAAGTTGGATTTTCTGGCCTTGATATTAGATGCAAGACAAGGTCTGTTTTGTTTACCACAGTACAAGTTGGTTTGGCTGCAGGAGAAAATCTGTTGGGTGAAGTCCAAGTCCAAGGTTCGGGTGCGAGAGGCTATGGGGTTGTTGGGTTTGATGAATTTCACTTGTCGGGCTGTGCATCTGGGGTGCACATTTTGCTGGTCTGTAGCATTTATATTGGAAGGATGGAGGAGTAAGCACCACAGAGTGCAGGTCACTAAGCTAGTGCGAGAGGATTTAGATTTGTGGATGAAATTTTTGGAACAGTTTAATGGGATTTCATTCTGGCAGTTGGGTTGGGTAGAGCAATGGGAGATACAGTTGTTTACTGATGCAGCTGGGGGTCTGGGCATGGGAGCTTGCTTTGCAGGCCAATGGTTTTTGGCCCCTTGGCTGGAGCATTGGTCAGAAGAGTGAAAACAGGACATTGCCTTTTTGGAATTGATGCCAATTTGGGCAGCTTCAGTGGTTTGGCAGGATCATTTAAAAGGTAGCAGGGTGTTTATTTATTTGGACAATGCTGCAGTGGTGAGGGTGTTGCAGGTTAAGATGGCTAAATCACCTCATTTGTTATGTGTTCTCAGGAAACTGGTATTGCAGAGTTTGATGATTAACGTTTCCTTCACAGCACTGCATGTGCCTCAGTTTAAGAATGAGATAGCTGATAGCTTGTCTCATTTTCAATTTTTTCAGGTTTCAGCAAGTGGCCCCAACAGTGGTATTGCATCCGACAATCGTTCCGGAGGACATTTGGCATTTTGGTCCATAGTAACTGGCAGGTTGGTGCAGCAGTCATGGGCAGTGTCTATGAGAAGAGCTTACAGTAGGGCTTTATTTCATTTTTACCAGTTCTTGAGGCAGTTACCAGATGAGGAGTGTCAGTGGTCAGAGGTTTTGTTGTTGAGTTACTTGGCCATGTTGAGGGAACAGGGCAGGGCAGTTAGGACAGTGAGGATGGTGTTGGCAGCCATTGCTGCTTTTACTCGTTTGGCTGGATTGCAGGACTGGACTTGGTCCTAGGTGGTGAGTCAAGTATTAAAGGGTTGGGACAGAGTAGAAGGTGGGGTCGTAGAAAGGAGATGGCCAGTGACAAAGGAGATCTTAAGCAGGTTGCTATGGGGTTTAGGTAAGGTGTGTTGATCCTTGGAGAAGTATGTGGTGTGGAGCACGGTCTGTGGGTGGATGTATTGTGGGGCATTTAGAGTGTCTGAGTTATTGGGTTCGTTACTATGGGAGGATGTGTTGATGTCACCTAGGGCAGTGCACATTCAGCTACGGTCTTCAAAGAAGGATCAGGAGGGACGTGGGGCCCTGATTTTATTGGAAGTGACTGAGGTAAGTTGGAGATGTCCTGTGGTATGGGGGAAGAGATTGTGGGTGGCCCAGAGGGCTAGAGTGCAAGATTTGGTTTTTACTTCAGTAGGTGGTAAAGGCTTGACGGGTGAGCAACTGAATTTGATTATGAGGAGGGCTCTTTGTAGTGTTGGTTTAGAAGGGGATACGTTTTCTTCTCATTCTTTTAGGATGGGTAGGGCATTAGACTTAGCAAAGGAAGGAAGTTCTATAGAAGTCATCAAGTGGGTGGGAAGGTGGTCTTCTAATACCTTTTTGTCTTATATTAAGTAGCTTTGTGGTAGGATTTGTTTACAAGTTTTTTTTTTTTTTTTTTTTTTTAAGGTAGCAGAAGGATCATCATCTTGGGGCATTCTTTCATCTTTTGGGCAGCTAGGCATGCAGCAGTTAGACACAACAGAATGAATTTGGGGCTGGACCATTTTGGATGGAAGGTCATCTGGCATGGTGTTAGAGGGTTGATGTGGAGCAGGATACTGC
Organism: Protopterus annectens; assembly: GCF_019279795.1. Taxonomy (NCBI): domain Eukaryota; kingdom Metazoa; phylum Chordata; order Ceratodontiformes; family Protopteridae; genus Protopterus; species Protopterus annectens. The sequence goes on along the minus strand of NC_056728.1, from coordinate 1,928,223,213 downwards.
AGGTATTTATTGGGTTACAGAGTCAATGGGGTTGCCACAGTTGTTGTTGATTCATTTAGGAGGGAATGATTTAGGTAAGGTTATGAAAAGGCAGTTGGTACATCATATTTGTGAGGATGTCTTAGGATTGAGGAGGATTTATCCGTCTTTGGTTTTGATATTGTCTGAGATTATTCCCCAGTTGGTGTGGAGAGAGGCAAGGAATTTTATGGTGGTGGAGAGGGCTAGGATGTATGTTAATTTTACGTTGGCAAAATGTTTGAAAGACATTGGGGTGCATACGATACAGCATGTAGAGTTTGAAAGCAGGGACCCTGTATAGTATAGGTCAGATGGAGTTCATCTCAATGAATTTGGGCTTAATCTATTTAATCTTAACCTGGGTATGAAGGTGGGGGATCTATTGAAAAGTGGTATGGTCTGAGGGGGAACAGCCCTTTGGGCTGGTAGGCGGAGAAGTGGGTCAGGCTTGACCCTCTTCTGTCCCCCTCAGCAGGATATTTGGAACTGATGGTGGATGACTTGGAATGGAATTATGGAAATGATGATATTAAGGTGGGCGGGGACGCTGCCTTCATGATTACTTTGATAAGTGAGCAAGTGGGGGATGCTGCTTATCAAAGGGTAAGCGGGTGTGCTGCCCTTATGTTTACTATCCTATTTGCTGCAATGTTGAATTTGTGTGGCTCAATAAAGTTTGATGTTTGTTATTTATTTTCATTACAATAAAGGTCATCAAATGTCTTTGGTTCATACCTCTCAACCTGGAAACATGAAAAATTTAGACAAAGGCCCATGAAAAATAGGTACAAATCTGTACGCTGATTAACATAACATTTGCATACATAATTATGTAACCCCACCCACTCCAACAGGATTGTGGGATACCAACTTTCAAATGCAAACTGAAGAACAGACAATTAAAATATGGCCCCAGACTCAGTCACACACACAAGCAACCTCTCTCTTCAATGCAAAAGTTGCTGCCAGACTGCTGTTTCTCTCGTTTGAAAGCAGCCAATGGTTAAGCAATAGTTTCAACCACACACCTTCAGTGCAATGCTGGTTTTTCTTATAAAGGTTTCAGCAACTGACTGCCATTTCTCTTGCAAGCAAGCAAAATAAAACAGCTGCAGACTCATCTCATTAGACAATGCACACCACTCTGCTAATTAAATGCACACACACGCACACACTTCTCAACTTTAGCAAATATTTCTTGTTTCCCTCAAACATAAGATAAGACAAGTATATAAACTACCTGCACATGCACAAATGTGCCTGAACATAGCACACAATGTATGCAGGAGTCATTATCTGCAAACTTCTCTAATCAGAAAACAGCAGACAAACAAACATCTGCAATTCAAGTGTTAAGGTAGACAGCAACATCTTCTTCACCCTGAGCTGTGTCACATGTAGAATGACCCTGATCCATAGGCCAAGCAAGGTACACCTGCCCAAAGTTATCAATGAAGTACACAGGTACCAGCAGACATGATCATGTCAATTTCTCTTCAACTAAAACAATGCCTGCCCCCAAGAAACAAGTTTTACATAAGACCACAACCACATAAGTGACTGCTCAGTCTAAGCTGAATGATTTCATCTTTCAAATTCTATTTTTGCAAGGTACTGCAATAGAAAGTTAGAGCTTTGTGTGACTATATAAAAAAAATAAGTCACCCAGACCCAGTTAATTCTACACTATATTTCTCATCAGAAGTTGTGCAAGTTTGAGAATACCTAGCTATGTTACAAAATACCTTTCAGATGTTCTGCTGTTGCTCTCATACTTAGCACTATACCGCCTGGTTATCTTAAGTAGTAAGGTCATTGTGTAACCTACCAAAATTAAACAAAGATAGTCCAAGTATCAAACGCATTCATTTTAAATGTTTTTTTGTGGGGTGTCACCTTTACAAACTATACAATTCTGAACTCCATATTAGTATATGGCAAATTAGACTGCATAGTACTACTACTTTCACGTGTTATTTCAAAACAAGACACAGTGAATGTCACACTATTTTGACCACCATAGCTGCTAACAAAGTGCAGCTAACTGTAAAAACACAGTAGACAGCAAGTGACAGTTATTCACAGGACAAATACATGACTGAAATTCAGGTTCTGGATAAAAGCAAAGCAATACCCTGTATTAAAGAAATCAGAAAGCACGAACAGGATAACTATCAAACTATGGCATAAAATAATCACTCAGCAGAACTATAGCTCCAAAGGTCCTACTTCAACACAGTTAAGCGATTTCCAGATTAAATCTCCACTTAGAAAACGTTTCAGAAATATTAAACAGCGGTGCGTGGAAAACGTTTCAGAAATGTTAAACAGCGGTGTGTTATTTTAAAAGGAAAATGCATTTCACGTCTTCCATTTTTTAAGTTTAGCTTATGGAATTGTTGAAACTTTGCTGTCAGTAATGAAACCAATGAAACACACAAGTATGAACTGGCAACCCACAATTACTTCAATAAACACAGAATGACATCTCATTTGTTTCAATTAGTTCAATATACAAAGCAAATAGAGCTATAAAGGTCGCAGGGCAATAAAAAGAAAAAAGAAACAGCAGCAATAAGACTTAAGCACACACAGCACACTACGCATAAGGCATGATGCATATACTAGATGATTCTAAAAGGCACAGAAACTAAAAGCCAAACTGAAACGGTGAGAAGTACAATTTATTTATTTATCTTATTTTTATTTACCACTTGTTTACTGGGAAAGTCCTACTTGGAACGAACTTGAAGAAGCCAATTTTCAGCCGAGGACTGGGGAGAAACACTCCTGATGCATACTGTTGTAATGTGGGGGGAAACAGGATTACTCGGAGAAAACCCACAAGTCTACAAAATCAGATGTTTATTTTTCAGACCTAAGTAAAGATAGGAATTGGACTGAAAAGAAAAACAGTAAAACAGTTAATGGAAAATGTGAAGGATGAAAAAAAAAAAAAAAGGTAATCTTACACTCTTGGAAGCGATTGCGATGTAAAGCAGACACAGCCTCAAGTCTGCTATCAAACAAGCATAGTTTTCCATTCCTTAAGCCATATTTTCTCAGTGGATCACAACATACTTTAAATACGCCACTTTATATGTTTGAAGAGGTAGCAACAACAGGACTACTTCATTTCTAACAATCTTCATTACAAAAGGCTGAAGCGCTGAATGCTAACTACAGATGTCATGCAGTTAACGAGGCTGCCCAATAGCACAATACACAACACTATATCCTTTCACCTCCTGGTCTCAAAAAAGCTAAGCTGATAAGTAGATATAAAGATCCAAATGGGATGGAAACCACTTTTCCAGTATATATTCTGCCAGGAAGTAGCTATCTGGACCAGAAGTGTTGCTGGTAAAATGTTGGCTTGTATGTGCGTGCCTTATAAATCAATCCTCCTGTCAAAATTGTGTGGAATAAGATCGGTTCTGACAAATTTAGCGCTTACTGCTTAGTTCTAAGCAATTGTAATAGGCCCCCTATTAAGAAGTGATTTGTACTTTAGTTTGCTGAACCTGATCGTTACTGTATAGACTACTGTGGTGCTGCCTGTTGTGCCGTTTCTCATTTCAGATTTCAAGCTTAACAGAACTGCTGTTTCTCTTGCAGATAAGGCAATTATTAATGCACAATGCACAATTTCCACATATGCTTCTCAATGCAAGCAAATAACAGAATTAAGTATGGTCTCTCGCTCGCACATAGGATAACAAGTACGCAAGCAAACTAAGTAAAACAGCTGCAGAGTAGACTCTGCCGTTTCTTGTTTCAGCTGCCGTTTCTCAGTTTCTCTCACAGATAAGCCAGTTAATGCAAACTGTAGCAAATTACAGTCTTTTTTTCCTTACCTGGAGGAAGAAAGGTGTGCGCTGCCTGGCTGACGGTCTGATTCTGCAAGTTAAATTAATGAATGGCTGCACATCACGACGTCAGGACCAAAACAAAAAAAAAAACGGGAAAGTCGGAAATTAAAGGGACCACTCGGGAACTCAAGGCACCCCAATATTTTGCTCTCAAAACCAGTATTTACTGAGGAATTTGGTATGGTTGGGAGGTATGCTTTGGTTGTCTGTGTTGATTTATTAAGACCTTGACAAGTGAAGTTTGGAACAAATTAATTTGTCATGGGACAACCTTTGTATGAATAAAGGTGGGAGGGGGCTGGATGTAGGAAGATAGGTAGGTTAGGCAGTGAGGGTAGGGAGTGGGTAGGAAAGAGTTAATTAAGTTGGGAGCTAGGAGAGGAAGTGAGGTAAGGTGTAGGGGTGAGTCTTAGGGGGGTTTTGAAGGGGAAACTGGTATGAGTAAGCATATTTTGGTGTGGTCTTTTTGCCCACCCAGCCTGCCTGTTTGGTGTGGCCTGAGGGGTGGAGAAGAGGGTCAGGATTGATCCTTTTCTGTCCCCCTCAGTAGGATATTTGGAATTGATGGTGGATAACTTGGAATGGAATTATGGAACTGATGATATTAAGGTGAGCGGGGATGCTGCCTTCATGATTACTTTGATAAGTGAGCAAGTGGGGGACGCTGCTTATCCAAGGGTCAGTGGGTGCGCTGCCCTTATGTTTACTATCCTATTTGTTGCAATGTTGAATTTGTGTGGCTCAATAAAGTTTGATGTTTGTTATTCATTTTCATTACAATAAAGGTTGTCAAATGTCTTTGGTTGTCTGTGTTGATTTATTAGGACCGTGACAAATCAAATACCATCCTGAAAATATGGAATAAAGAAAACTATAAAGCAGCTAAGACAAAAAAGTGTCATTGTTAGAAGACTATAGAAGAGGGAACAAATCAACAAAAATACTAAGAAAGATAGATGGGATAAAAGCATTGCGCAGTATTAGAACAGACCAGGCTCTATCATTCACTATTGCAAATGACAAGCTAAAAATTTCAGCACAGGCGGAAAGACTTAGAAGATATGAAGATAAATATAAAGGAAAAGTGCAAAATAAGCAATTTATTGATGACCCAAAAAGGTTTTATAGATAACTGGGAAACAAGGTAGAAGGAATTGAAAGACCGCCAATAAAAGAAGAAATAAGATACATTTTGGAGAAATATCTATGGAGATCCTGTGAAACATAACAAAGATGCTAAATGGACAGAAGAAGTAAAAGAAAAATATGAAGTTTAAAGGTACAGGATATGAAATGGGATAACAGCCAGAGAGATTGAAACAAAGTTAAGACAAGCCATTAATTGGTAAATCCCAGGCCCAGATGCAGTATCTAACTTTTGCTAAAAGTATTCACATCTTTGCATGAAGGTTTAGCCATGAGTAAGAACTATTCATATGTGCACCCCAAACAGACACCAACCTGGCTAACAACAGGAAAATCAATGCTCCTACTTAGGAGTGAACCTGCAAGCTACCCTAATAATTATAGTCCGATAACTTGCCTTCCCACGACATGTAAACTATACATGGGAATTGATGCCAACAGAGTTTAAAGTAATTTAGAAGAAAACTCAACTATGGCAGTAGAACTTCTTTCGGCTTTTCCTGGTTACGGGTCACCACAGCGGATCACCTGTCCACTCATGATTGGCAGTGGAGTTTTACAGTGTCGAGTTGCCAGCTCAGTGCCCAACCTTCCACAGAAGGCACACACATGCACACACTCACACCTAGGGCCAATTTAGAGTGTCCAATCCACCTACACCATGTCTTTGGGATGTGGGAGGAAACCAGAGCACCCGGAGGAAACCCATGCGACCACAGGGAGGGCATGCAGACTCTGCACAGAAGCAACCCAGCTGAGAATCGAACCGGAGAAACTCTTGCTGTGAGGCAGCAATGCTAACCGCTGCACCACCATGGCCACCCAATTATGGCAGTAGAACAAAAGGGCAATAAAAGAAGGTCATATGGAACAAAGGTTCATTTGTAGTTAAATAAATAAAGTCATAGTAGAGAACTGTAAAATAGGGAAGACTCTAAGTATGGTATAGATTGACTACAAAAAAGCATTTGATAGTATCCCACATTGCTGGACAAAAGAGTGCTTAAAAATGTATAAGATACATCCTACACTGATCGACTACATTACAGCGACCATGAAACAGTGGCAGACCACTTTGCAATTAAGCCATGATAAAGGACAAATTATTACCCCAGAGATAAAAATTGAAAGGGGGATATTCTAGGGTGACTCTTTGCCATTGCTGTTATTCTGCCTTGAACTTAACCCATTAAGCTGTCTACATAACCAGCTTAGGTAATGGCTGTAATTTAGCTCCTAGAAAACAATAAAGTGTAAAGACTTCTCATCTTCTCTTTGTCAATGACTGAAACTGTATAGCTCATCAGATGAGGAACTAAAAGCACTACTGCATGTTGGCAAACTTTTTCAGATGATATAAAAATGTCATTTTGTCTTGATAAATGTGCAAGAGCAAGCTTTAAAGCAGGAAAACTGCAACACCAGGAAAACATCAGTTTGGGGCAATAATGTGATATAAAAGAACTTGAGCAAGAAGGAATGTATAACTATTTGGGAATTGATAAATGATCAACAATAAAACATGAACAAATGTGAATCACACTTAGTAAGGAATATTTCAGAAGACTTAAATTAATCCTGAAAATAGCACTGACATCTAGGAACAAAATCCAAGCTATAAACCAATTTGCTCTTCCTGTCCTAATTTACAGTTTTGGAGTAATTGATTGGCCCCAAAATGTGTTGGATAAATTAGATAGGAAAACAAGAAGGATGCTTCATGCTCATCAAGTGATTTATAAAAATCAGTGCATACCAAGATTATATATTCCTAATTCTGAAGGAGGGATGGGCCTCCTTGAAATCTTTTACATGTATAGATCTGCAATTGTAGGATTTCACACATCTGCTGACCTCACAAGACACAAACGTAGTGAAAGTTTTGAAACATGAGGAGAAAATATCTAAGATGACTTTTCTGCTTAATCTAAAAGAAGCATATCAGCATCAAGCAGGAATGGAAATCAAACCAGAAGCAGACAAAAAACATGCAGCAACTAAATATGCGAAAAAACAAAAGAATGAATATAAGGTTAAGGACCAGATGAGAAGGCAAGAAACATGGAAAATGCGTAAATATAGTTGCAAGTATAAAAAACTTCTGGAACAACCTCATGTTGATCAGGAACAAATACAGCAATGGTTAAGGAGAGGCGAATTCAAACCAAGAGATTAAAGGTTAATATTGGTGGCACAAGATAGTGGGCTACATACACGTTGGTTTACAAAGTCCATTGAACATGTGGGAGAAATAGACAAATGTATGTTTTGCAAAACAGAATTGGAAACAGTTGTACACCTCGTTACTGGTTGTGACATACTAATACCAGAACAACTGTATACTGAAAGGCATAATAATGTGGAGAGACTGCTGCACTGGGGATTGTGCAAACATTATGGTATCAAAGTGGCTGACAAACACTGGAAACATGAGCCACAAAGCATCATAGAAAATGATGAAGTCTATATCACATGGAATCATCCATTACCAACAGTTCAAAAGATAGATGCTAGAAAATCAGATGTAGTGGTCCAAGAAAAGAAGACAAAAGTAGCATTGATCATTGAAATCACCATACCCAGTGATTACAGTGTCCTGCACATAGAGAGACACAAAGTCATAAAATATCAGGATTTGCAGGCAGAAATTAGAGCAATGTGGAATAAAGATACCCAGATAGTTCCAATAGTAGTAAGAGCAATGGGTCTTATAAAAAAAGAGTCTGCAATCATATTTAGGCATGCTACCAATGCATATAACTTCATACGAATTGCAGAAGGAGTCTTTACTTGCACATTGCAGGTACTGTGAAAACACTTTTGGCTGACATCAAAGAGTGAAACAATTCTAATTTCAAGAACTTTAGTCATACTTTGACTTAGGAATGGGCTCCATTCCTGTCATGGTATTAGAAACCCCAAAGATTTGGAGAAATTAAAAAGGGAGAAGCCAAAGGATATAGCAAACCTCCTGCCTGATAAATTCAGCTCCAACTTTTCCCCTCCTCCCCCCTCAATCTTCCCTCAGGAAATATCAGCTATAACTCCCCCTACTACTACTACTACTAGGTCAGGGTGAAGGGGACGCTATCCCAGTAACAAGCTGTAAGGGAACATGTTCTACACTGTAGAAGAGGTGTTAGTCCATTCCCTACAAGCCAGTACTGTGGTACTTTTTGTTGGATGGCTCGGCTTGAGTACATTATCAATTGTCATTTAAACAGATGCAGCCTCGGATGTGGCTGCTGAAATGATTTTCTAGCAGAGTGTGTGTGTGTCAGGAACTTTCAGAAGGTGTTAATGTAGTTCTTTGAGCTACATTTTTCCTTTTGAAAGGTATTTCAGACAGGAAACTGACTGGATGTCCTCAGCTCTGGTTGGAAGACTCCAGCAGGGGGACTGCTGTAGGTATCAGTTGATACACCCAGAAGTCTACTGTCCTTATTTAATTACTATTCATATCTTACATATATCCACCAGAAGGTGTTTGTAGATGAAGTTTTCAGTTATTACTGTTATGATATTGAAAACAACCTCTGCCTCCCCTTCTGAGTGAAAAATGCATGAGGACTTTGCCACTTTTAGAATGGTTTAAGCAATATCCTGAATTTAATTGAACAAGGACATTTTGACTTAGCCCTGCTAGGAAAAAAAAGCTATGGTCATGAATATGACCTATGGGCATCTACATTCCCTTGTCGTCCCCTTACTTATAAATGACAGGGACCATTTGGCATTTCTGTAGGAAGAGGAGAAGTGGGTTAGAACAATTTTTGTATGGTACTGGCTGAAATGTTCATTTACTTATTTTGTTAACTTGGTAAGTACTGTTATAAGAGGAATCTTTGCAGATAAGACCTGAATCAGAGAAATTCCAACAAGATTAAAAGAAAAAACAGTAAAATTATAATGCAACAAGTTGGAGAAGATATTAGAAGTTGAGTACATTTGATCATACATAATTATTTAAAATAAAAGTGCATTATGGTGCTAAGGTATAGGCAGTTTATATACAATACCAGGCAACAGCTGACAGTAGACAGAGAATCAATGAAGTCTGGCATATAGCAAGATAGAAAATGCACAAGTACTGATAAAACACAGTTCAAAAGTTAAGGGGGGAAATATATATCATAAATATACTGAGCCTGTGAAACATATTTCTGGTGGTATTACATGTTTGTTTGTATAAGAAGATATGTGATGAAGGAGAACAGAGTTCCTCAGAAATTCTGAGCAGGCAGGCAAATTAAGAAAGGCTGTTCATGTGACTAATTAGGAGCAGGGTCATCTCTGTACAGCATGGTCAATGTCTTCTGAAAAGATCATATTCCTTTTCTCTGAATATAGAAAGTGTTTCAAAAAGAAAATCTCAGGGAGCTAAATGAGAAGGAAAAAGTGAGCCTAAAACGATTCATTGAAAACTGGAAGAGGGAAAGGAAGTTGTTCTTCTGTAAGGAGAAGCACGTGGATTCATGCTTGTCTGTATGATCAAAGAGAGTCTCGAAGAACAAAACTATTAATTGTAGGTGCTGTTTTGTTTAGTATTAAGCATTTAGTTAAAATGGTATATTCTGGAATACTGAAATTGTGGAACCGAATTTTGGAAAACCATCTAACAGAATATGAATTACTTTATTTCTTTTATGTAACATGCCTTTTTTGTGATTTCACTGTAATTACACCTTCACTTAAAAAGTGAAAAGCTGGTTCCAAAGAATATTTTGCTGTGATATATGCAAACCCATATCTATGTCTGTATATCGGTCCCTGTCTCACCTTACTCAGGTGGGATAACACTAACCATGCCCTTGCCCCTATCCCCAGCCTGATTCATTAGATTCATAACCCCTTTACTCTAACAGTATCACTAAACAAGGCAGGTAAAGGCACAGAAACATAATACAACACCACTCACAGATATACTATACAAGCTTTCAACTTATTTAAATCTGACACAAAACCTAAATCCCAAACACTCATATAAACACAACATAACACATGCACACACATACATACACAAAACTAAACCTACCCCTACTGTAAACCTTACTCTAACCCTAACATTTTAAACCCAGCTTACCTCCACACCTCTCAGAACTACTATACTCATATTCCAGCATTCATCTCCTGGCAACAACAATGTAAACATTTGACTTAAAGAGCAACCACTGCACTTTGTCAATTTAGTAAATGCTCAATAAAGTACATGGAAACCATCTGTATCAATATCTTTGTGCTTGTTTGTGAATGCATTTACACCTTATTTACAATATTCCCAACAGCAGAATTATTTACCTACAAGGACAGTTGATTTTAGTAATATTTTGGAATGACAGAAAGAAAAAGAGAAGGATATTTTCAGAAAATTAGCCATTATCCTGAAAACAGTGGCAATTCTTAGACCTTCCTAAGATGAGAAGGAAATTTAGAACTGTATGAGTTGTTGTTGGTTTCATTGAAGGTACTAGATGGTGGCTGAATCTAAATGGGGTACTAGATGGTAGCTGATATTAAACAGGACTTGCTAATACTTGAAACGTTTCCTCCCAGTGCTAGAATGGAGGAAGCTCTGTCTAATGCGAATGCCACAGCTTTTTTGGATCTCAGATTGCAGGAGGTCATTTTGCCTGAAACATGGCAAGTTACCGAGGGACAGTAGATGCAATGACAAAACTAGAAAGTGAGAGAAGATAGTAACAGAGAAGCTCTAAAAGGGATTGCTAACCAGTTGGCCTTCTTTAGAATTATAAAGTGCGCTTGGACCTGTGAGCCAAGAGATTAAACAAGTATGTTTGGGTAATGACTCAGTATGAGTGTTTTACTTGCATTTTAGTGTTAAAACGGACATCTCTTGAGTACCATGTGACAGGGGGTTTCTTCATATTTTTGTCTTAAAAATAGAATGCTGTTCAAGCTTTCCTCTCCATCTAAAGAATGTTTGTTAGATATGCTTGCAGCTATCAACCTGCACCTCCACAACTGTAGTACTGCAGTGCCTTACACCCTGAGGACAGAGGCACTGACTGGGAGTGATTTCTATGGACCCAAAACTATGCAGTAAATCTGTTAATTCAAACTGATTAAAATGATCATAGCACTCCTGTGTTGCATGGTCAGCACTGGCTACTTTTTTTTTTTATTTAGGAATGGTGTTTATGGTCCTTACCACAACCTAGTGACCTATCAAGCCCTGTATAACCAGAAAACTTTTACTTTTACAAAGCATCTGGCAGCACATTGAACAGTCTGTCTGCTATGATCAGCTAACAAGCTAGCAATCATATTCTAATAGTTTGAGGATTGTGTCATGAGGTGAATGTTTACAGATCTTTTTTACCAGAACCACCATTTTTTTGTGGAACAAACAATATTTTCAGTTATCAGAATGTTCCTTCTTAGCCAACTTTACGAAATACCTGACAAACTACCTATTCCAAAAGGTTTACTTAACATGGCTTGCAACCCAGTAATAACATTTTAATATGATTTTCATCCACACAAGTTTTTTTTAACTTTATCACTTTATTCCTATTTATTCTTTTATTGCACATTATTTGCACTTTTAAGACTTTGATGCAGCTCATTTGATAACACATTCATTACTAGTTAATATTTGCTTTTTAAAATAGCCAAGAGTTCTTATTTTTACTGATCATTACAAATGATTATAAAACAGATCCTGTGCATACTTCTTGATTAACAACATCCAGGAGGACATTTTTGTGGTGTAATAATTTATGCCCATTGCTAAAAATATGTCTGAAAAGATTTCATTATAAGTGCTTTTGTTTATAAGGTTAATAAAGACCTCATATTTTCATGGGATAAATCCTGCAGTTGAATGTGTAGTCTGACATGCATAGCACAAAGCAAAATGAGAAGAAAATTCCCTGATTCATCAAATTAGTAGAAAACAAAATATTAAGCTGTCAATAACTGAAGCATGTGATGCACGGATGTCTGTCACTATATGCATGTCATAGTGTGCTAGGTCTATCTATCTATCTAATCTATTTATCTATCTATTTAGCTAGCTAGCTAGCTATTTCTTTGCAAGAAACCAATTTTTATCAGTGATGCTGGGTGAAATGCTTCAGAAAAGTAATAACAAGTAAGAAGATATTAGGTACCTGTGAAAACATAAGAAACAGTAGCATTATAACATTTCATAAGCACGTTGTTTACAAATATTTACATAAGAGAAGGAGAAGGATGGGAAGAGGATATGTTATTAGGACAAAAAAAGAAAGGAAAAGGAGCAATCATGTGGGATCTTACTTAGGTACAGAAAAGGGAGAAAAGGAGTGCATATTAAGAAAATAGCTGGGACTTTATTAGATAAGGAAAGTAAAGGCAGAATGACATTTCAATTGGTAAAACATGTCCAGTGCGAGGTAAGATGAGTTTTTAATCTGTGGAAGAATGTGTTACAGCCAGTTTCTTTTCTTAAATCAGGAGAGAAAGACTACCATAACTCTGATTCATAGACAAAGTAGAAGGAATTTATGTGTTTTGTTTACTATTTACTGGTTGCTGGATAGTGATTCTAGGTTTCTAGAGGAGATGCATTTATGAATGATATTAGATATTGCTGGACAGTTATTTTGTATAAATAAAATGTGTGTAGCTTTTACTTTTTTACTTGAGTAAAGGTGAGTGGCTTATTTTGTTTTAACCATTCAATCTTTGATTTTCTTAGATGCATTGGATTCAAATCTAACAGTTTTGTTATAGGTTTGTGCTAACTTTTGGATGTGAGATTTTGAAAGGTTTGTGATAATGTAAGAGGAGCAACACAGAGGAGATTTAAGCAGAGTTTGTCCTGTGTCTAAAATTATACTGTCAGAAAGGTGCTGTTTAGATTTATAGAGCATACATAGCTTTTTGTGGATTTTTGAAGTATTATAGTTTATGTGTTTGTCAAAGTCTAATTTGTGGTCAATAATAACATCATGGAGTTTGGAATGGGTCACTTATTTGATGTGAATATTGTTTTGTGAAGTGATGGACATTTGCTCAGGTCTAAATAGGATTAGGTGTTAAATTGTTGCAAAAACTGTCAGAATCACCAGACTCACACCGTACTGCTGTTTCCATTATAGTTTAATCTGACCAAACAGTTGCACTGTCTGAGATTATTCAATTCTATTATTACATGCAGTCTTTTGCTTATCATGAACTGACTCAATTGCACCCTTCATTAAGATGTCTGCTTCAAGAGAAAACAATGTCCAGTTAATATATCCTTTCAAAGCAACAGATGTTTTCCAGTTTCCTTCCGGTTTGTATGATTGATTTCTGTTTCATGTCCTTCTTTGGTTATTTTCTCCCTTGCTGTATCTGAGACTTTACAAAAAGTCTTTCAATGTCATCTTTGCATCACTTGAAGTGTCTGTTCATAGGTTCATAGGTAGGTACTAGGCTATCAGCCCAAGGGCCTAAGTAAGCCTAGCCAACAAGGTTCCCTGGCTTACACCACCCAAGAAAGTTAATTTCCTGTGCCACTGTCGAGCAGTTCCACAGAAGTGATCCCCGGGGTGTATTTCTTATAGGTTGATAGGTAGGTCCTAGGCTATCGGCCCAAGGACCTTTTCATTTACTTCTGCTCCTGAAAGCTCACAGAAAGTTGCTGTTGATCATCTTCCTTCTTTGTATGTTCCATATATTATTATAACAGTATGCCATGTCTAGCCCACAAACATATTTACAGTTTAACTAAGCATGTTTTATTTTTGCAGGTGTCAGACACTTAACCGTTATTACTTATCAATTCTTAACTGCTTTCATGCTTGCTTAAGCAAGTTGTCAGCCTTGCAGTTACACAGAAGCATTTATTTCAGAATCTTGTCAAGTTAACCCTTGCTTTACAAGGCAAAACCTTGTATTAGAAACAAGCATATTTATTTTGCATTGCAACATACATTTAATTTCATTATTGCTTTGGGAAAAGAGATGAATTGTTACAGATCCTTTTCACAGCAGCCGTCATATCAGTTAGTGTTCAAGATAATTTGAGAATCCACAAGACATTGTTCTAAGTGGTGATTGTTTTATTGAGTTGAGTGTTGAAGCTGAACTTAGAAGATAGCACTTGAGAGTGGGATCATCTGTACACTGAACTAAGTTTACATTGGGTAACTTGGCGTCCATGTTGCTGACAATGATACTAAAGAGGATAGGTGTACGTATGGATATCTATAGTACACATAAATAAGGTGGTTGAATGTATGAGTATGTGACTGATCATTTAACTATGATTGATTAGAGAGGTAACTATTGTTTCATGTTAAAATGGTGGCTCATAGGTTAATTTTGGCTAGTCTTTGTAGAAGGACATAATAAACAAAATCAAAGGCCTTTGAAAGATCAAGGAAAATGGAACCTTTTGAGAACCTAAAATGTTGGTGATGGTTAGTAGTTTTGAGGAAGGAGAAAAGAGCAATCAAGTTAAAGTCCATATCAGGTGGGTAATAGGCTATTAGTTATGAAGATGCTATAACTTCTATTTTTCTATGCACTTTTAAAATGTTTTACAGATATGAAATGAAATACACATGCACATGTTATGGGAAAGATCACATTAAATGCCTCCTTTATGAACTGATATTATCTAACACTGGTTGCAGAGTTTTTGGGACACAGAGTTTAGACACTGATCTTTTAACAGGTATAGATTCTGGGGGTATAGATTCAGTAGTAATTTGGAGATATGGTGAGTGGAGATGATCATGTGGAAATAAATTTGGTTTTAACTTGTCAAGTCATTTTTTTATTTGTCCTACATTAATGAGTTTTAGTTTAAATGTACCAGGTGTCTTAAGTGTTAGTATATTTTTGTCATACTGTTACTGGAAAAGATGTTGTTTGAAGTGTTTATTAAAAATTAGTAACATTTTTTAAACATCTTTATTGAATTGTCACTTGTGACACAGGCATATTTACATTTATATAAAAGTAATCAAACTGTATTAACAAGTTAAAATTAACAAACATTATGCTTCACATATATTGCTATATATCATATAACCTAAGCAACATTACATAAATTATTCAGTGCCTGCTCCTTTTTTAAACAATAATCATCTTTATTAAACCATCATTTATGACATACGCAATCATACATTTATATAAATTAAAGCAATCCATACTGAAACAATCCTAGTTGCAAGCATTTTACATCACAAACTATACCCTCAGCACTTTGAATTCAGTTGGGTATGGCTTTTCTCCTACATTTTAAAAGTTTGTTAATGCATGGTTAATAGTG
The DNA here is from genome assembly GCF_019279795.1 of Protopterus annectens. NCBI lineage: Eukaryota > Metazoa > Chordata > Ceratodontiformes > Protopteridae > Protopterus > Protopterus annectens. Next base: position 1,928,207,904 of record NC_056728.1, on the reverse strand, counting down.
TTTTGGATTATATGTATGGAAGTCTTATAGCTGCAGGGAGTATACTTGTTTAGTTTTGTGAATTGTGTATTTTACTTCATTCCTAAGTGTGTTCTATCTTTGTATGTCTGGGGTGGGGGCGGTTTCCTCAGTTTCTATAGATTTCACCTTTATGTTGTTAGTTGATTAAGTTCATTTGTCAGCCAGAGAGAAATACAGATTTTTTTTGCTCATTAAGGGTGAACAGGAGAAATGGAGTTAAAAAAGATAAAGTATTGATATGGTAGTGCATTGCTTCGGGTCTACATTATACCCTCGAAACACGAAAAACCCGAATCTGAATCACACGACACATAAAGAGTGAACCACAGATATGTCGAATGTACTAAAGCGTGAAAATGTAAACCTCGAACCGTCATAGTCGGCATCCCATCACCCGCAACACACTACCTACGCAAACACAATAAAAAAAAACACATACATACACTAATCAATTCCTTACTTCTCACCCTAAATTAAAGCATCAAAATCCTACAGCTAACCCTACACGAACCCCAGATACACAACTGTCTATGCACTATGCTTAACTACTCCCTAACCCTAAGGTCCGTAACTGCCGCACACTTCCCGTATGGAACTATACCCAACAAACTAAATATTCCACACATACACTTAACAAACCCCTACACTAAACCTTACATACATTACCTACACAAAACCTTACATACACTACCTACCTATGCACTTACCTTAAGCCCTCCCTAACCCTAAGGTCCATAACTATTGCACACTTACCTTACAGAGCTATATCGCAGATGGGCCAACTATGCGATTTCGATATTTCCCCTTTCACGGTTTTGTTCATTCAACATATTCGTGGTTCGCTCTTTCCGTGTTGGGCGATTCGGATTTGGGTTTTACTGCTTTTGAGAGCTTAAAGTAGACCCCATTGCTTCAATATAAAGAATATATTTAAGGGGAAGGTACTTGCATTGATGTAACAGTTTATTAACATATGTTTACCAGTTTTTTTACAACAGACCATTTTATGTATAATAATTCATGATTTGTTGATGTTTATGGGTTTGAGCGATGATTGATAAGGGTAGTGGTGGACTTCCTGAGGAATGTATGCTTATTATTTCAGTAGTTAAGATCCAGTTAATGTCACTAGCTTTACCAGTATTTATATTTACTCTTGTTGCTTCCTTTGTAATATGGTAGAACCAATTAAGTTACTGCTGGTATTTTTTTTATTGTAGGTAGGATTATGCCAATATAAATTTAGGTCACAAAGTAGTTTTCTGATGTTTGGTATTTACAATATGTCTTCTAAAATAGTAGTGCCCTTATTGACTCTCTGTGGTGCATTATAGACACTGGCAAGGTTGAGGATAAGCATTAATAATTAGGTTGGTTAACAATACTTTAGAATTATTAGATGGGGACTAAATGACAGTTTAATACATGTACAAGTTAAGCTGAATAGACTATATTATACATACAACTCTCTCTTTTATTTTACTTGTCTAAATCATCTAAAATAGGTCTTAATCAGGTTTCTTTAATAGCCAGGATGCCAGGTTTGTGATGTTCAATCCAGTTGTTTAGCTTGGTAATATTGTTACACAATACTCCTGATTTTAATGTGGTAAATATTTACTCTTTCATGGGAGTGGCACCATTTGTTGAGTGGTGCTTTGTATTGTGAGTTATAAAATGTAAGGTCCAGGTAAGGGCTAGAGTTCTCTTTCTCTTATGTAAATATTTATACTGAAAGGACAGGACAAGAGAGAAAGAGAGTTGTTAGTGAGAGACAGAAAGATAAGTGAATGATGGCTAATCTTGTCAACATGACACTATGTGACAATTGGGGAGAGATGGGCGAAGGCTGCCTGCCTAGTCAAATAGAATTTAATATATAATTATGTCATTTGTATAAATAAATGTAAAATACAGGCTTGTGTTTTTAAATGAAAGAAAGCACTGTAAAATGTGAACTTCAAGATGGTTGCAACATTGCCATCTGCTGTAAGGAAAACCAAGCAAAGCATTTCAAATGTCTTTGAAAGTACAATTATCTAAGAAATGGTGCCAGAGCAGCTAGCTGAACACATTCTTCCTATTGTCTTAACTTAAGGAATAATTGTTAGAGTGTACATGTGGAAGGTGCTTTATTGCTTTGGTTTCTGCTAGAGTGTATATGTGAAATGCCTTTTATTGTATTCTCCTGTGCAGGTGTTAGCTTGCTAAATAATATAAATGTAGTTTCTATTAGCCTTGGAACTTAGAGCAGGTGTCAAGATGATGCAATATGAATACTGGGAAATCCTACGTGTCAAAAATTATGTAATCTGGGGAGGACCCAGAGACATGTTTGTTAGGGATGTTTTATAAACTGTGTCTGAGAGAGAGATAGAAGCATTTTGATCTTGATATCCAACTTGCCAGAACTCTGCTTATACTCACATGTAAGTTTCTAGTACTGTGATTTCTTGTAGGAATAGTTAAAGCTAGTAAAGATTAATTAGGTATTTTTCTTTGAAATCAGACCAGTCCTACTGTATTATTTTAAGTTTCTGTGTGATCTGTGAACTCTTAAATATCTCTGTGGTGTAGTAGTTTTGTCTTGTGTTTTAATTCTTTATTATTAAATATTGTTAAAACCTTCTACCTGTGGCTGGTTTATGTAGAGATAAATTATGCTTTAGAGTACACTATATATTTATAGAGTTTACTGTCTAAGCCCTTCCGATAAGCCTTAGACTGAATAGTCACATTACCATTGGATATTAATATTGCACAGCAATAATTGGACACCCTTTTAAGGGCCTTTTAGTAATTGATATTATTAACTGGGTGGTGGCATTAATTACTACTGTATAGTCTGGGTAAAGGGGCACAGTTGGATAATCTGTGTCAGCCTTTCCCAGGGGTGTCTGTGAAGTTGTATAAATACTTATCTCAAAGTGTGTGTGTGTTGTGTCAGCTACTTGACAGGGACACAAAGCACTGGTTGGACAAAGAGGGTACTGGAGGTTTTAGCTTGCCCAGTTAGGCTGAGACCTGGACCCTATAACTGTGCCAGTGAGGAGTCTTATTGGGGACCTGGTGAGCAAGGGAGCAACCAGCAGACTGACTGTGATCTCTGTGTGCACTTAAGGGAAATTTTACTTTACTGTGTGTATTAGTTACCCTTTCCTCTTCTAGGAGATGACCTCCCTGGTGTTAGTGGTGAGGATTGAGGCTCCTTGATTGCTGGGCCAGTGTACGGTCATCACACACTACTTCATAATAAAGGAGCATTCCTCAGATTAGAGCCAGACAAGTAAAATGATTATTCTGAGGATCAGTCCAGCTGGACTACTTCATCCAGGCTTGGAAAACACTGAACCCACTGCTGCTGTACTCTCTGCAAAGAAAGGGATTTCAAGCTCTCTGCTGCAACCTTATTTATTGCCATCTTAAGGATATCTAAGGACTCATTAGCTTTTAATAACATGGTTTGTCATACTGTTAAGCACCAAACACTGAGGGATTTAAGGCAGTCATACTTTTGGTTTGATACTAATCTCCCACAGAAATGTCAAAACTAACACAGGGCACTAAGGTCAAATGCCTTGAATATTGTTTTGTTTTATCTGTATTCCATGTATGACTTATGACTGCAAGATACAAAGAAATAATGTAGAGTTGCAAAACTGATCGTGCAGAACTCTGATATACTGTGAATGTGACACCAGTGTCCATACTTAATATCACATACTTAGATAACTTGCTGCCTGTTTAATGATGCAAAAGATGTCTGTGATTAGTGAAATCAGTGATCTTCCACTTTGAAACAAAGAAACTACACTGCACTTGGCAAACACACACAGAGACACACACTTAGATTCTCACTCACACACATGGACTTACTGTTTATTGAAGTGTTTACAGTTTACATAGTTTTATAATAAGGTGATAACCTGACTACTGTCTGCCTGTATTTATTGTTAATTATTTATGTAACATTTATTAAACTTGTTTGGTACCTTGGTCTGAAGGCCCTTTTCACTTTCAGCCTGCCATGATAAGAATATTTATTCAAACAATTGTCACGAAAAGTATCACAGTTTATTTTAATTGCTTGCACAGGTGTACACTCCTGCACATAGACACACACACACACACACACACACACACACACACACACACACACACACACACACACACACACACACACACACACACCTGCACTGCATGCAGTGCTTTGTTTCCTACAACTCTGCCATACTTTAGCCACACTTCATAGCTGCATTATGCTATTCTTTTGTTTTTTTACAACAAGCTATCACCAGTAATGCATATTTTTTTTCCTTTTACACCTCCATTTCATGTTTTTCTCCTTCTAGTAACAGCTATGCATACTATTCTTGAAGAAGGCCTGTGTTTAGGATGTAGAATTTGTTAAATAAACAGTGTATATGTTAGCTTGACTGCTTAACTTTTAACATGGTTTAATTGATATAATACCACTTTTATTCTGTTCTTCAGGTATTAAAATTCTTTGTTTTATTATAAGCTGCTTAGGTGTAAGGAATGAGATATTAATTATTAGTTTTGAGGTTTAATGGACAGAGGGAAACTTTGGACGCATTCTTGGGTAGAGCAGGAAAAAGGTAAAACAAATCTGTATTTTTAAATGAATCTCAGCTACAAAGATAGATAGAAACCTTTATGGACATTACTCATTTTTTAGTTGAGCAATTCTAGCTAATCTCATAGTTTTGAGGACATGCCTTCAAAGCTAGTGTCAAACAGCAACTAACATGATGTTATGCCATCTTACTGAAAAAGAAAAAGATATTCACTTCACAGCTGCATAGTAAGTAAAGTATATGAACAACTGACATTTAGCTATGCATAAAGTTTATGCTAAAATGGACAGTGGTGTTGTTTGCATACACTTCCTTTACAGCAATGTGCTGTAATATGCAAAGGAGCTGGTTTCAAATTGCCCAACATTTTCCTTAGTGGCAACTCTTTGATTGTAGTTAATGTTTTCCTGAGAAAACTCAGTAAATATTATTGGCTTCAAACACACATCAGTGCTAATTTAAGTGCAGAGTCTGCCAAAATTCATTTACTTAGTATACATTCATTGCAAAGTCCCATTTTACTCGTTAAAATGTTAAGACTGGCACTGAGGAAAAAACAAAATGACTCATGGATGTGGGCTTCTAAAAATAGCTGTATCAAGACTTTTTTCCCTAAGCCCCTCAATGCATGTGCAAACACCTTAGGCTGGTTGGAATAATGGCTAGATAATTTTTTCTAATTATGTTTTAATGTATGAACGGCAGGGATTTCTTAACTAAATAAGTTTTTATATGAGTTCACACTGAGTATGCATTGTTCAAAAATATATTATAATTTCAGTAATAGACTAGTGACCAATAAAGGCCTTTGGTTTCTTGTGTATACTACTTTTATCCGGGTAATTATTTTTCTTCAGAAACTAGTAAACAATAAAACATTGCATTTATTTTCATTTCTTTCAAACTATGTTAACTATAAAAGACCCATTTGGAGGAATTAGCAATTTTGTGGTTTCTCGGGGAATTTTTTGTTTCTTTAAGAAGCTTGTTCAGGGTTATGGAGAATGAAGTTGAAGACTGTGAAACACAAGGCTGAATATACAGAATGTAAATTTTTTCTAACATATTACTTTAACAACTGTACAATGTATCATGTAGGAAGTACATTATAGATAATGCAATGTTATATTTAAATTCCTGTGAAGAAACAAAGGAGAGACATAGGTGAATATGAAGAGAACTTAAAATAGTACTCAGCAAGTTAACATTGCTCAAATATTCTGTTTGATTTTTGTCAGGAGTATTTGTGCGATTGACAACACCACTATCTCTTCAAGACTGCAAAAAGTATAAAGAATAATTTGAGCCATACCTCTCAACCTCTTAGAACAAGAAATCTGGTCAAAGCCATAAATAACGGGGGGACTAAGGCCCAAAATATAAGACACTTTTTAAACAATGATCTTACAAACTTAGAAAGCTGAGAGAATAACATGTTTTGCATTAGCATGACTTTTCTGAAGAAGTCTATAACTCAAATATCTGCCATTATTTTTTGAGTTCAGTCCTAGATGATTTGCCAGAAAACTACGATTTTATAAAAAACTGACCAAAAATATGAGACAAAAATCTGGACAGTTGAGAGGTATGATTAGAGGGGTATATAACAATGTTTTTAGAAATGAAAGGAAAGTGAACTTAAACATGCATAAAATTATAGCCATAAACACTTAGGGGGTTATTCATAGCCTAAGATTTGTATATTCAAAACAGTTATTTGCTAAGAGTGAGGCTATGCGTATGTATAAATAGACTAAGTGCGGGTTATTTGCAATGAATATGACAATGTGAAACCTTCTGCAAGGAAATGCCCACTTTCATTAAATGTTAAAGTTTGTGAAGTTATACATTAAGCATATGCAATGTTCTACATTGAAAAGTGAATGCTTGTATGATTTTGTAAGCAGTCTGATACTATGGATGAACTTGGCTGAGCACACGCATGTTAAAAGTATTGACAGGTATTTAAGACAAGCAGGGCACAGCACAGATAATATTTTTTTCAAAAATAGAAAAGGGGTTATATATTTCCTATAGTGGTGTGCTTATGTGGACACACTGATTATTTATTTGAAAGACTGTAAAGGGGAAGCTACAAAAGATTGAAAAGTAAGAGACAAAGATGGACTTACAGAAGAAACACATCAACAGGGTTTTGCTGGAGGAGATGGGAGAGTAAGTAAGGGCTTTCTATATTTTTGGTGGGGGATAATACCCCCTATTTTTCAAATATTTTTATATAAGAGTGTTGTTTGGAAAGTAAGAAAGAGAGTGTAGGAAGGAGGATTAGAGAAGGACAGAGATAAAGAGGAGTTGTTCCTAGGAACACTCCAGTCCACAGGACCTCACATTTTTCCACTGCCCGATGGCTTATGCAATGGAAGAAACCAATGCTGATGGGGAGGAGGTTTACAGTGACTTGGTGGTAGGAGCAGAATGATGAAGTAAGCCTTGTACCTGCCAGAGAAGATCCAGCACTGGCCAAAAGCATCTCTCCACTACCTGCTCCACCACATGCTGAGCCAGGTCCCCAGACTCATGGTCTGTGTGAATGGCCAGAGTACCTGCAGGATCAATGGTTGGAGAGAGGATGAATGCTTCCTGACCTAAGAGGAACATGGTTGGTCTGCTCCTGGAACTTCTGGATCTGTGAAAAAAAGAACATAAAAGGAAGAGAAAGGAAAAAAGAAAAAAAGAAATGGAGAAAAATAAATTGACTCATAATTTGTTAGTACATCAGTACATGCTTTATTAACAAGGTTTGGGTATTTTTATTAAATCTTTATTCAGAGAAAATGTTGTGGGAAATGGAAAGCTGTTAACAATCAGCAGAAGGATATGATATGGTGATGAATGTTACAGTTGTAATCTATTGATATTAATGAAATAATAAGATCAGGTGTAACATATTAAATGGTAACAGATTTTATATTAATAAGTTATGTGATGCCCCTGCACTGACCCAGTAATCAAGGAGCCTCAATCCTCTCCACTAACACCAGTGAGGGACGTGCACATAGGGAAGATGACAAGTACACACACAGTAAAGTACAATTTCCCTTAAAAGCACACAGAGATCACAGTCAGTCTGGGGCTGATTTCTCCCTCTCTCTCCAGATCCCCAGTAAGGCTCTCCACTGGCACAGCTATAGGGATAAGATCTCAGCTGAGTAGTCAAGCCACAACCTCTAGAACCCTCTCTGTCCAAACAGTGTCTCGTGTCCCAGTCGAAGTAGCTGACACACACACACACTTTGAGATTTGATTTATATACAAATATACAGACACTCCTGGGAAGGGTGGCACAAGTATACTAGCTATGTTCCCTTCTGCCCAGACTATAAGGTAGTAATCACTGCCACCAACCACTCTTACTTATCAGCTACTATAAGGCCCTTCCCAAACGGTGACCAATTCTACTGTGTAATGTTACAATTACCCAAATGGTAAGTGTGACCAACAGCAAGGCTATTTAAGAGTGGCCTGTGCAGTGTCACCAAATACATATGCAAGTACTCTAAGAGCTTAAATATCTCTAAACAAACCAGCCACAATTAAAGGGTTTAAATATATTTAATAATAAATAATAAAAGCACAAGACAATACTCAATAACTCAACACAGTGACTACAGAGTTCAGAATCATAGGAAATATTTTAAAACAATATTGCAGGATAATCTCACATAAATACAGAAAACATGTAAACTGATCTTGACTGTATTCCTATCTATATCCAAGACATACTATGCCCTAAATTATTTACTTACAGAGCAAGACAAGTGCTGATGAGAGGATGTTGTCAGATCCAAAGACAAATACAAAATGCACAGATTCACTCTCTGAGATAATTCTTAAATTACTATGGGTTATCTCAGATTACATCTTTCTTTGTCACCTCTGCCTTCAGTTTCCAGACTAACAGAAACTTAAAATTTTGCACCTCTGTGTCAAAAATACTTATCTCCCAGAAGTTTGCCTGGAATTGGAAATCGTAAAACAGTTAAACACTTTTACCTTTGAAACCTGTAATTATTTCTGTTTCCAGACAATAGAAAGAATTTCTAGCTACAGAATTTCTATCTCCTAGCTGAGATAAACAACATTGTAAACAATTCACTTATTTTCTTAGAGTTTGCAAGTTAAGTCTGTTATTTATTCCAGTAGGGTACACTATGATAACATTTTTGAAGCTCAGTGCAGAGCATACAGTTCAACACACACTTCAGCACCAGCAGCTTAAAAAACACATACCATATAGTTCTTTTTCATTTGTAAGACAAGCTATGGATCATGTTGATATTCACAAAGTACATATGATTATTTACAAAATTCCAGCTAGCTGGGCTGGCAGTGTCACATTTCTATATAAAACATATTAATATTTTCAAATGACATATAATTATTTACAAAATTCCAGCTAGCTGGGCTGGCAGCATTTTGATTTGTTACAAGTTATTCTGCAATATTTTACTGAAATGCATTGTACTGCAGTTGTCTATTGGAAGCACGCTACTTCTGCTATTATACTTGTGTATTACTTACCTCTGGATCTGTACTTAAAAATAAAGCAAACAATAGTTTTCACTTCTTATTCAACAGATTGTTTTGGTGATTTTTTTTATTTTTTATTTTGAGAGCATGTTTACTGTTTGTATACTTGCAAACAATCTTGGTTAGCCTTGCCAGTATTCTGTTTTGCCAGGAATTATTACATTGACTCTCTTCTTCAGTTGCATTAAGAAGAAAAAAGGGAGCACAACTGATTGCCTCTCAAAAATGTTTATGCATATCTCCCATATATGCTTATCTTTATTAATCAGCAAAACACATACATTCTTTACATACTTTTAAGTGATTCCATCAGTACTATGAAATTTGCTGTGCATTAACGCTAATTCCTAACTTTGTTTACTACACATTAAAGAATAAGGATATCATGACTTCCTTCAGTTTTCAATATTTTTTGTCTGTATAGAACTTGTCTGATTGGAGGATGTGTACACCCTTCAGGCATTGCAGACATTTCCATTTTAGCTTAGGTGTCTGCTTTGTACTAAGCCTTGTATACTTTATCTGCATGTTTAAGTATTATCATGCAAAGCTGATGCAAGGAAGACATTTTTAAATTCTCTAAGTAATACATTGAATAGTCTATTCTTCATTAACCTCTGTGTTGGTTATTCAGTTGCTGACAGCCCACTCCACCCCCACTAGGGTGTGGTGGCTAACTGTACTCAGCCATCTTGTGTATGCAGTTAGTATTTTGGAAAGAATGACAGTGTGTTATAAAATCATTATACTAATAAATAATAGTTTAAGGTCTAAACAGAGAAATGTCTATCTGCAATATTAATAAGTACTTAGGTAATAATTACAGTATATTTAAGGTGCGTATGCACCAATGCATATATGTTTATATCAGTTCAAGTATAAATATATATGTGTTGGTGTGTGTGTGTGTGTGTGTGTGTGTGTGTGTGTGTGTGTGTGTGTGTGTGTGTGTGTGTGTGTGTGTGTGTGTGTGTGTGTGCGTGTGCTGGTTGGCACATTTATACTTTTACAGATTTATACACATATAGCTGTTTATTCATACATATGAATATGTAGTTATATGCACATTTATCTATGTACACATACATATCATTTTTGTATACACACAAATTTATATTTACGGATACATTTATGTTTATTTATACATTTTTGCTTATATTTCCATACATCTTTGCACTCACACATGCATTTCTTCTTGTATTTAGTTGCACTTATGTAACATACCTCAATAATATTGCTTTAGGTTTCTTTTTACAATTCATTTAGATTATAATGAAAAATTAAAATGTTAAAATATTTACTCAAAATCTCTGCCCTTCTCACCCTAACTGTCAACCCACTCAGTCAGCTGGTCAAGCCTTCACATCTGCAGGCCATCATATCTGTGCCAGCACTAGATCCCAGAGTATGGAATTCCTGTCAAGGATGCCAGGTACTCACCCAACTCTTTTCAGATGTCAATCTAGTTCCACTCAGTGCGATCCACTGCACATTCAGTTTTCTGCAGGTATGATTCCTGCAAGTGGTAAACCATAATCTTAGTCTCTTTATCAGAGCAGCTTGTAGCTTGGCCTTCTGCTTCACAGGTTCGCTGGTACTGAAATCTTTCAAAATGGAAAAAACAAATTGAGAAATGCTATTGCAAGTAAAAGAGGTGTGCCTCTGAGGTGTGACATCATCATTTCCAACCTGTGAAACCATGTAGAGGGTTTAACAATGGATGTGATATTTTTATCAAGTTAGGTTTACCAGTTGTAAAAGTGATGTATAGCTATATTTCTCTCTCTCTCTCTCTCTCTCGCTATATATATATATATATTTTTTTTTTTTTCAGTGACTATATGCAGATGATATTGATTTGACTTGGGAAAGCATTCATGACTGCATTAGTTTGTGAGAACCATATACGTGTACTTCATTAAGCAGAGCAATGTTTTCACCTGAAATCAATATTTTAAATTAACATCATCCTTTGAAATGGTATGGGAACATGACATTTGATATACTGATTGAAGTAATTCTTTTTTAATATCTTTTTAATAACTGGATCTTATGAATAATATGGCCAGCTGGTGATTCACTGTTTTTAGTAAACTTACTTTCTGTTAGGACATGCTAAGGTGTGTCTTACTCTGCAGGATGGCTATGGATTAGGTTTCATTAATCTCTCATATAAATGCTGAATTTTTCCGTTTTTGTTTTTATATGCTATGGCATATTTCAGTTTCTATGAGACATGATAAGAGCTTATCCACATTCCCGTAGAGAGCACCACTCAGTTCATTCAAAACAACCCATAGACAATGTATTCCTATACAACAAGATTGATACACACAATACACATGCATATTACTGCGATTCATAGAGGGCAGCACAGCTGACCATAATTTGCATGCAAAGTATGTAAATCAGCCTGAATTTCTGTCAAGAGCTGTAAGCCTACCATATTTATTTGTGATCCTTCGAGTTTGGAAGCAATAAATGTTGGAAAGTGTGAACTTTTTAAAGTAAACTACAAATAATTTTATAGTTATATTAGCAAGCTATGGAAATCCATCTTAATTGATAAATACTTTCTTGGAAATATACTTTTTCAATAAAGACAATGTTATGTGCGATTGTTATATGTAATTGGTAATAACAGTTGTGGTAAAATCAGGAGCTGGGAATATCAAGTCTCATTTCTTAAAGTTAAGAATGTATAGCTGTATTATTCACATAGGGAATATGTGAGGAGTGGTCACTGAATGTTTCATTGTGTGCAGAAGTAAAGAGAGCAGAGGATGATACTGGAAATGATAAAAGCTTGCTATTTTCTTTTCTTGTTTTCATTTGTGAACCATAATATACAGGTTAGAAGCACAAAAACTGAAGAAGACATTTTACAGTCGATTTGTGCTTCACTGTATTGGCAGGGTGAAATTATTAGCTCTGCTGTACTCAGGCTGTCAGTGCTTTTAAGATTTTAACATTTCTTTCCTTACGGTACTGCAGTCATAATGTAAAAAAGATGTGCAAGGAAGTTAGGCATGCTTTTATGTCCTTGGTTGTAGGGTGATGAGATTGTTTAATTTTGCTAAATTAGTTACTCATATATGTTGTTAAAGGCTAAGGCATGGTAAAGCAGCAGAGATTAAGACAGAGAACAGACAATTTCTGCCCTGAAGAGAACAATTTTCACACAGGGACCCTAAGAACATATTGCAAGTGTGTTTCTTGGAAAAGAGAGGCTAAAATGAGCTGAGAGACAAAATGAATGAAAGCAGGTGGTTATGGACATAAATGCGGGTCAATATTAAGTCAGCAAAATGGCATTACAGAGAATGCCATTTCGTCGACACATATAGAACAAAAGCTGACAACAGCGAGAGCTCAGGTCAGTGATTTTTTTCCCAGGGGAAAAAAATTGCTTGCCCTGAGCTGTAACATTGCCCTTTATCCCACTGTAGTACAATCTTGGAGTTGCTATATTTAGTTATGGGTTTGTGGGGGGCAGAGTCCCCCACATTGGGAGGTGTGGGGGGCAAAGCCCCCCACTCTCCATTGTTTTAAGTGGTGTGTTGTGTTTTGTTGGTCTACAAATTTTTTTCCCAGGGAAAAAAAAATTGGTGACCTGGGGTTTCGTTGTTGTCAGCTTTCATTGTATATGTGTCGGCGAAACGGCATTCGTTGCAAAGCCATTTCACTGACTTAATACAGACCCCATAAATCCTGTTGTTGGAAGGAACTACACATTGACATAATGCAAAAACAGGACTAACAATATGGTAGGACATGCCAGAGCAAAGGCAAAACAGCAGTACTGGTGGGGAACCTCCCACACTTATCTCTTTAACAACTGTTGAGGAATATCTGTTTTCAATATGGGGATATTAATACAACACTGATGAGGATGACGCAGGCATAATCAAAGATGGTGTGGACATTGCAAACCTCCCACCTAATTGGAATCCAAAGACACATTTAGGAAGTTTACTGCATCCACCATGACAGACTCAAACTTACAGGATGACTAAAGAGGGTAGCTGCTTACAAGTAACACCTGATATTTACTATCAACATGTCAACCTTCCATTTCTGACAGTCATTTAATTGAAGTATGTGTGTATGGTAACTGTCCTCCAGAATTGATTATAGAGCATTCAGTAATTTGCTCCATTGTCTCAGTACTAATTTAATAAAATTAATTCCTCACAGGTTCACCTGCAGAATGTAATTACCACTTTGTCAACACAGCTGGAAGATTTCAACAGCAGAATAATAATTGATGATGATAAATTTATTTATATTCATAAGACAGCCTATGTGAGTGACACTCAGTCACTGGATTACAAAGTGAAGTAGATGGAGACATCACATTGCAGGCTGTACAGGATGAAAACCCATGCACTTCAACGCCAGTGTCTTCTCAACCACATGAACACCTTCTGGAGTATGGCACCATTTCAGTGGTAGCGGATACTACAGCACCAATTGTAAAAAGGAGTGCCAAGAGTAGGCACATGTCACAGCTACCTCCAGAAATATGAAAAGCATTGGCACTGGAGGGAAGTAATATGTATTTTACAATGTGCTTCTTTTCTAATAGGGTTTTCATCTACATGTATTTCAGTTGACTAATGGTATTGCTTACAATACAAAGAAAAATCCAATGTTGAAAGAAAGTCGGAGGGAGTAAGATACAGATTGCAGTGTTTAATATCTTTATGAGCTCATTCAGTAAGAATGTAAGATGTGTAATGCTAATGCTGACAGTTACAGAACAGATAGATTAAAAAATCCATAACCATGGAGGTGGAAAAGAAGTAATATATACTAGTAGCTGCCTAAGGCACTGTGAAAAAATAATTACATGAGAAACATGCATCTTGCATCACATGACAAACATACCTCTTACCTTAAATAAATAGGTGCCAAAAATACTACAATTTAAAATACTAACTATTGGTTTAAAATATAAAGTCACAATCACATCATTAAAACAACATACAAAATAGTATTTATTTACATTAAATACTATACATCCTTCACCGCAACATATAAGTAATGTTGATAGTGTCATTTAAACCAGGTGCACAGTGTGCTGCAAAATAAACCTCCCACCAAACTTCTATACATTCTAGATAATTTTCCCAGTCATCCAAAAAAGGACTAATCTCATTTTTTTCTAATACTGTAAAAAGAAACATGTTGTTAATAACACAATTAGTGCTATTCTTACCTGAATCATTTTTATTATTCTTTGTTCTATAGTGTAATCATACTCAAGTATATATTCCCTTAATGAGTGAACAGTCTTACCAATATAAAAAGCCCTACAGGTTTGGCAAACTGCTGAATATACCACAGCCTTGGTACCACAGATGGCCCTATGAAGTTTATAGATTGATATATATTTTTCCAATCTCAGCCAGGGATTCCTCTTCGATAAAAGGGCATTGATTTCAATAATTGCATTTGTTGGCACCTCTAAAGTTTAAATTTTGGGTGTACCAATTTTCCAAAGATGACTTTAAAATTCATGGCCCTCTTATAAATGTAATGAGCACAAAACCCTGCCACATTCTTGATATCAACAAAATGGCTCAGTGTCAACCAGTGTTTCTGAATTATCTTTTCAATCATACTGACCCTGATAGAATATTTAATAAGAAGGTTATACAGAGCCAAACTACATTTAGTTGGTTGGCATTCCACTATACCCCCTTAAGGATGGGGCAAACTGATTGTCCTATCTCTTAACAACTTCAACACCATTTCAGTTCAACATGCTTTGGGCATATCTCTACTCAACAAACAACCCTTTTAAATATCCAATCTCTTCAAAAAAGGTCTCATTTTCAGAAACTAACACAGAGATGTGAACCATTTGGCCTTTAACCATTCTTCTCTTCTGCTTTAATGATGACTGTACTGAAAATGTAAACAACTGTTGAATAATGTAATTTTTCTTAAATTTTGAAAGAAAAAAAATAGCAGTGTTTTTTATATAACATAATGTCCAAAAAGTCAATTGCTTCACAAGACTTTTTACAAGTGAATTTCAAAAACTCAGTACTAGTGTTTAAAAATGTTACAAACTCATCCAATATTGAAATTGGACCTTTCCAATAAATAAAAATGTCATCCAAAAATGACTTAGATTTAAACAAAATTTTAAGTTCCCAATATAATAGGACAACATTAGCATAAAGAAGGGCACAGGCAGCCCCCATTGCAACACCAGTGACATGATAGTAGAACTCACCTTCAGACATAAAATAAGGTGTTCGCTAATATCAATTCCATTGCATTCAGCAATGGAGCCCAAACCAATTTCAAATGGCATTTCCTCAAACCAAACCAACACTGTTTGGTGTGGAATAACTGAAAATAAATCCTTTATGTCCATAGTAACAAAGATCACACCTTCAGAAAAGATAGTATCCCATAAAAATCTTCAAGAAGTACTGGAGTCTCTTAATACGTGATTGTACATCCCAAAACACACTTTAGTCTAATATCAATAAATGTAGCTAGAGGTTCGGACTTAGAGCCATGGGTTGCCATAGTAGGATGCATGGCAGGATGCTCAATTCTCTTATGCAGCTTGGGAATACCAAAGATTGTAGTATAAACACATTTCAGTTCTTTCATCCACAAGAAGGTCCTCAAGCCACAACTCAAACTTCTGGTAAAAATGTTCAATTCATTCAATGAAACTGTAACATAATTTGACTGGTTGCTTAACAAATCAAAGATGTGGGCCCCATAGTCTATTTGTAACATAATAACCACCCCACATCCATTCTCAGCTTTCATAATCATGAGAAATGCATGTTGCAATAGAGCAGTGGTACACCATTTCAGTCAAGTACTGCAGTACCAGTGCTAGTTTTATAGTACTGAACATCACAGCAAAAGCAAAATTTACATTCTTATATACATACCCACAAACAAAACTTATTCAGCAAAAGAGTGCAAAATGCACAGATCTGGGTGAACTGTCAAGCATAAATATTATAAGTTATATAGATACATAGAGAGATCAATACATAGATAGATAGATACATAAGTTTATTTGAGGCTATCACGTGTGAATACCAATAGCCTCTATGAATTGCACCTTAGTTAAGCTAAAAGTGCAAAGAACATTGATTGATGTTAAGCATATGCAAAAAGACTATGAATAGCACCCGTAATATGCAAGGGGTTAAGATGAATGATCAGATGGCATATAATTTTATTGTGCTAGCAAACAAAACAGGGTGTTTGAAATGCGTTTATCTTAAATGTTTTCCAGGGTGGGCTAAAACAGCAATCTGATGAACTTTGAGCAAGCAGTTTATTATGCAGGAAATCATTGGGATAAAAAAGTCAGTCACAAAATTACTTTAGTACTTCAAGGTTCTTTGTGCAACTCTGTAAGAGAGACATCTGTTAAGAAGATATACAGACAAAAGTGAGGTTGCATGGTCTCAAGATATAGGAGAGGGACTTAGTGGTCATGCTAATGATTTTTGTTTATACAAACATTTTGTTTATACAAACACTATGGACTCTGGATTAATTGTACAGCTTCCATATAGAAGAAATGGGTTTAATCAATGAGAAATTATCAGAATTCATCACACCAAATGATGCAGCTCTGGGGATAGGAATAAGATCTCATCTATTAGCTGTATAAGACTAACAGTTTCCAATTAAATATAAAGAATAGTGAGGGAACTGGTATTTTATCATTATTCATATTTTGTATTTTTAAATCCAGTACTTGCAGTAGATTTGCTTTATTCCAAGTCCTTGTTATGTGACTCTGTAATCACGTGTACAATGTATGTGACATTGAAACAAGTGTTTATCTGGCTGCCATCTGGCTGCAATGTTAGCAGATCAAACAGGAACATAACTAAGTGTTTATTCAAGCAATGGTCATTAAAAGTATAACAGTTTATTTTCACTGCATAGAACAGCTGTGTGATATGTTTTGAATGCATGATCAGAATTAGTAATATTTAAACCTTCACTGTACTGATCTGTTACTGAATTTGCATTTTAGCAGTATGCCACCATCAGTGCCGTGTTTGTAGTACTTACTACAAGTAGAACATGCAGCATTTCTAAAACAATACTTTGCTACTTTGATGTTGCCACACATACACATCCTCTGACACATACACACAAACATATGCATACACATGTTTCTGTTATAACAGAATGGCATGAGGCACAGACACCTAAGGTCACTGCGTATTGCACAGATGGATGTCCTTGCATAATGAACAAGAACAAGGGTAAGAGCATTTCATTTCTATTTATTGTGAAGTAGTATGACCTGCACGTCAAGTTACGAGGTACAGAAAAAGGCTCCCTTCGTAATGGCCTTGTTTTTTAATGTGGTAATGCTGGTGTAGTTAGACAGAAAAATGCATTGCCAGATTCATTGTCCTACATAACTGTTGGTCAGGGTTATAATTACAAACTAGAATAGGCTGTGCCAAAAATACAAATAATGTGCCAAACTGTTATTTTTCATTGCCAGTCATACATCCAAGGTGTAATATGTAGAAATAAGGCATTATTCTGCATCTTAATTATACTATCAAGCAAAGAATCACATACGTTATATGATAATTGCCATATAAAATTAAACTACATTATACTGCTGCTGAAGATTTTTTCATTACATTATACAATATATGCCTGTTCAAATGCATGCGTGTGAATTAAATACAGACAAATGAACATGCCTGCTGTAAATAGAACCCATACCAACAGAATGTAGTCCAGCTGCTGACCAATTCATCTGCCTGGCTTTCTATTGGAATATGTTCCATAACTCCATCCATTCAATATTGTAGAAATAAACACATCTTAACATGTGAAAAATCAAGAACATTCTGCAAAACTATGAATAGTTGTGAAGCATGGATACTATGCTTCTCAACTGTCCAAAGATTTATAGAAAATCCCTAACTTTCATCATATTTTTGCCTTTTACCTTGTAGAATTGTTGCTTTTGTGGTAAATTAGAGGAGATTTCTGTAAGTGAAGCAGATAACACATTGCACTTACCTCCTTCCTATTTTTAACAGAATACACACTCCCCACAAAAAGCATGTGATGTTCCTTTCACAACATTGCTAAGCACAGAATTCAAACTGTTAAAAAAAAAAAAAACTTTCTGTTCCATAGTAAACTGCTCTGTGGAGCAGAATAATATAATATATTCAAAAGAACTTATACATTTCTATGCCAGAAGCACCCCTATAATCAGCTATATGGCATACATTGCAAACTCATCCATCAAAAATAAAGATGTTACTTACCAGTTAGTAAATTCAGTCCTCAATAACTTGCCAGAAAACCATATCCTTTATCAAGAACATTCAAAAATATGACCCAAATTAACATTTTGTGAAACCTTGGATTGAAGGTGGGAGCAGCATACTCTGCAGCCATTCTCTCATGCAAACAGAGCATGTGCAGTACATATTATGGATTCCACTGACTACCTGAAGTTGACAGAAAAGCATTACTATCCTTTTGTACAATGGTATTATTTAGAGATGGCAGTTTTTTTTCTTTAATAATAACATTGTACAATAACAGTATTTCACTCCTGTGTGTGGGTATTGCAGGATTTATCCCTTTGTTTAATCACTCTGGGTTCACCCTCATGATCAAATTACTCAAGCTGTGGATAAAGCTTGCATTACTACCATTCAGTCTTTGATTTTTACCAAATGATACAAACTTCTTGTTACATATTTTGGTGCTATTGTCTACACTGAAGGAATACCTAATTCAACATTTCCCACCAGAACATTTACATGCTGTATCCTCTATTTCCTCTGAAGCAATACTTTTGATAGAATGGAGATAATTTTTTTTTTATTTGGAACTTTGGGGAATTATGTCTGAAAGGACGACAAAGATGTACACTAGTTTAACCTTATATTGGAATATTCATCTGACTGCTTTCCTTGGTCTTTGTTATGGTGATGTTTCCAGAAAGCAATAACTTTGCCTAATTGTGGGAACAGAAGTTACATTAACCACAGAATTAATAACTTCTGGAGCTTTTCTCTACGGGCCTCTGCTGAAAACGGACATGCATCCAGTCAGACTATCCTGGTCAACAAATGTAAAATAAAATAAAAAATGAATCAGGACAATCATTATAGAAACAAGTAATATTTGTGCCAACTATAATTCTACACAATAAAACTAAATCTCAACACATTTTATGGAATATTCTGCTTTAGCAGTTTTATGTTCCCCTTACATATGTCACTTAAGTTCCATACATATACTCTGCTACTGAGACCTTTATAAATCTATGGACACGAGAACACCACACACAGCCACACTTTTGAGATTAGCTACCAAGACATTTGATTCTCATTGGAAAACGTTGAGCAAATTCTTTGTAATTGAATCATTTTCAAGTTGATTTGATGGCTTGGTAATTTTTGTGGAAATTTCTACTTAGTTATTATTTAAAACAACTTTTTTTTACTTTATAGCTTAAATTTGCTTCTAGTATATGAATTATCAATTAAATTATTTTATTTATATAGATAGATAACCACAAACAGCTAGACAAATAGCAATTAATATTTATTTAACTATCAGACTTGTATATTCATTAGGCCATGTCCCATTGCTGAATAACGAAACTTCTTTGACTGTTTTTTCCGGCCAACTCTCCTCCAACTAGGTCACTTTCAGTTGTTTAATAAATCAAATAATCAGTTTATTATCCATTTAAAAATCATGAGCATAAACAGAAATACATGACAGAAAAATTGTACTACATTGGTCTTATATTTCATTAAATCTTCAGTTGACATAATGTTGTTGCTGTTGTGTCTTTTGGCTTTTCCCGGTTAGGGTTCGCCACAGCGGAACTCCTGTCCGCTAATGATTGGCAGTAGATTTTTACATGCCAAGTTGCCAGCCCTGACGAACAACCTTCAACGAAGGTACGCCCATTCATGCATGTCTCCACACAGAAGACGCTTTAGCTGAGAATCGAACAGGACGTCTTACTGTGAGGCGACAACGCTACCGCAGCACCAACACTGCAGTACATCAGTTGACATAATGTAATAAATGGAAATTTTAGACTAAATCCTATGCATGTCTCTTTGATGAAATTCAAACAGGCTTTTTTAGCATCTCTGAGTTATTTTTTGGGCATTAGGATGGAGTCAGCGTTGAAATCTGAGGATGCACAGTGTTATAGTTCTCTAATGAATTGTATTGCATCAGACATGAAAGGCAGTCTGGATTGAGTCAGATAAGAAATATGGCAGTTAAGAGATAAGGAATCTGCATTGTAAGAGCTGGACTATCATAACAAGGAAGCAAAATGTTTTCATGAAGAAATAACCTTTCTGAAGTAAAAGACGATAAATTATAAGACTACAGAAAATTACAACAGAGCACACTGTGATTATTTGCAAAATATTGGATGCGTTGATGATGATGATAATGATATTTTAGGGTCTATATTACAAGATCGAATGTTTAGGTGATTGAACACCTAAACATCGAACTTGTAATATTGAAAGCAAAAAACTGTGAATGCCCGATTTAATGCTGGGAAAGATTTCCCTTGGCCGTTCGCCAGATTTTGCCATTTATTTCTACTATAGAGTGATCTCAGAGTTGTTATATTTAGTTAGGGGGTGTGGGTGGGGGGGGAGGCACATAGTTTGGGTGCAAAGTTTTTTTTTAATTTTTGTAGCCAATGGATGTCTTACCCCATGCCATTCAACTTTTTTAGGTTTGATATTACAAGTCCGATGCTTAGGTGTTTGATTACCTAAACATTCAATCTTGTAATATAGACCTGATATTTTATACCTTAATAAGTTGCTTGGGAGCATGGATGGTAGTGCTTTGAAGCTTTGTTTTAATGCAAAAGTCTGGTAATAATATTAGATCTAGCACTTATTATGTAAAATAAAATCACATTGAGCAAATATTTTAATTCTGCAAAAAATGCTTAATTAAAAGTGATGAATTTCTAGGAGCAAAAGGTAAATGCTTGGAGGACTATACTTCTGAAACTTATTGAAAATACCAGTTGTAATTTTTGAAGTATACTTACATGGAAATGAATGACTGAGTTTATTACAGAGTTTATCATAGATATCTGATAATATCTTAGAGATGGAATACACATAGCTTTGCATTATTTTTTTTATTAAAGAACTTGAGAGGAAAAGTTGTTGAAGTGATTTTGTAAAGCCAAGATAAGCAACATATTTTGGTCAATATCATTTATGAATGCAGATGAAAAAGTTTTTGCAGGGATTTTGGAACTGAGTTCTAACAAGGAAATAAGTTGTTCAGCAGATGTCAGACTGACAGGCTTTGACTCTAGTTCCACCTTAGCTAGTTGCTGGGACATATTGATAGAATATTTGGCTAATATTAAAAAAAAATAAGAGGCAGAAAAAAAGTGATCTTTTAACAGAGTAGTAAAGTGAGACTAAGTATCCACACTGTGCAAGGCACTGGTTTGAGGAGACAGGTTTATCGGTAGGGTTAGGGTCTTCTACTATAACGTAGGTCTGAAAATGTTAGTTAATTACCTGGTAGGCTTGCTGTCAGTATGGGGCAAGACAATGATGTCCTGTGTCCCCAGTATCCCCAGTGCTTTTTTTTAACCTTGGTCATGAAAACATTTTACTAGGAAGTGAGAGAATGTCTACTGTTGGTAGGAAGACTGGTTTAGATGAGCTTTTAGCCTGTTTTTAGATGACTGAACATTGGTAATGTAAGATGTAGCCAAATTGTTACTGCTAGTGGTGGAAGTTTTTATGGAAGTTGGGAAGGCAGCTGGATCATTATTCCATCACGTAAATCTAAGATGACTAGATGACAGCTGGGTATAGAGAGGTGTGAACTAAAGTATCGATGGTATTTTCTACAGTGTTACAAATAGACAGCAAAGCATGCCAGATAGTTTAGCAGTGATTATTAAGCTATTACACAGATGTAGAAATGAAGTCAGTATATTGATAGGTAGAACTGATATGGTTTAGATGGCAGTTCTTCCATTGATAATGCATGTTTCAGGAATATTGTTGGGCACAGGAACCTGAATAAGAGGAAGCAATTATGCGACTGGCTCATGTGTTGAGAAAAGTAGTCCATAATGGTAAGGAATTTGTCTGTGTTAGGAGGGACCTAGATGATCGTGGTATATCTGATGTTCAAGCAGACTGTGATAGAAGATGATTTGGATAGGTTGTTAATGTGGCAGGAAGAAGAAGTTTTCATTCAGGGCCATAAACTATAATCCTTTACCTGAATATGATGATTTAGATTAAATGCATCAGTGTTGTGAATTCACAAGAGATGGTTAGAGGGTTATGAGCTGAGTGGACAAAATAGGCAAGCAGAGTCAATAAGTTACAATGGAAGAAGGAGGCAAACTGAAAGCCATATGAGCAATGTTTGTGAAGTTGATGGAATAGACATTCTATGGGATAATTTTGAGAAAGGGGTATTTGTAAAATTAAAGAATTTTGAGGAGACTTCAGTGAGGACCGGCTATACTGTGAAGAACTGGCTATGATACAAAAAAAATATAGGTGGTTGTGGAGCAGGGAGGAGTACATGAGAGGAATTTTGGTGGTTAACCTATATCAATACTGAAGCTAGGAAAAAGCCAGGATTAGGTGCATTTTATTTAATTATTTATTCTTTTGTTTTTATTCAACCATAAGCAAACCACATCACCCAGTCCAAATAACAATGCATGTATGCATATAGGTTATTCAAACATTCTGCTCAACAATGACATTTCCTAAATAAAGCGCAATAGAAGAACCACTAACATGCTAGGATAACAGAAATATGATTAGGAAAATGTCAGAAATGGACAACATACCTCTGCAAGCAGCTATAACTAAGCTACAACAGCAACAACACAAACTAATCATCTAGTATAAGTGAAGCAAGAACAATTTTATACACAACATTATTAATACAGGTAATGAATGCATACAATAAACAAATGGCAATACCTGCAGTTGTACCTTGTTGCCTGCATGTATTGTCATTTGCAAGGATCTGTAGTAAGGTACCTGGTACTTTCAAAACAATTGGGTGCATGTTTTACTGATTTCCATCCAAAACATCCTCTCTAAAGTTAAGGAAGCACTAATGTCTATCAAGGTGGAACTTCTAGAGAAATAATGGTTATAAGGCCTGACTCTGTAGACATAGCATCTCCCCATCACTGGAAGGTCTGTTATTTACCAAAACACCCACACTACAAGGTGGTTTTGCACTTGCAGCTTGTAGGATAACCTAACAATGAGTATGTTTTTAACATGTTTTTTGTAGTTTCTCTTCATAAAATAATTATTATGCATATGATTTTGATGCAAAATAGTTCCTTTGCCATGCCACAGAATTTTACTATTTAAGCAGAGCTACATATGCACATTGCTCGCTTCACATGATTACAGACACAAACACACACACACACACACACACATACACACACACACACACACACACACACACACACACACACACACACACACACACACACACATACACACACACACACACACACACACACACACACACAAAGTTAGATAGGTGTTTCCTGATTAAGGGCATACTCACACAGTGAGAAAATAAAACCTTGTACCCTTCAGCTATAGCCTTAATTTTCCACATCATTTGCTAGACCTCCCTTAACTCTTGCATTTGGCTCTGAGCTATTAATGAATTGCTTCCTGTAGTCACAAGTACAAGGTATGAATACTCTTACCTCCGTTTGCCTATAACATGACTGGAAACAAGTCCCATAGTACTCCTAGTCATCATAGAAGAGGAAAGTTTCAAAAATAATATTTAATATTTGTCCTTTTTGGGTGCCCCCTTCAATTATTTTTGGCTTTGTCCAGAATTCCTTAGCAAACAAACTGAGACTTGTTTTGGTCTATTCTTTGAAAAATGTATGGCTTTCTGTCAAATTGTTCTGGGACAGGTACTACATATCAGACATCCAAGTTTCAGACTTTGTTCTTCAGTAAATGCATGTTAATGTTACTTTTTAAGTATATAAGAAAAAAGTTCTTGATGGGTCTTCATTTCTGATTCTTGAGGTAAGAGTTTAGGAGGGCATGGGAGGTGTGCAATGGCATGCACTGCATGGTTTTAACAGTAGTGAGCTAAAATACACTTCTCATCATTATGTATTTGGTCATTCATTTTATCATCAGGAACCATATGAATGTACACACTTGACTTGTACAAGTGGCTGTAATTGATAGTCACATGTGTGTGCATGTGTATGTACATCCTTTATCCCTTACTAACTCTGGTGTAAAGAAAAGGCTTAATTGTAGTAAACTGGGGCTTCATCATATGAACCCTGTTTCTTGTAGTATGAACCTTGGTGTCCTTGTTTTGTTGTTCATTTGACTATGAATAAATTGCACAGAATTAAGTCTATGAGCTTAATGGTAAAATATTAACTAAGAATGCATTTTTAGTTGAACTTGTTTTTTGCAGGCACAAGGGTGTAAAATGCACTGTGTTGGGCATAACAGTTTAGTACTTAGTGCAGATGAGTACGGCTATGAGCTGCTTCCTATAGTGCAGCGTTTGATTCCCTCAGCTTTAACCTGTCTAGTGTGAGTCTGACCAAGTTATTTCACCATACTTGGGTGGTCCTTGAAAAAAGGAACTTGTGTCTAGTAGGCTGACACAAGTTGTTACCAAATTCATTGAGCATTTGTCTTTTGAATTCCTGCACCTTTCAGATTAGTGGTTTAGTATATTCTGTTTGGACTGTGGATCCTGCACATCTGGCGTAGGTTAATGGATTGTCAGATGCATTTTCAATAAATGAGAGTTTGAAAAAAGATAAGTTTGCTGTTATTCATATTTTCTATTTCCAATGTGAAGGTGTTTTGCCTAGTTTATTATATGTCTGGCCATGCTTTTAATAGAAATTTTTAATTAAATGCAAATCTCTGTGATCATTGTAAAAGTAAAGTAAAAAGTAATATGCACACTGATAAATTTGTACAGAGCTTTATTGTAATTGGGAAGAGACAGCCAAGTAATGGAATATTGGTGTGGCAGCATGGTGGGGTCTGGTCCATTACTCTGCCTAGGGTCCCATTTCACCATGCTTTGGCTCTTGTCTTATTGTTCAGAAACTGCAAGTGAGTATATATTTTGCTTATCTGTATTTTAAGCTAGGTAAAGAGGTAACCCAGGAGCACTGTCTGGTTAAGTAACTTAAAGTCACACAATATGGAAACAAGTTAGAAAGAATCAAACCTTCTGCTCTTGAATAGAAGAAACAACTCACCAGGAGTTTAAAGCCTTATTTCTTTACAGTAACTGCTAGAACTTTGCTTGTGTCTTCGTTTTCTAATAAATTACTGAGGGTTAAGAATCATTCAGGTTTAAAGTCAATAATACCAGTTATGAAATTATCATAGTTTTTGTTCAAATGTTCAGAAAATGAATGTTAATGGAAAGCTTGTTTTATTAACTTATTAATTGAATTACAGTAGCTTGCTTATGACTTGCTCTTCATTAGCACAGTTAGTGTTAGTGGCACAACGAGTTGCACCCTCATCTTTGGTATAGAAGGCTCTGTGTTCTGTTCTCATACCAGATTGATTGTTTATTGACACCGCAGTGCAACACAAGAGAGTACAGTGCCCTTTGGTTGAGATGTTAAATAGAGATAATATATCCTTGCACTGGAGGATGTAAAGGATCCTAAGGGACCTATCAAAAAGATTAGAATAAGTTTGTAGATGCCCTGATCAAATTTCTACTAATAGCATAAAGACCACCTCAGGTTCCCCTTAAAAGAGGACACTATCCTAGTGGGCCTAACCTAGTCAGCAAATTATACATTACAAAAAGCTTCTTTTTTTCTCATGAATCTGGAAGGATTGCTGTCAGTCATTAATACAAGTCATTAGAGTTTCAGTGTTTTTTTTGAATGCATGTCCATACAACACTTGTTGGACCATTTGTAGGTAGTTAAGTGTTCCATTATCAGTTTAAAGTTATTCCAAAAATGTAATGTTGTTTCTTTATAAATTTACCTCGCCACATAAGGTATTCTATTTTGTCTTTTCTATAACTTTATCTTTCAATATCTTTTTTAACACTTTGTTTATTAATTCTCTGTACAATTGTATCTGAGTATTGTAGATTTTCTCCCCAGACTCTGCTGAAAAGGGGTGTGCCTGTCATCACAGTTGGATTATCCCGGTGAACAACTATTAAGTAAATAAAATAAAATAAAATAAATAAATATAAACATTTATGCAGTTTGGAGTTGTTTGGCAATAAAGTTAATGCACTGCTTCCTATAGTGAAAGATACAGTGTTTGAATCCTTTCACCTCCATTACATACTTTTTGATGTGAAGCAAGTCACTTAATCAGACAGTGCTATCAGGTTACCGCTGATGAGTGACACTTTGCTCTTTGGGCTTACATGGTAGGTAAATACATAAAATAATACTTAAAATTTGCCCCCGTAATGTTGGCTTTGTCCAGAATTATTAAGCAAAACAGGTACATTGGTCTGTTCCTTTCTAAAAATTGCAGCTACTGGCAAATTGATGAGGATTACAGTTACTAAATCTCAAGCATATGAGTTTCAGATGTTGTATCCTTCAGAAAATGCTTGACAATGTAAACTTTCTAAGTATATGAGAAATATTTAAAAGCTGTTCCTGGTTTTGCTCCTTGTTTCTGATTCTTGAAGTAAGAAATTGCCAGGGAAGAGAAGAGTTGCCCTATATGGGTCTGACATTTTCTCTTTTTCCTTCTGAAAAATATTTTTGTTTATGTAACAATTGTATTTTTCTTGATTATTTCATGTAATTATTTTTCTTTGTCAAAATACTTTCTATCATATTCTAAATCTTCCAATGTATTATTACATGTTCTTTTATATTTTTCTTTAGCTATTTTTATTGCATCATAGTGTCACTGTATATATATCTATATATATATATATATATATATATATATATATATATTTTTTTTTTTTTCCTCCTTAAATACCATCCACCATTCAGATTAATTTGTATAAACTGTTGTTGTAGTAATATGATCTTTCCATAATTGTATTATTAATCTCTTTCCTTCTTTATTCCATAATTTTTAATTTATCCATTTTATTCCTTTGCCTATTTTTATATACTACGTAGTTTCCTTTATCTCTAGCCATATTGCAAGATAATCAGAAAATCCTGTTTCATCTACTTCCCCTTCTCCTATACCTAAACCATCTGATTCATTTCTATACATACCCCTTTTGTAAGTCCATGATTTTTTGTCTCAAAGTTTTAACTTATCACATCTTATAATGTCTAACATTTTTCTTATATTATTTTGTTTCTTTTTATGCTTGCCTTTTAAATCACAATTAAAATCTCCTGTTATTATAATATTCATCTTTGTCATTACATAGTCAAAAACTGATGAAATAAGCTGTCCCTTTCTTTATAATTAGTATACACATATAAAGTTATAATTCTGTATACTTGTTCTTTCCATTTTAAATCTGCAATGACTAACCTGGATGGCACAGTGGTGCAGCAGTTAGCATTGCCACCTCCCAGCAAGAGGTTATCTGGTTTGATTCCCGGCTGTGTGCCTTCTCTGTGGAGTCTGCATGCCCTCCCTGCATTAGTGTATTTATTTACTTATTTATTTATTTATTCCAGTTTGATTACAGCGGAAGTCCACTGGGTCAACATGGCCCATTTTCAGTGGAAGCCCGGGGAAAAAAGCTCCGAAAATGCATAAAAAATATTACATACAGAATTTCAACACAATTCAAGAATTTAGAATGCATTAACAGTTTGCAGAATACAATTTCAAGGAATACAGGACGGTAAAAGAGTACAATTCATATTCATAGTGTAGGTTTCCTTCCATGTTATAAAGATATGCATCTGGAACATTTCTCCCCTGGCCTCTGCTGAAAATTGACTCACTCCAAGTCAGACTTTCTCAGTTAACAAATGTTAAATAAAACCTTTCCATTCTTGCTAAAGTTGCATCTAATATCCTTACCATATTTCTACAGAATATGGCTATTCCAGAGCATTTCTCATTTCAGAAATTCCAGATTATCTTTCCTCCCCATAGTTTTATGTTTGTAATCTTTCTTCAGTTGTTACAATTGTGTCTTCTAATATAATTACATCTATATCACATGTATTACACTACTCCAAAATACGTATTCTTCTTGCTGTATTCTTAATACTATTTTCATCTACAGAAAACACTGCAAAATTTTCCTTTTCTCTTTTCCTTAGATTCATGGTTTTGTAATTTCAAACCTAGTTACTAGGCTAGCATTCTTAATAGCCCATTCTAAACTTAGCCCATTTCCCTCACGAAGGTGACAGTCAAACACTGTACCTTGTGTTTGGGAGTTAAGCCCCTTAACCATTATACCAGCCTCCAGTTAGCTGTATATATCCTTTTTCATCCATTTCCTTTATTCTTTCTTTTTTCTTTTGTACTTTTCGCTTACAGTTTTCTTTTTCTGCCTTTTACTCTACCAATAGAATTATTTTTTTTTTGTTTTACTAGCTCCCAATTTATGTCTTCTTCATCATTTATTTCAGAACCTTATTCTATGTCCTGTTAATGTTTATTATCTATTTTTCTATTTCTACTACTTCTAAACTTTCTTCTCTTTGTTCATTTTCTTTTCCTTCATCTTCCTTTACTTCCTGTTATTTTCATTTTGCAATAGATGCCTAATTTTGTTACATATATGACATTTTAAAACACATTTTTGCATCACGTCCCATTTCTCCAGAGATATTACAGTTTCTTTTGTCACAGTTACTTATCAAATGCCCTTCTTTTCCACAAACAATATATATATATATATATATATATTTTGGGTTGCCCAGTACATTATGATATCTCTATTCCTCTCCACATATATCATGCTTGGTATATGCATATTTTTTTTCTTTCTATTTTTGACACAATATTACAATCCCAGCCACCCATCCATAAGCACCTTTTGTCATAAACGTTTGAAATGTACAGTACTTCTTTACATAAAGTTTTCAAATGCCCATTCAAAGTCTCCTTTTCTATCTCTGTTCAAAATTGTACATGAATTTTCATTTTTGTTTCCCTGTTAAATGACTTGTCACATAAAGATTCCATGGGTTACAATCTTTTTTTTTTTTTTTTTTTTTTTACATAGTCTCCAGAAAAAAAATTTCCATTGAAAAAAACAGTCCAAAATATAATGTCAGAAAATGTCTCTTTGTTATAAGAATAAATGCACTTACCTCATATACTTTTACACCCAATGGAGCTATTAAATTGCCTCACACTTCATACCTGTCCATTCCTTTGTTTATTTTTTTACTTTGAATCCTTATCACATACTTCCATTTTTCTTTTCTTCTGCCTTCTTTTCTGCAACTTCAGTTATGCCTTCTTTTACTTTTCCTGCATAATGTTTTCTTTTCCATCACACCACTATTCATCAAGATTATCTCTGCATCCTCATTTTGTATTTTCTCCATAATATCCTCACAGGAAACAACTCCTTCTTTATTTAGCTACAACCATTTCTTTAAGTAAATCACCCCACAGCCCTCCAAACTGGAGGGCTGTAATTATATATCCAACATTTGCTATCTCATCTCCATCAAACAGATTTCTTTGAAATAATAACTCAGAATTCTGAATACATTCTCCAATCTTGATATTTGTTTTCTCCATTTTATTCACCATTCCATCATTTCCTTCTCTTTCCATCTACTCCCTGTTTCTCTGAGCCACCACTGTAGCTGGAATGGAACCAGGAAGTGCTCTTCCAAAATGTGTCCTACTCACAACAATGACAAGTAGGGGAATTCTCTTTTGTCTTAGAATTTTCCTCTAATCAGTATGAATGCCACATTATGTCTCCTCTGTAAAGAGGCCATTGGTCTTGTGGTACTAACCCAGTTCACAAAGCAAGTAAATTAAAAAAATGATTGCACTATATCTCCGTTAGTTATTTCATTGTATCTTTGTACTCTAACTATTTTAATGCAGCAGAATCATTAAGTGGTTTTGGTTATTCTATCTCAATGGACCTGTCACTATAAAGTGATTTGGGAATTTAGCCCACAATCCACTTCAAGCCACCTTATACAATTCATGATAGATATTATGAATCATTTTTTTTAAACTTCCATGTAAATAGAGTGGCAGTAGTGTGAGTCATTGGCATCTTTCACAACTTCTGGAACCTATTTTTCAATTTTTTTTTTGTTTAAATTACTCTGATTTATGTTTTTTTGAGCAGCTCTACATTAGCTGTGTAATCAAAATAAACTACCTGAATTCCATGTTTTAAGGCTTCTAATTTTTAGTCAATATGCTGACATACTTCTCTCCCACATTCTTTCTGAGGTGTTAGAACTATCATTGTAATCCAAGAGGAACATGTGTCTTTATATCTGACATTTTCCCACCGCTGTTGTATTGCTAGCTACACCTTAGTGATTTTGTATTTGTAGCTACACCCTTGAACATGACAAAGCATTAGTTGTTTTCTGTATTTTGAAAATTGCCAGGCTTTGTAAATTTATGGCATTCACATTTTTTTTTTGTAGGGAAATGGTCTTTCATTTTTAACACAAGATTGTGGGCAAACAGAACCAAGATGCTATCCTCCAAAAAAGGAAGCCAGTATGGTGGTCCCCTGCCATAAACAAACTGTACAACAGAAGGAAGAAATTCTTGCAAAAGAGAGAAAAATCCCATGAGTGGAGGAGCTACCTGGTCAATCTCAGTAAGAAGCTGCGATCCCTGATAAAATCCTCCAAAGCTAGTTACGAAAACAAAATCGCCACTGATTCTAAAGACAACCATAAAGCATTCTATAGCTATGTCAAGAATCTGAATGGCAACACTCAGATCTGCTCTGCGTTACAGCACAATGGCACTAAATATACAGACCCAACTGATATTGCCAACATCCTGGCAGATAGGTTCAGTGCTAACTTTACCCCACTCTCACCCCCTAAAGAGCCTATCTCTATACTGGAAGAATGCAAAGTTCCTGTAATCATGGCCGCACAGGTAAAAAACACTCTCCAAAGCCAAGAACACAGCATCCATAGGACAAGACAACATCCCAGGCTGTGTTCTACATGAAGTACAGAACGAACTGGCAACCCACCTAAGTACCATGTTCAATCATAGCCTCACCTCAGGCTTTGTACCTGCTGAATGGTGCACAGCAATGGTTATCCCACCCCACAAGGGGGGAGCCACCATGGACACTGGGAACTACTGCCCCATTAGCCTGATGAGCCTGGTCTGCAAGGCCATGGAACGTATCATCATTGAACTTATAAACAAAGACATTGGTAATCTCCAAATTCTGGATCCCACCCAGTTTGGGTTTGTAAAAGGCAGATCATGTCTCCTAAACCTGATAGATTTCTGTGAAGCAGTTACAAAAGCCATAGACAAGGGTAAGGTGGTTCACGCAACCTATCTAGATCTTTCCAAGGCTTTTGGCATCATCCCCCACTCTGGAATTATAGATAAACTCACTAAACTAGGTATAAATCCCTATGTCACAAGGTGGGTTGCCAACTGGCTCACTGACAGAACCCACACTGTGAAAGTAGCAGACTCCAAATCCGACTTCAGAACAGTGACAAGTGGAGTACCACAGGGTTCAGTCCTGGGTCCTCTTCTGTTTGGTATCTACTTCTCTGAAGTACAGACTAACACAGAAGGTTTTTAGCTAACAAAGTTTGCAGATGTCTGCAAACTAGGAGTCATAATCAAAACACCTAACAATGTGGCCATCCTACAAAAGGGCCTCACTGAGACAGATGCCTGGTGTCAAAGCCATTGCCTGAAGCTCAATGCCAAAAAGTGTATTGTCATCCCCTTTGGTAAAACCACTGTACCCACGAACTACCACATAGCTGGTAGTCTACTTAATGCCAAAAATGTGATAAGAGACCTTGGGACACAGGTGGACAGTAGTCTCTCCTTTGATAATCACATTGCCACAGTGGTCAGGAAATCCTTCTACTTGGCTCACCTCATCACAAAAGGTTTCTCATCCAGAAAAAAAGAGGTCATTGTTCCCCTCTACTCATCACTCATTATACCCATTATAGAGAACAACGCCCCTTTTGGTATGTACCTCACAAGGCATCCACAACAACTGGAAAGGCCACAGAAATACCTCACAATGAGGATTACTGGCCTCAAACAGATGCCCTATGCTGACCGTCTCAAAAAACTCCAGCTTTACTCCGTCGCATATCGCCTATTCAGAGGTGATCTCTGCCTAACATAGAAAGCTATGTCAAACCTAGAGATGTTGGACATGGTCCACTTAAAGAAATCCCAATCCCTCCGAGCTACATGCTCTAGGGACCTAAACCTTGTCACCACGATAAACAGAACATGCTGGAGGGATAGATTCCTGTCCCAGAGACTTCCCATACTCTGGAACAGATTACCTATCTATGTCAAACAAAGCTCCTCATTAGCACTCTTCAAGAAAAATCTTGATGATTGGATGGGAAATAGGAAATTCACCCCAGGGATCACTTCTGTGGCTCTGCTCGACAGGGGCTTAGGAAAATCATTTTCTTGGGTGGCGAAAACCAGGGTACATTTTTGGCTAGGCTTATATAGGCCCTAGGGCCAATGGCCTAGTACCTACCTATGAACCTATGAAGGTAGCAATGATTGCTAAGGAGGAAGTCTCTGGTGTAGTGCTGTAACAAGGAACTAAGGCAGTGGGGTATGCAAATGAGCAAATTTTACTGAATCGCTAAATAGGAGACCATTCTCTGGCTGCACCTAACCATGTAAGAGCTATAAGGCAATGGTGTAAGCAGGAGCAGACGCTGACATGAAAAGGGGGTGTGTTATGCTTGGTGTAAGCACACTGGAGCTCCATGGCTCCCATTTGGGCTTAGCTAATGGGGGAGTGTGTCTGAGGCTGTATTGACTTATTCCACAAGATGAAGAGTGTGTTCACATCCAGGGGAGGATGATTTCTGCTTCAAAGTGTTTATTTTAGCCAAATGGGTTTGTGTGGCACACACCAGGACTAAAACAAAACAACCCACCCCCACGGAAATAGCAGAACTGTTTACATTTGGGCACCGGGTTTGAGCAGCATGCCTTGGGGCTTAAAAGGATTGGAAATGGGAAGGGTTCCAGGGTACTTTACCAGTTTCTGGATGCCATGCTACCACATGTTGGTGAGCATATTTACTTCCCCAGCACACGTGAGGAGAGTACCAGCAATATGTGCATCTTCCACCATGTAGCAGACTACCCAGAGGTACTGGGTGCCATAGACTGCATGCACTTCCACATCAAAGCACCACCCAGTGAACAGGGTAGAGTCTACTTAAACTGCAAGGGCTTTCACTCCATTAACTCCCAGGTCATGTACAATACCCAGGGCATTATCATTAATGTGTGTGCTGGCAGACCTGGAAGCTATCACTACTACCACATTTTTCATACCTCACAGCTGTACCAGGGATTTGCCAGGGGCGACATCCAGTATGACCATCTGGTGGGGGATGAAGGTTATGCAATGGAGCTGTGGATGATGACTCCCATCAGAAATGCACACACAGACCCACTCAAGAACATCATAATGAGGCACACGCACAAACCAAGATCATTATACAGCATGTGTTTGGGGTGCTCAAGTCACGGTTTCACTGCCTTGACATATCTGTTAGAGCCCTGCAGTATTCTCCAGCCACATGTGCATACATGTTCATAGTATGTGCCATGCTACACAATATGATTCTTTGGAAATAGCTCCAGCAGGAACAGTATGGGGAAGGGCCACACAGCTCCCCACCATTGCCAAGGTCCCCATGGGCACAAAGGGACTTGGAGGAGGAACCCCCTGAGCCAGCTCCTTTAGGCAGACAGAGGCATGCCCATTATGCCCTGGCCTTGGCAAAAAGACAATGCATAGCACACACACTGACACTGTAGGGACCCAGGGACTGACACCTTTCTCTGACTTGCATACACAGTGAAATGGATGCCACACACATCACACTACCTGTACCTTACCATGTATAGGCAGTGTACTCCATGCATACGACATAGGCAGCCCTCAAGCACCATCCTTACAACTGCCGCAGGCACAAGGTAAATCAGTCTTATTAACAATAAATGAATGGATTAGTATGTTTTGGTAGCATGTCTATGGCATTGCTACATGCATGCAAGGGAATGGGGTGGCCTACTGGTATAGCAGCAGACAACTTACAGCTATGTGGGTCACCAGAAAATGTTTGCCCAATACAAGCCTCCCCACACTATGCAGTAGTACCCAAGGTGACAGATTCTACTGCAGTATATCTGGGGGGGCAACTAACTGGGGGGGGGTCATAGGTCACAGGCATGGATGTCAGTGTGGGGGTCCCATATTCTCTCCCCAGCCTCACCCAGCAAGTCAGCCATAGAAAACCATAAAGAAATGTCTGGCAAATGTTCACAAATGTCAACAATGATGAAATACCACCCTATAGGCTTACACAGTGATAGCACAGCAGATCTTGCAGTTGCAGTAAGACTCTGAAGGGTAAGAAGTCTGAAACTCAAATATATGCCATCACAATTTGACCTGTGGTCTGTAGTGATATGCCTATAATCTCCAAGACAATACTATGCTAAATGGAACAAACATGTAAAGCAAATATCAGCACAGTCTGTGCAAATGTGTACAGTTGACAGGTTTGCCACCCCACACCCATATTCTCATAGAAATGTAATAACATGTATGTTTGCAGGGAAATAGCAGCAGAGCACACATTGCCAGAGCTATCCCAATCAACATGATAACTTGCTGCATATCCACAATAAGCAGGGGTCAATGAGCTATGTATATGTGTGGTTAATACTGTCAGGATGTGGCCACCACTTACTCCCGGCTATTTTGTTTTGTTGTAGTGGCGTAGGTACAGTGCTGTCTTTGACAGGGCCATGTTCCAAGAACTGCAGTGCCAAGTATTCTGCATGTCAGCTACACCTATGGTAGGAGTTGTATACACTGTCCAATTGTCAATATCTGTTAACGCAGGAAAGCTGTACAGGTAATGGACAGGGGGACACACAAATGGACAGTACACAGCTTGGAGTAACTTACACAGTGCCTGCCATACTTCTCAACTGTACAAACCTATTGCAGAATCTCCAGAGGTTTGCATCATAAGTGTGGTCTGTATAGCATGAAATAATGGTTGTCTGGCAATTCACTGGCAAATCAGCAAGACTAAGGTCATAAAATAATATCAGATTGTAGAGTACGACTTCATATCCTATAGAAACATGCATGTTAATGCAAAACCTGTTACTGAATCACCTTTGTAAGTTTGTAAGGGGCAATACTTAAAAATGGTACCTATATTTAGGCTTCTGGTCCCCAGTCACTTATGGCTTTGTCCCGATGTCTTGCTCTTAGAAGTTGACAGGTATGGTGCCTAGCAGGACAGCAGGTACCTAAAGGTCAGTATACTGCAAGTGTATAAAAGTCTGCCACCTTTCTGTGTCAACACTGACAGCACGTCACTGGACAAGAGCCATACCCCTGGAATGACACAGGTTGTCAAAGAAGGAGCACAAGTATGCCTTGTATATCTGCTCTGCTTGTCTTAACATTGTATTTGCCTGCCAACTATTTGCAAGGGTCATGTCAAAACAACAATGGCAGACATTAGGGAAGCAGACGTCAAACCCATAAGTGCAAACAAGCAATTACCAGACTGGTCTCCCAACTGTCTATGTTTGGCAGAACAGCATTAACACCCTGTCCCCATGTGTGGGCCTTTGTCTGACTGTCATATTTGGGCCTGTGCAGATGTCAGTCTGTGATGGTATGACAGCTAGGCCCACATGTAGCCTTATACTAATATATAGCAACACAAATTGTCCTGGTGCAATGATGGGCAACCTGTTAAATAGGTACACTCAGAGGTGTGAAGTCCACAACCCTGTGTGCAATGTAACAGCATGTACCCCGCCCACATCAAAATTACAAATACATAACAGCAGCCACTGTGGCCTAAGCCTGTGACTGGACTACAGAATGACATACAGACACACATAAGTGTAAGGGGAACCACTGGCCAGACAAATGGAGAATGTACACACCACAACAGATTGTGCAGTAACATAGGTGCCATGCAGTGTAAGGAGTCAGTAAATATCACCTGCAAATACACAGCACACACCCATGTAATTGGAGGTCCAAAACAAAAACAAAACAAACAATGGGCACCTCAGAGGCAAAATTACATGAGAACTCCACAAATCTACACACCACAAACCATGTAGACTCCACACACCAGGGTCTTGCAAACAATAAGGCCTTACCACACCTCCAGGCTAGTTGCTCAGCATAATGCATCTGAGATTATCCAAGTGTAACTAATTCTGGGCAAGACCACTATCCAAATTGTAGCTTGCTACAGATCCCCAACCATGCCCCAGGATTCACACTCCTCATTTCTTGATACACTGGAAAATATTAGGGTACAACCTGACACCCTAATAATATGGCAATTTCAACTACCCACCATTAACTGGGAAAACTACTGATGTACCAACCCTTTTGCTCAACATTTTCTGGAATTCATAAATTCCAACGGCCTGGATCAACTTATCCACACCCCCACCAGGGGCAGCAATATACTAGACCTGCTCATTACCAACATTGGAAACCACTTTTCCAAACCAGAGGTCAATTCCTCATTGGTCAGATCCAACCACAAGCTAATCACCCTAGACATCCACATCCCGCCCCCACCCCCCATTAGGGAAACCACTGTAAAAATTTTCTCCAAAGCCAAATTCACGCTTCTTAAAACAGAAGTGGCAAACTTCATGACACCCATGCAGATGGACAATAGAGGAACAACTGCTGAAACCTACACAAATGCACTTTATAAGCACTTACACGAGTGCATGGATCATGCAATCCCTAACAGAACCAAGATGCTATCCTACAAAAAATGGAAGCCAATCTGGTGGTCCCCTGCCATAAACAAACTCTACAACAGAAGAAAGAAACTGTTGCAAAAAAGAGTAAACTCCCATGATTGGAGTAACTCCCTGATCAGCCTCAGTAAGAAGCTGAGATCCCTCATAAAATCCTCCAAAACTAGTTACGAAAACAAAATTGCCACTAATTCTAAAGACAACCACAAAGAATTCTATAGCTATGTCAAGAATCTCAATGGCAACACTCAGATCTGCTCTGAGTTACAGCACAATGGCACTAAATACACAAAACCAACTGATATTGCTAACATACTGGCAGATAGGTTCAGTGCTAACTTTACCCCCCCTCACCCCTTAAAGGGCCCATCTCTATACTGGAAGAACGCAAAGTTCCTGTAATCACAACTGCGCAGGTAAAAAACACACTCTCCAAAGCTAAGAACACAGTATACATGGGACCTGAAAACATTCCAGCCTGCATTCTATACAAACTGCAGAATGAACTGGCACTCCACCTAAGTACCATGTTCAATTATAGCCTTACCTCAGGCTGTGTGCCCCCTGAATGGCACACAGTCATGGTCATCCCACTCCACAAATGGGGAGCCACCATGGACCTCAGGAACTAATGCCCATTAGCATGATGAACCTGGTCTGCAAGGCTGTGGAACGTATCATCATGGAACTTATAAACAAGGACATTGGTAATCTCCAAACTCTGGACCCTACACGGTTTGGATTTGTAAAAGGCAGATCATGTCTCCTAAGCCTGATAGACTTCTTTGAAGCGGTCACCAAAGCCATAGATGAGGGTATGGTGGTTCACACCGCCTATCTAGATCCCGCAAAGGCTTTTGACACCATCCCCCACTCTGGAAATATAGATAAAATCACTAAACTAGGTATAAATCCCTATGTCACAAGATGGGTTGCCAACTGGCTCATTGACAGAACCCACACTGTGAAAGTAGCAGACTCCAAATCTGACTTCAGACCAGTGACAAGTAGAGTGCCACAGGGTTCAGTCCTGGGTCCTCTCCTGTTTGGTATCTACTTCTCTGAAGTACAGGCTAACACAGAAGGTCTTTGGCTATTGAAGTTCACAGATGACTGCAAACTAGGAGCCATAAACGAAACTCCTAACGATGTGGCCATCCTACAAAAGGGCCTCACTGAGACAGATGCCTGGTGTCAAAGCCATGGCCTCAAGCTCAATGCCAAAAAGTGCATTGTCATCCCTTTTGGTAAAGACTCTGTACCCACGAACTACCACATAGGCTGTAGTCTACTTGATAATGAAAGTGTGATAAGAGACCTTGGGACACAGGTGGACAGTAGTCTCCCCTTTGATAATCACATTGCAACAGTAGTCAGGAAATCCTTCTACAAGGAACACCTCATCACAAAAGGTTTCTCATCCAGGAAAAAAGAGGTAATTGTTCCCCTCTACTCATCCATTATAAAATACAGCACCCCTTTTGGTATGTACCTCACAAGACATCTACAACTGGAAAGGCTGCAGAAATACCTCACAATGAGGATTACCGGCCTCAAACAGACGCCCTATGCAGACTGTCTCAAAAAACTCCAGATTTACTCCGTTGCATATTGCCTTCTCAGAGGTGATCTTTGCCTAACATACAAAGCTATGTCAAACCCAGAGCTGATGGACATGCTCCACTTAAAGAAATTCTAATCCCTCCAAGCTACACAATCTAGGGACCTAAACCTTGTCACCAGAATAAACAGAACATGCTGGAGGGATAGATTCCTGTCCCAGAGACTTCCCCATACTCTGGAACAAACTACCTATCTATATCAAACAAAGCTCCTCATTAGCACTCTTCAAGAAAAATCTTGATTATTAGATGGGATATAGGAAATTCACCATGGGGATCACTTCTGTGGCTCTGCTCGACA